>NC_137057.1:39028901-39063901 GCF_032717465.1 Coenobita brevimanus
TATATCACTCACTTTCTCTCTGTTGACCGTTGAAGTTCGAACACGGCCATCCCTCGCCCTCTTTCATAGGTTGATGTCAGTCAGCTTTGAGTCATCGCGAGAGTAGGACTGTTTGTGCCCAGCGTAAGGCAGCACCGCCGTTCTACAGTGAGTTCCTGAATCTCCACCTTGACGGTGAATTGGCGAAGCGGACTTAGCGAATTGCAGTGTCTGAGGTCCAGCACAGGCAACCCAGTCATTTCTCTCGGTTACCCTCCACTGATCAGTATTTCTTTTCATTTTTTCCTAGGTTTAAGTGTGTTTAGCTTTTGAATGAGTGAGTGAGTGTATTCTCCTTGTTATTTTGAATTCATTTTTGAGATTCTTATAACGTAAATTTATTTCAGTGTAATCAATACATTTTACAGTTCTTTTCTTTGAGCTTAATGTAATTAAACTCGTGTTTTATTTCTCCACAACAAGCTTATTTTAGTTGTTGCTCCTAGTTTGCACAAATGCTTTGCATTATTCATAGCTGGTACTTAGGCCAGTTATTTTGTATCAAGCTTAAATCTGTTGTGCCAGCCATGACTTAATGCACTGGCAAGAACCTGTTTATTATTATTAGCATTAGTTATTGATTGTCAGGGGTGGAGTCACTTTCTCGAGAGGCTAACAGTACTACAAACAGCACTCATGAGTAATTAGTCTCTGCTGTGTACTGTTGAGAAAGTTTATAAATTCTCGTTCTTAGAGAATCGGTGAAGTAAGCCGGCATAAAGTAAAACTTACTGCTTGATTTTCACAAGTCAATTCCTTGTCTCTATTTTCAAGCAACATCGAAGCATTATTAATTCATAAATTCACATCCCCCCATGACAATTGATTTAATAGCTGCAATCTGTCTTTTTGCACATTTAGGGACTATAAAATTGGGTGAATTCATACTAAACATGAGGCTGGCAAGAAACCAAACTCGCGATGGTGTAGCAACAAGCATAAGTGGGAAGCTGTACAATATTTAAGCCAGTAGCTGCTGCATACTTCACATGATGGAAAACGTGTAGCTGCTACAGTCATCATATGAGGATTTTTTTTTTTCTTTTTTTAATGGGAGCGTTTCTAGTGCCATTTGACATCTCGAATGAGCTGTTTCCATAACCTCCTGTGCGTCCTGCGACCACCCATGCATCCTCAGTATCGTCTTATTACTTTTTTGAAGATGCAGAACTTCATTACCTCACCATGGCCTAACCAAGGTAAACAATGAACCCATATATGTATTTCGTATACGTTTGCATGCACCCTTTCATTTTATATGAGCAAAAATTATTTTTGAAAAAAAAAGAAAACTTTTTTGTGTGCATGGAGGGTATACCAAGAAACCTAATGCAGCAGTTGTCCGGTTAATGGGAAATTCATAGTATTTTGCATATAAGTATGGTAGTATCCTGTAGTCTGACCCTATATTCTCTCTCTCTCTCTCTCTTTCTCTCTCTCTCTCTCTCTCTTAATGTTTACTTAGTTATTTCCACCAGATGTAATACGATAATTGACTGCATCTGTACAAATTGTACTTAAAATATTTTTTCCTATCATTACCAGCAAAATGAGACACCAAAATGGCAAATTTGATATAATATGATTAAAGGATGTATCTATCTCCATATCTATGTACCTATCTGTGTATTTAGATGGATAGATGAATATACAGATAGATAGATAGAAAGACAGACAGATACAAATGAGACCAAATGACAGACGATGTGATGTGATTACAGGATGGATATATTTCTTATGTATGTATCTGTACTTATATGTCTAGATGGATATACAGATATACAAATAGGCAGATATATAGACACAAATGAGACACCAAATGACAGGCTTGATATATCAGTAAAGTGCTCTTTGTGGGCGTGTGGCGAGCGAGCGAGCATTTGCATATACGCCAGTCATCATAATTTCATCTTAGTGTAAATTTTCAACGCATCTAGTGAGGTAGTTCAACAATAAAAGAAGAAAAATTGAGCTAAGATATTTACTTTCTCACTTCATCTCTCTCTCTCACACACACACGCAGACACACAGCTGTACGTGTTCTCGACAATTCAGTAGTATTCTGGGCGCTGGATGTGCATATAATAAGGCGCCATAGCATTTATCACACGTGCAATGCTCAGTTCTCAGCTCCCGACTTCACATGTCATCGAACTGCGTCTGTAAACACTTGGCTATTGATAGAATGATAAAACCAAGAAATGGGGCGATTACCCTTAGCAATTTTACCCCATAAAGATAGAAAAAACGTTCATATAAAATTATGAGAGTAATATCCGATATTTAATTGTTGGAATCGATGCAAGAAAACATAATGTTACAACAGGAAATCTCTTTTAGTTCGATTTCATTGTAGTGCATGTGAATTTACGCCCCCTATACATTCCCTTGGAAAGATTGGATTCCAAGGAGTTTCTTTGGTCTCGTATACATATATATACGGTAGCCAAAAACAAAATATATTGATGGTATCTACTACCTGCTGAAAGAATCTCTTATCTATCTCACATAGTTGAAAAGTTATGAGGCCCTGAAAATTTAGTGCTGTTGGGCCGTGTCGTGTCAGGCTGCTCATTTCTCAGCTGAAGATTGAGTAAACATCACTGAGCTCACTGCGTTCGCTCGTTTGTAATATGTGTCCCTTTAACTCGGCATCGCTAAATTGTCCTTACTTTACTACTGTTTACATACTGTAATCTGCCGTGTGCAAGCGCGCACCCAACCACCCACCCACCCACACACACACAGCCTGAGTATAGCGCTACAATATAAAACTGATTGCTTCACCGATACCATCCCTTTTCGTAGGATTGATGAGTAGACTATAGACAGACGGATTCTCAAATAGGTAGGAATTGATAAGTAAATAAATATAATTCTCTCTCTCTCTCTCTCTCTCTCTCTCTCTCTCTCTCTCTCTCTCTCTCTCAGGCCAGTCGCATTCATTAATCTCTCTCTCTCTCTGTTCCCCTTCAGGCTTATCTTTTCCCTCCCATTCACAAGGCAATCAGATTTCTACCTAACTCATCACAACTCACTCGCATTCTGGTGCTCGCACTCTGTCGCTTACACTTACGCTCATAGTCGTTCACATTCTCCCTCTTTCGCTGATTCTCATTCACATAACATTTTTCTCATGGTTACTTAAGGGGGTATCACACGGTATCCTCAGCTAGCTTGGAATCCATTTGGACAGATTCTTGCCCATCATACTAGGTACAAAACAGTGTGACCAACGAGGCGGCTCAACAGAGAATATTTCGTGTTTCAGAGCACTGAACATCTACTATCATATAATTATTAATAATATTTTTCATAAATATCAATACTTATGAAAGCCGTAAGGAGTAAATGTTTCCTGGACTGATTGAAATTGTGATGGTGTGGATAAATAATCACGCGTTTGCATTTGGGGACTCGGCTATCAGATGCATGAGGTGACGAGCCTCCTCCTTCTCCTCCTCCTCCTCCTCTTCTTCAAGAGCCACCACTGCAAGGGCCATAACAGCAATTGCTCTAGTCTCAAGAAACTCTGAGAAAGCCATTTTAACCGATGGTATCCCTGGACAATTCCATCTGTATATATACAATGCTGCTTCTCCTTCTTCTCTTCCGAGTCGCAGATCGCATTCTCCAGTGACCTTGACTGGGTACAAGCGAGACGAGACGGGCGCTGGCAACAGTGTGAGAAGAAGCATTGTCGCCGACAATACGAGGAACGTGTATGATAAGGACTGTGCCTGGTTCCATGGAACTTTTCCTCGGCAAACCTCATACGAGGTACCGTGTGATACCGCCTTTACTTTCTCACTCACTCTCTGGCTGATTTATATGTAGGCTATTCTTTCCTTCACAGATTTTACTTCTTTGTCTGATACACAACTTTAAATTTAGTATTATATTTAGCACTATATTCGAACTCTCTCTCTCTCTCTCTCTCTCTCTCTCTCTCTCTCCCTAACGGATGAAGGTTGTGGTATATGCATTCTCCAGCTCTCTATTTCTCACTCTCTCATGTATACTACATCGCACACACACACACACACACACACACACACACACACACACACACACACACACACACACACACACACACACACACACACACACACACACACACACACACACACACTATCTATCAATCTATCTATCTATAGCCCGACGCCCTAATCCCGCAAAGGGTGGCCGCAGACAAAACGCCTCCAAGTCGCTCTGTCACCCACCATTTGACTACCCTCCCCCCAACTCACTACCCTCTCCCTCATATTTCTCTCAACTCCATCCCTCCACCTCATCCTCGATCTTCTCCTCCCTCTCCCTCCCTCCACCTCACCTACATACACCCTCTTAGTCAGTCTTTCATTCTCCATTCTCTCCACATGTCCAAACCACCTCAGTGTATTTCACCTAATCTTTTCAACCACATCCACATCTACCCCAAAACGTTCCTTCACTTCTTCATTCGTCAACCTGTCCCTCCATGTCACCCCACATGCTCCTCTCAAGTACCTCATTTCCACTGCTTTCACTCTTGACTTGTTCCCCTCTTGCAAGGTCCACGCCTCGCTTCCATACGTCAGGGTAGGGATCACAATACTATCATGCAGTGACTTCTTGACTTCCATACTCACCTCCCTATTTCTCATCTCCATACATAATAAAACTACCTTATTTCATACTAACGTACCAAGAGTGTCATTGTCTATTTATCTATTTATTTATCTGTCTGATTATCCATCTATGAAGCTGTCTATTTATCATTTGAACGAGTCTTTAAATTTTTATCCCCCCCCCAAAAAAAAAAAAAAATGGAATTGCTTCAAAATTTTTCATCGAATTTTTAGCATGTTTGTCCAGATTATTCGCATTATTTTATATTTTTCCTAATTGTTATTTGCCTAATTTTCTGAGTAATTCATTATTTTTGCGTTTCTCTTGCTGAAATATCGAAATCTTTTTCCATACTACTTTTATTTTCTTTATATTTCTCTCATTATCCTCGATGGTGTTCATTTCTCAGTTTTTAAATTTCAATGTTTTTTTTTTTTTTCTTCATATCTCACATTTTTCCATTCACTGTCCATGTTTTTATATATATAATTCCTTTGTACGTTTCAACTCTGTGTTCTATTTTTTTTTATTACTCCATTTCGATCATTCTGTATTTCCATTCATTATTCATATTCCGCTTCTATATCCTTGTTCGAAGCTTACGTATCTTTTGCAGCGTAAATTCATATATTCATTTGTTTCTCACATTTTAATTTCCATTCCATTTTGAACTCGTGCCATTTTCTTCATTTAATCTCGGCTGAACTATCTTAATTTAATAGCTCATCTCCAAACCACACGCTTCTTTTGATGATCTAAGTCATATTTACTTCTTAGGGAAGTTGTCGCTTCGTATGTACTCTTTCCCATGCTATTATAAGGCTTTGGTATTCTCTCTCTCTCTCTCTCTCTCTCTCTCTCTCTCTGTCTATCTAATTATCTGTCTATCTGGCTATGCAATATTTTAACTCAATGTATACATACCTATCCGTATATCGATGTACTTAACTTTTTTTTCTGCATCTGCCTATCGACTCATCGGATTTTTACATCTTCATCCACTTAACCAAATTTCTCTCTCTCTCTCTCTCTCTCTCTCTCTCTCTCTCTCTCTCTCTGTACCGGTATCTGTCTATCTATCTGTCTATCTGTCAACCTGTCCAGCTATCTCTCATTTCCACATCAGTTTGTATCCCCTCATCAGTCTATCAGTATCTGTTCAAGACTCCATTTTTGTCTTTCTAGTTATCTATCTACCAATTTATCTATCATCATCCCTCAGCTTCCCCCATACAATCTATTCCTTTCATTTTCCGCCTTAATGAAACACACACACACACACACACACACACACACACACACACACACACACAATATCCCTTCTTGTCAATCAGTCAGTCAGCCTCTCTCTCTCTCTCTCTCTCTCTCTCTCTTGACATGGGCACACTCGGTACCAGGTACAACAGGTTCCTAGAGGGTTTGTGAGAGAGAGAGAGAGAGAGAGAGAGAGAGAGAGAGAGAGAAGAGGGGTTAAAAGGGTAGAGAAGTGGAAGGAAGTGAAGGGGGAGGCACTGTAAGAGGAGGAGAAGAAGAGAGGGAGGAAGAGGAGGGTGACTGAGGAAGAGGAGGGTGAGAGAGGGAAGGGGAAGGAGGTGTGATGAAGGGTGAGAATGAGGGACAAGGGGAGGGAAGAGATAAAAAGAGAGTGGAAAAGAGGGATGAGACTGGAGTGCGAGGGAGAGGTGAAAGGATGGAAAGGGAGAGGGATTGGATGTGTGTGTGTGTGTGTGTGTGTGTGTGCGTGCGCGCGCGAGGCAGGAGGCAATATTAGCTCAAGGCTCGAAACACGCACTAAAAAAAAAAAAAAGTCAAAAACATAAGCCCACAATAATTCTCACTCCAGGTGGAGAAAAATTTGTAACTGCAGAAACTGTGAAAAAACGCGCATGAGAGAGAGAGAGAGAGAGAGAGAGAGAGAGAGACCCTCCCCTCATCAGCTCACCCAGGTAATTACACTCGTAACTGAACAGACAAGCGATAAAACATGCATCACGCCCCAGCGAGCCCCTGTATTCCTTGCATCAATTCCACAAGGTTAACTGAGCCTGGAAATTTGGAGGGACGGAGCTGCGTTGTACAAGTAAAGCCTATAGCAAAACATCACCTGATACTTCAGCTATTCATTTCACATTCCTCTGCTGGTTAATATTCATAAGCTGAGACAGGAAGCTAATATTTCACCTCTTCTTCTTGTAATTTTCCTCTCCTAGCTAATGTTCATAAGCTGAGACAGGTGACCTATATGTCTCTGTCCTATTATTTTACCTCATCACACTTAACTCTGCTGTCTGATATTCCTGAGCTGAGAGGTAACGTTATATTTTACTTCTTCTGCTTGTTATTTTCCTCTGCTAGTAAATATTCCCAAGCCGAGATCCACGTCGTATGTTCCTCTGCCCTAATATTTCATCAAATCTAGTTTTCAGTTTTCTCTGCTGGCTAACAGTCCTAAGGTGAGAGAAGCATCGTATGTTTCTTTGCCCTAATATTTCACCTCTTCTATTTTTTACTGTTTCTCTGCTGGTTAACAGTTCTAAGCTAAGAGGGGTTTGGTAAGTTTCTCGGCCCTAATATATAACTTCAGCATTTCACACTCTGCTGGCTGGTATTCTTAAGTTTTGAGGGGCTTAGTATGTTTTTCTGTCATAATTTTTCACCTCTTCTACTTCCCACATTCATTTTTTAGCTAATATTACTAAGCTATAAGATGGAGATGCTTGGTATGTTTCTCAGCCCTAACGTTTCACCTCTTGTTCTTCTCATATTCATCCACTGGTTAGTAACCCAAAGCTGTGAGGGTCTTGGTAACTTCTCTGAACTTATATTTTGCTTCTACTTCTCACATTTCTGTGGTGACTAATAGTCTTAAGCTCAGAGGGACCTGGAACATTTCTGTACTCGTAGATGATGCTTTTTGTTACAATAAGTCAGAGAAGAAAGTGACACACATACCCTATCTCTTAAGTAGGCGCAGGGGAACATCAGACCAGCGTTTACCCCTATGTGTACTGGGTGGGATAAATGGAGAGGGGAATCCTGTTTAGGAGACGAGCTAACAATGCAGCTGGGGATTTATAATGTGAATATTTTCGTCGAATAATGTGAGGATTTGTTGGCTTTTTAGTAGCGCCGGGCTGATGTGGAATGGATGGGTTATATGCGAAGGTAGAATCACAGTATTTATATAAGTTTATGGATATTATCCACATATAGATATAAGCACAGACACCATTCACAGAGGGATAGACATATAAACATATTCATATAGATGCAGCACACGTACCATACATACATTCATATCACGCTCGGAGATAGTCACTTTAAATCTCTCTCTCTCTCTCTCTCTCTCTCTCTCTCTCTCTCTCACACACACACACACACACACACACACACACACACACACACACACACACACACACACACAAATCCACGCATCCATCATCATCATCATCATCATCATCACCATTATAATCTTCATATCATCATCATCAAAGAAGAGAAAAAAACAGACAAAAAAAGTGAAATCTCTATCAAAGTTTTGTCTCCCATTGTATACTGTACGTATGATGATTCAGTATGATGGTGACAGGGTGAGAAAATAATACACAGGCTTCCATCCAAAACCTATTAAGAGAACTGAGGATATGAGAGATTGGGAGGGAGGAGAAGGAGGGAGAGATGGAAGAAAGAGTAGGATGAGAAGGAATGGGAGGAGGAAGGGCGGGCGGGAGTAAAGTAGGAGTCGACGAGGGAGAGTTGGAGTAGGAAGAGGAGGTGGAAGGTAGAGAGGGAGGAGGGAAGTTTTGTTAGAATCAATATCTTTAAAAGTACTAGGAATCA
The DNA here is from genome assembly GCF_032717465.1 of Coenobita brevimanus. Classification (NCBI taxonomy): domain Eukaryota; kingdom Metazoa; phylum Arthropoda; class Malacostraca; order Decapoda; family Coenobitidae; genus Coenobita; species Coenobita brevimanus. The sequence goes on from NC_137057.1 coordinate 39,037,392, forward strand.
AATGGTCGATTTTTATCTGAGTAACTCAAATATATGTTTGATTTTTGACTAACATGTAATCTACCTACCGTACTTCAATTTTGCGTTGAAATTTTACAAAAAACGGGTAAATTTAAACACATACGAAAATACCGAAGATGACATTTGGGTGGGTGTATGGTGCAGGAAGGAAGGCAAATATTTTACTATAAACTATTTTTACTACTGAGACATAACCTAAGCAGTTGTTGTATTTTTTTCTCTTTTCCAGTGTCACTGCAAACTTGCAAGTCAAACCACTTAATGAACTGCATTGAAATCCACTGTCACTGTTGTGCAGTTGTGCAAACTCTGTTCAATTGTTGCAGATTGGTACTGAATGGAAAGCCTTCAATGACCTCTGTAGTTCTACCAATGTCATAGCTGTTCAGCTTTCCACAAAAATGTCTCAGGTAAAGACAAGACTATAAGTTTGGACTCATCTGCACCACCTACAGTAGTGGGGTCAGGGAGAGACCTTCATGTAACAGAGCCACCGTCAGAGATCTCTTCCTTTTTGGACTGTATCTCAGAGAGACCATCTATCCATTTATGGCCAGACGCCTCAATCCCGTAAGGGAAGGCCACAAACAAATCGCCTCCATGTTGCCCCCCATCCCTTGCTATTTCGCTGCCCTTCCCCGCAGCTCACCCCCCCCTCTCAGAATTTTCTTCACCCCATCCCTCTACCTCATCCTCGGCCTCCCCCTCCCTCTCCCCCCCTTCACCTCACTCACGTTCACTCTCCTCGTTAGTCTCTTACTCTCCATCCTCCACATGGCCAAACCTCCTCTGTGTATTTCTCATAACTCTTTCTATCACACCCACGTCCACATCACAGCTCTCATTTACTTCCTCATTAGTCAGTCTGTCTTTCCATGTAACTCCATAAGCTGCTCTCAAATAACTCATTTCCACTGCTTCCACTCTTGACCTGTGTCCTTCCAGCAAGGTCTAAGCTTCACTTCCATACGTTAGAGTTGGTTACTATTATGCAGCGACATTTTTACTTCCATGCAACTTCCATATTTCTCATCGCTGCTTTAAAAGGACCAGCAACCTTTCTTCCCTGTTATATCCTATCAAGCACTTCATCCTCCAACTTTCCATCCTTGCTCATCACACTACCCAAGTACTTGAATGCACCCACATTTTTTATTTCCTCATCATTCAACCTCAATGTGCATTCAGTGAGTTCATTCCTCTCAAAGACCATAATTTTAATCATCTCTATTTTCACCTTTAGATTCCATTTCTTACACACTCTCCTAAACTCATTCACCAAGCCTTGCAGTTCCCATTCGTTTTCACTTAACAACACAGTATCATTTGCAAACGGCAATACAGGAAAATTCCAAACGCTGCCTTCTCACATTAAGGTAACGCCAACATCCACAGCCCTACCTTGTATCTCTTTTATAATCCCACTCATATACAGACTGAACAACCATGGAGACATGACATACCCATGTTTCAATCCGAACTTCAAGTAGAAAAATTCACTCACTTCACTACCCACATGCACTGCATAGTCTTCACGACATTCAGCAGCTTCCCATTTTCTCGATATATTCTTAGTATTTTCCACATTCCTTGTCTATCCACTCTGTCATATGTTTTCTCCCAATCCATGAGGGACGGATACAACTTCATTCCCATTTCTAGAAACTTTTCCATTACATACCTAAGGATGAGTATCTGATCCATACAACCTCTTCCCCTTCTAAACCCTCCCTGTTCTTCTCCAACTACTTCCTCTGTTACTTCCCCAACTTTATCAATAACTATACTACTATATATACTTTTCCTATTACACTATACCCCTATGACTACCACACACTTTTTTCCCTCCTTGTACAAGGGAATAATTATACCCGATTTCCAATCTCCGGGACTCTACCTTCCTCCCAGGCCAATTTGCACATCTTCCACATCCATTCGACAACTGTCTCTCCCCCCCCATGCTTCAGCACTTCACCACACACTCGATCAATTCCTTCAGCTTTTCCTCTTTTGACTTTCTTCATTGCTTCCTGCATTTCCATCCTACTGATCTCATCCTTCCTTCTCACTTCCCTCCTACTCCCAACCATTCCCTAGCCACATGTACTGGCATTATTTTCTTTCTCGATAGTTAACAATTCCTTGAAGCGTTGTCTCCATCTGCTCACTTTTTCTCCATTTTCCACTTTCAATCTACCGTTTTTATCTTTCCCCTGCTACTGTTTTTTTTTTTTTTATCACCCTTTGTCCTCTTTACTTCCTTCCAGAACATATTCTTACATTCCCTCCATTTTACACTCAAATTCCTTCCAAATTCCTCATCAACTCTCATCTTACGCTCTCTTACAAAGCTTTTCACCTTTCTCTCTTCCTCTCTACATAAAACTCTTTCTTCTCTCTCTCTACTTCCTCCATGCCTTTGCATTCTATCCACTGACTATATGTATTCTTTTGCGCTATAGCTTGTCTCACTTCTTCATTCCACCATGCTGTTCCTTGCATCCCCTTTCGCCTTCTCTTCAACCCACACACCACTTCACATGCTTCACAGATTTCTTCTGTGAATATTTGCGCACACCTTTCATTTCTCCCATCTACTCCAAATCATATTTACTCAGTCACTCCTCCACCTCCCTCTTATATTTTTCCTTTTTCTCTATCATTTTGCAACTTTTCTACCTTATCTGTGTGGACTACTTCCTCCTGTCCTTCTCTCCTGTTCATGCATCTCATATGTACCTTGAGTTTCACCATCACCAAGTGGTGGTCTAAAAGTCCACTCCATAACCTCTGCATGCTGTTGAATCCATTACACACCCTCTCATTCTCTCATCCAAACATACATAATTAATCACTGCCCTCTGTTCATTCAGTCCACCACTCACCCTTCTCATCACTCGCCACGTATACCTGTGGACCGTTTCGTCCCTCAAGTGGGTATTGGCTATCACCAACCAGCTCCCCGCACAAATGTCCACGAGCGCATTGCTATTCTCATTCACTTCTGCAGGCACACCCCACTCATCAACTGCTTCATCCATCTTCAAATTCCCTACATTTCCATTCACATCTGCAATCAAAAACACTCTCTCATTCCTCTCAAACTTTTCCATGCATGCTTCCATATTTGCCCAGAGCTATTCTGTCACTCTGCTCGCAAGGCCTTCTGTTGGTGCATATACACACACAGTTGCCCACTTTTGTATTCCAACTTTCAGTCTTACCCACGTAATCCTTGAACCAACTGATCCACGCTCTTATAGTCTCCCTTTATCTCTTAAACAGAACATACACACACCCTCTTTTGCCCTCCCCTTCTCACCTACCCCTGCACATATACCCCAACCATACTCCTACTCCGTCACACTCTCACTTTACCATGTAGTCTCAGTCAGTCCACTTATGTCCACTTTTGCACCCTCAGTCACGTAGACAATCTCCCTCTCTCTCAGTTCATCATTCACACTCCTGAAATCCGTACCATGTCCTTTATACTCTCCTTGGTCGGCACCTGTTGGTTTGTCCTAGTCCGAGGCATTTTGTCTGTTTAGTTGCTCTCTGGGGAGGGACACTAACCAATCGCCAGCCTACTTGTTTACACGTAGGGAACACTTATTGGTTGGCTGTAAGGTTACCACAAAGCGCATTAAACGATTTCCTGGGTTACAGAAAATCATATGGCTTGTCACTCAATGTAGAGTTTCCGTGGAATAATCACTAAACTGAGTGGATGATGGGCGCCCCCACCGACCACACTATAGTCGCGGCGCACGACTCTGAGGTTGTCATTATCGTACCCTGACAACCTACCCATCATCAGTGCGTCCGATTTCATGCACAATATGGTAGCGTGTGATTCGTGTATATGTTTGTGTATAATAATATTCGTTTATATATTCCTGTATAATAATATGATTCGTGTATAATATGAAACGAAATCAGAATCACTGTTCACTGGTAGGTTGCCGGGGTACGATAACGACAACCTCAGAGTCGGGCGCCGCGACTATAATGACCAAAATTGGAGGAATTACAACACTAATTTGTCACGGACCTTATGACAGCTTTGCTTGCTCAGTTGAGCAGAGCAAATCCTATTTTTTGTGGGTCAATCATAAACAGCCATGTCAGCATCAAAGCTAAGTTGAAAAGCATCTGGGAACAGGCTAACGAGGTGTCTGCAGGCAGAGCAAAGCATGAGTAAAAAGACTGATATATGGTTAAGGTAGATAGACTGATGGACATACTTTGGCGCAAATGTGGTATCAAGACTTGTTCTGATGCTGGTTGCAACTTTGCCTGTGCCGGTGGAGTACATACAGATTGTCACTGTGGTAAAGAGAAAAAGATTCCCGAGACAGATATAGATCTCTTAACATAATCTCAAAGGAAGAAATATGAAGACTTTGAGGAAGATTGTTGAATTTTATGTTGGGGCATATATGTTAACCTTGTTCAAAATACTGTAAAGATCAACAGAATTTGAGGAAGATTGTTGAATTTTATGCTGGGGCATATATGTTAACCTTGTTCAATATACTGTAAAGATCAACAGCAAATGGATACAAGGACCAAGGCAACTCCAATTTCAGCTAAAACTCTTAAGAAGCCAGAGTGATAAAGGAAGAAGGTTGGTCATGCCAACAGTGAAGAGACCAGCCTGGCCTGATCACAGCAAGTCTATACTCCAAGCTATGCTGTGTAGTAAAGATGACCTGGAAAGAAATGATGCAGTTGAGAAGATACTGAAGATTAGAGATAAAGGAGATGAGATGACCCAATTATGAGATAACAGGTTAAGACCCAGGAAAACATCATCAATCAGTGCTGAGGCGACTTCACTCTCGGTCCTTACTGACTGGACATCAGGAGTCTCAGAACCCCTGGACCCCCTTACCTGCTGTCTGACAACATCACAGGTCAAGGAATTTGTGAAGAAACCCATGGTTCTTTCTGACCAGCTTTCACACACCCAGTCAGTGGAGAGATGTGTGAAGATGACAGCTGAAGCTGCTGGTCATTGATGTAGCCAGGACAGATGAGATCATTATAGGTTAGGTGGTCAGCTGAGAGCTCATGGGCAAAAACAAAAGCAAGAAAGACATGATGTCTTTGGTTAATTTTGTAAAACTGTTGAATATATACAAACGGTAATTTCATGATGTTTTAAATAAGAACGTTCGGTGTTACAGCGTTATTGTTTATATCGCCATTTGTAAACAACACTGGCACATTTCAACGCAAAATCGAAGTAGGTAAGGATTGTTTAATCTACATTTTGTAGACTGATTTGAATTCCCAGTACAAAAATGCAACATTTTATCACTTGTAGTTCTTGAAATTATACAAATTGTAATGTTACCCCAAAACTGACACACCCTAATGGAAGAGGGAGAGGATGGGGTAAAGAGTAAGAGAGGAGAAGAACGGGGGAAGATGAAGGGACGACGGGAGGAGGAGGAGAAAAAGGATTGAAGAAAGACCAAAGTCAAAGAGAGAGTGGTAGGAAGAGGGAGAGACGGAGGGCTAAAGAGTAGGATGAGGAAGGAAAGATGATTCTGTCGCGAGACGACGAGTCGAAAGGGGACAGAGAGGAGGGACAGAGAAAGGAGAGGAAGGAAGAGGAAACGAGGGAAGGAAATGGAAAGAAGGGAAGATGGGAGGAAAAGGGGAAGAGGGGAAAGGAGACAGAGAAAATGATTATTCTTGGTATTTTAACTCGTTCAGGAGTGCCATGGAGATCTTGCTGCTCTCTCTCTCTCTCTCTCTCTCTCTCTCTCTCTCTCTAACATCTAATTAACATATACCATCCGTTTAAGATTCACTTGCTCTCTTCCAGTTTAGCTTTAAACCATTTTTAGTCTTTCATCTCTTTTAATCTCCTCATTTTCTTTATTACCGCCACTAAATTGACATTTTATTTTTCTTATTTTGGTTTATTGTTCATTTCAGTACATCCCAGTTTTCCTCTCACTTTGTCTTGGCTTTTTCTCATTATGTTTCACTTCCCTTCTTCTTTTCACATCTTTACTTGTGTTTCCCATTATTCGACCATTTTCTTTTTTCATATATCCAGATCTATTCCTTTTTAATGTCGGTCACGTTAATATCGAACTTATACATTTGTTTTGAATTCACGTTACGGTAACCCATTTACTTCCATTACGACATATTATCATTATTGCATTTCATTAATTAAGTATCTGATACATCATACACTTGATAACCATTAGCTTGATACATTATAATTTTAACATTACTATTGCTGTATTATTGTAACCTAATATTTTTTAAAACTTTCTTCGCTTGCGCGCTCACGCACGCACACACACACACACACACACACACACACACACACACACACACACACACACACACACACACACACACACACACACACATTATTTCACTTCCCTTATCCTCACATATAATTCTTAATTTATCTGCTATTTCTGTCCTTACATTTTTTATTTTACTCTCATCATTTTCTCTTCCTTTGTTGTCGCTCTTCTTATTCCATCCTCTGATGTAGTCCATTTTCTGTTTACTCTTTTTCTCTCATTTTTATAATTCTCTCTCTCTCTCTCTCTCTCTCTCTCTCTCTCTCTCTCTCTCTCTCTCTCTCAATATTAATATTAGTCTCTATGTACTTATTTGTTGGCCTACCTGTCTGTCAGTCTCTGTCTGACTGACTTTCTGTCATCCCGTTTGTTTATCTGCAGTATGTCTGTCTACATCTGGCTATCTATCCAGCTGTTTATCTGGCTGTCGGGTTTTCTGTCTGTGATTTAGTATGTACGCGCGAATGAACATTAAGTATGTATGTATGTATGCTCTCATTTTACAGTATATAGGTCTACATATCTATCTAGTCTATCCATCGATGTCCATCTTAATCTCTATCTATCGATATCGGTCTACGAATAACTATCTATCTGTCTGTATGTATGTTTGACCGCTGTCTCTATTTTTGTATGCATGCATGCCTATCCATCTACTGACCGATGTGTCAGGACTCTTAAAATATCATAATACAATACATAATAGCTGGTAGCGTACATACAGTATGTAATCTAGAGATTAGCTAAAGGTCATGGCTAAGTCTGGAGGAAGTGACGTTCACGTTCTCTCAGCAGGAATACCACAGACAGCACAATATGACACAGACAGCACAATGTGACGCCTGAGAGAGTTCCACACATCCGTGCCTTACACGTAACACATCCATTCATATGCGAGAGAGAAGGAGTTAGGAGGCAGGAGGAGTTAGGAGAGAGAACAAGAATGGGGGTCTAACAAGAGACACGGTGGGGAATAAGGCAGACACGCGGGTTAGCGAGTAACTCTCATCCCATTACACTCTGCGAGACTAAATTACCATTGAGATAAACCCTTTGAAGAGAATAAACTACCATCAAACCCCAGACTCATCTTTATCTTCTCCTGTCATTGACGACAAGTACAACTCGCATTATCTCCTACAAATCAACTCACCGTAAACTGCAGCTCAGCTACGACTACGATGTAATTAACTACAAGTACGATACATTATTTTGGCGGTAGCGAACATACAAACCACGTCTACGAGTCTACAGTTGAGTCTACATTATCAAGACAGAAAACAAAAAATACTACAAGTTCGAGCCACACAACACCTCACAACTTTATGCTGGCAGTGGTTTGACAATATTTTGTTACAACCAACCTTCCAATATCTACGTCAATTTTCAATCAGCGAACCAACGAACTTCAAGTATCTACGATTGCTACGGAACAAGCAGGTGAGACAATAACCAACTTTATCTTCTAGTTAACAACTTACAGCAAGAAACTGCAATTAAAAGTTGTACAAGAAATCATATACAAATCTACGATCAAGTAACCACAAACGGAGCTGTAGGGAGAGCGCTGACTCACAACCCACTACCACATCAACCTCCACCTGACCCCACCCTTCTCCTCAACCACTCTCCATCTCCACCACAATCACAACTACTAGGAAGCTCTGGTGCAGGGGTGATGGGGCAGATGATACCAGAGTCCTCAGTCACCACTCATCTCACTCATCGTTACTCACTCACCATTACTCACCGTCACTCATTTACTCACCACAGCTACCAGAGAAGTCGACGTGCGTGCTAGCGCTGCTGAGGGCACGTCAGTCAACACGTGACTGACAACACCACTCATCAACACTCACACTGTTCCCACCACAGTAAATCATTGGGTTAAATGGTTACTTCATTTATACAATACACAATGATAGACACAGTGATAGACAAACTCAACACAAACATACAAAACATGTTTTATGGTTACAACTTATGTACAGTCGGGGTCATAAAAAAATCACCTATCCTCCTATACCCCGTGCCTCAGGCTGACTCCGTTATGCACGGCAAGTCACACTGGAGTAAGAGGGGCTGAGAGGCAGGAGCCAGAGAAGGAAAAGTGGGTGGGGGGGATGAGTGATGGTGCCGGGATGGAGTGAGGGAGGGGAGGGAGGTGAGGTAGGGGACTGAGAATGAAATGTGGAGTGGTGGTCACATAATTTGTCTATTTTCTTTCGTTCAGGGCATCATGTAAAGGAGTTACTGTTTGGTAGATAATGCTGCATTACACCTTGTGTAGCTACGTCAGATAACAAGATGTAGATAGGTGGTGATATCAAGGGCTCGCTCGTGAGAGAAATATACTGACATGACAAGACAGATCAAACATTAATGTGGTGCCAGATATTTGTCGTTATCCGTGTATTTCGACTTCCGGCGCAGAATGGAATCTGGATGGCTTTGGCTTCCGTAATGTTTGTATACGAAACTTCCTCTACCCTCATATGTAATTAATTTTTGAAGCTAAATATCATAGGCAACCTTTGGCTGTGTCCACAGTAAACATGACCATCCCCTCGGTAGACACTCCCCCTATACAGCCACCATCATGTCAGCTATTTTATGGCATCTCTATATGAAAAGGTTATTTAAAATAATTTTGCATAAAAGGTAAATATACTTGATGTCTGTGTACATGGGTGGATATAATAACAGTGTCTCTCATAATCTGTTAGGAAGATAATGAAACAAAATCCTACCCAAACTCCCAAAATATATCTACATCATTGTTTACCGTCATTGATCAAGCCAAAGCAAGCAGGAAAGCCTTAGGAAGTAGTCCAGTGGCCTCCTGCCTCAATAACCTCTTGAAATCGTCGAGGTACCGAGGAAACAATTGTAAGTGAACAGTTGCTACCAGTGTAGGCAAACGTAGATGGTTCGTTGTTACCACTGGCCACCAGTTTAAGTGAACCGTTGCTACCTATGTAAGTAGACGTAGCCGAGGGGTGTAATTCTATAGAGAAGGTTATCTTGTTGTTCATCGATGGGAGAGACACCTGGAGAGAGTAATGGTGAGGCGTGTAGGAGATTCTCTTCGTATTTTAAGTGGGATGATGAAATAGGTAGATTTCGGTCGGCGGAGTTTATTGTGAGACAGTTACTTGAATAAAAGTTAAGAGCTTGGCATGACCTGTATAGCCTTTGGTTAGTAGCAGTTTGTGCTATACCTCATACCAATTAATTTGGCCAGGCATGTATGGCAACACTGTTCCCACCGAGATTCTGATTGGCTGGAGGTGTTTGTTCGATTTCGTTGTTGCTTAAACCGATACTATCTTTATTATCAGATGTGATACTGAGTTTGTCGACAATACAATCGTCAAAAGCAATAAGAAATCCGTTATATACTTAACAACAATGAAATCTGCGTAGGAAGATAAAAATATGAGTCAACAAATTATTATAACAGTCCAAGTCAAGGTCAGCATTCGAACAATTCCTTTAAATCGCCGACACTCGATGAAATTACAGAAAATTAAGGGGTCAGTGGGGGCAGTTTCAAACAGCCCCCCCCGCCGCCCCCCCCCCCTCAGGTACGCCACTGTATCACATTAACCCAGTAAGCGATTAAAAGAACTGTAATTAACAGTTATTAATTAAAGCTCTCTGGTGGGACCAGACAAATTAAATTACAAGGAAAATCTGGAAGAGAGAAAAAAATGGTCAACACGCATGACGTTGGCAAGAATGAACATCCTCTTTCACACAGTCATGATGACATAGATTTCCACACAGTGCCGACTCATGAATTGAACAACAAGTGAGTGTATATAGTTAATATTGTACATATTGTATATATATTTTTATATAGAATAACAAAATATGGGGTTACGTAATATCATTTTCACTAATAACTGTGCAACATAACTAAGCCTCAAAAAGGTTCCCAAGGATTAGCCAGCAATTATGCAACCTCGGACACCACCGAAAAAGCGAACACAAAGTTCAAAGTTCAAATACTTTATTTCCATAAAATATGGTTATTCTTACAAATCGGTATACAAAGTCACAGACAAAAATAGTCGTGTCATATTCGATACATGATAATATCAACTACAAATCACTTAAAATTAACTCCCTAAGTTTAGATTTGAAAACATGTATGCTTCCGGAATGAGTGATATCAGTAGGTAAATTATTCCACAGTTTGGGTCCAAGTATGGTGATGGCTCTGGCACCAGAGTTTGTTCTGGCTCTAGGCACAAAAAGGTTATTTCGCTGTCTTGTTGTACTGGCTGTGTTTTCACTGACAGTGGACAACTTTAGATACCACTCCGGATAAAAACCATTGACAGCCATATAAACAGTGGTACATCTGTCAAAAATAAGTTTATCTTTAATCTTTAACCGCTTTAATTCCTTTATGATGGGGGTTACATGGTCATACTTTCTTGCTCCCCCGATAGCTATTTTAGCTGCAAAATTTTGTAATTTCTGAACTTGGTGAAGTAAGGTATCATTTGTCGTACCCCATATACCTATACAGTAATTTATTATGCTAAGAGCTAGAGTCTGTACAACAATTTTTCGAGTTGACTTATCAAAGTTTTCACATATTTGTTTTATGAACATAAGTGTTCCCATGACTTTCTTATTTAATTCAATAATATGCACATCAAAAAGCATATATCTGTCGATGTAGACACCTAGATTTTTTACACTAGTGCTCGGGTAAATGTGCTCACCAGAACAATTTATGACAGTGTTAGGAGGAATATGTAATAGAAATCGTCTATTACCTATGAAGATACATTGTGTTTTTCTTGAATTTAGCATAAGTCCATTTCTAAGAAAATAATGTTTTGCAATCCGTAAGGTTCCTTCTGTTTTGGAGATAAGAGCCTCGAGATTATTTATAGTGTCAGCATGGAGAAATTGGGTATCATCAGCATATTGCACCAAAGAACATCCACAAACGATGAAAACAAACTAGAGAAAATCAATACATACAAAAATAAATTAAGATCGCATAACAAACAAACAAAAATAGGTGCATCTGTTGCTACAAATGCCACAATACAGCATAAACAACGAGCAAAGTTATTGTTCTTCAAGTTATTGTTCTCCATTACCCAGTTGTAATGTGCATCATCACTATCATCGACCGCAGCATGATTGGATTAGCTAATTAATAATATATATATATATATATATATATATATAGAGAGAGAGAGAGAGAGAGAGAGAGAGAGAGAGAGAGAGAGAGAGAGAACATAAGAACATAAGAAGAGAGGATAACTGCAGTAGGCCGGTTGGCCCATGCTAGGCAGCTCCTAGAAGAGTAACTGAACCACTAGAATGAGATAAGGACAGCAAAGAAGAAGGCTCTCCCCCGCCCTCCAAACCCTCCAGCCGAAGCCGGCAGGAAAAAGTCAGAAAGAACACCACGCCGTATAGAAAAACTGGCGTGGACATTTTACAGGAAAGTGAAAGGAGAATAGAGACTATCATAGTGTAACCTGAAAAGAATTTTTTTTTTTTTGAATTAGTATTGGTTATAAGATTTTCTTTATTCTATATCCACCCCTTATTTGTCATATGCTTATCTAGCCTATGCTTGAAACTCTCAATGGAAGAGGCAGCAACTACTTTACTAGGTAGCTTATTCCATTCGTCTACTACTCTATTACCAAACCAATTTCTACCGATTTCCTTTCTGAAACGGAATTTTTCTAGTTTGAAACCATTATTTCTAGTTCTATCCTGTATGCTCACTTTAAGTACCTTGCTAATATCTCCCTTATTTATACCATTCATCCACTTAAACACCTCAATTAAGTCTCCCCTTACTCTACGCCTCTCTAGCGAATGCAGACTTAGTCTTTTCAGTCTGTCTTCATATGACAGGTTCCGGACGTCATGTATCATTTTAGTCATTCTTCTCTGTACATTTTCTAACGAATTAATATCCATTCTATAGTAAGGACACCAAAATTGTACTGCGTAGTCTAAATGTGGCCTTACTAATGCCAGATAATGTTTCAGTATTACTTTAGATGATCTATTGCTCACGCTTCTCGAAATAAATCCTAGGACCCTATTTGCTTTATTTCTCGCATTTATACACTGTTGCCTAGGTTTAAGGTCGTTACTAATCATAACTCCTAGATCTCTCTCGCATTCCGATTGGCTAATTTCTTTGTTATCTAAGCTGTATTTTGTATCTCCAATGGTCTTGCCTACGTTAAGTACTTTACATTTTTCAACGTTAAATTCCATTTGCCAAGTTTTAGACCATTTGGACAATGTATCGAGGTCTTTTTGTAAGTTATGGCAATCGTCAGTCGAGTTAATGATACGCCTTATTTTTGTATCGTCGGCAAATTTGCTGATGCTGCTATTGATCATTTATATATATGATAAATAATAAGGGACCGAGTACTGAACCCTGTGGTACACCGCTAGTAACTAATCCCCAGGCCGACTTAGTTCCATTTATTAATACTCTCTGCTTTCGTCCTTTCAGCCAGGATTCTATCCATTTTAAGATATCGCCGTCTATACCGTGTGCTCGAACCTTTCTAACTAACCTTTCGTGTGGGACCCTATCAAAAGCTTTACTAAAGTCCAGATAAATATCATCGTAAGTTTTATCGCTATCTACTGCCTCATAGATCTCCGAGTAGAATGACAACAAATTTGTGAGGCAGGATCGTCCTTGCCTGAATCCGTGCTGACTTTCGTTTATAAGATTAAATTATTCTAATTGTTCTCTAATCTTATTTGCCAAAATTGACTCTAACATTTTTCCTACTATTGACGTTAGACTTATCGGACGATAATTCGACGCAGCTGATTTATCACCCTTTTTATAGATGGGCACTACGTTTGCGGTTTTCCACGCCTCTGGAACTTCTCCTGAACTTAAAGAGTCATTAAATAACGTTAAAAGTGGCTGACATAATTCTTCTTTGGTTTCTTTTAAAATTTTTGCATATATATCGTCCGGACCTGGCGATTTTTGAGGTTTTAACTTATTAATTTCTTTCAATACGTCCTCCTTACTAATGGTTATTTTACTAAGAATATTTTCCGTATTCTCATTGTAAATATTTGCTGCTTGAGGGACCAGGCTTAAATTTTCCTTGGTGAATACTGATGTGAAATAATTATTTAGGATGGAGCACATTTCTTTATCTTCACTAGTAATGTCACCTGATTCTGTTCTGAGTGGCCCTATCCTATCTTTATTTTTCGTACGGTACATTTAATAAAAACCCTTGGGGTTTTCTTTTGATTCACTTGCAACCTTAATTTCATAACTTCTCTTTGCTTTTCTTATCTCCCTCTTTACTTCTGTATTTAAAATCGTGTATCTGTTGCGTAAGTGTTCCTCTCCACGTTTTATTTTTCTATATATTCCTTTCCTTTGGCCTATGAGAGATTTTAATCTGTTGTTTAACCATCTTGGTTCTGAATTATTAGTTCTAAACGGTTTTGAAGGAATATATCTATCTTGGCCTCCGTGTATTATATTTATTAACTCGTTATACTTCTCACTGGTTGAACGTCTGTTTGGTACTGGAACATAAGAACATAAGAACATAAGAAGAGAGGATAACTGCAGTAGGCCGGTTGGCCCATGCTAGGCAGCTCCTAGAAGAGTAACTGAACTACTAGAATGAGATAAGGACAGCAAAGAAGAAGGCTCTCCCCCGCCCTCCAAACCCTCCAGCCGAAGCCGGCAGGAAAAAGTCAGAAAGAACACCACGCCGTATAGAAAAACTGGCGTGGACATTTTACAGGAAAGTGTGAAAGGAGAATAGAGACTATCATAGTTTAACCTGAAAAGAAAAATTTTTTGAATTAGTATTGGTTATAAGATTTTCTTTATTCTATATCCACCCCTTATTTGTCATATGCTTATCTAGCCTATGCTTGAAACTCTCAATGGAAGAGGCAGCAACTACTTTACTAGGTAGCTTATTCCATTCGTCTACTACTCTATTACCAAACCAATTTCTACCGATTTCCTTACTGAAACGGAATTTTTCTAGTTTGAAACCATTATTTCTAGTTCTATCCTGTATGCTCACTTTAAGTACCTTGCTAATATCTCCCTTATTTATACCATTCATCCACTTAAACACCTCAATTAAGTCTCCCCTTACTCTACGCCTCTCTAGCGAATGCAGACTTAGTCTTTTCAGTCTGTCTTCATATGACAGGTTCCGGACGTCATGTATCATTTTAGTCATTCTTCTCTGTACATTTTCTAACGAATTAATATCCATTCTATAGTAAGGACACCAGAATTGTACTGCGTAGTCTAAATGTGGCCTTACTAATGCTAGATAAAGTTTTAGTATTACTTTAGATGATCTATTGCTCACGCTTCTCGAAATAAATCCTAGGACCCTATTTGCTTTATTTCTCGCATTAATGCACTGTTGTCTAGGTTTAAGGTCGTTACTAATCATAACTCCTAGATCTCTCTCGCATTCCGATTTGCTAATTTCTTTGTTATCTAAGCTGTATTTAGTATCTCCAATGGTCTTGCCTACGTTAAGTACTTTACATTTTTCAACGTTAAATTCCATTTGCCAAGTTTTAGACCATTTGGACAATGTATCGAGGTCTTTCTGTAAGTTATGGCAATCGTCAGTCGAGTTAATGATACGCCCTATTTTTGTATCGTCGGCAAATTTGCTGATGCTGCTATTGACTCCTAAGTCTAGATCATTTATATATATGATAAATAATAAGGGACCGAGTACTGAACCCTGTGGTACACCGCTAGTTACTAATCCCCAGTCCGACTTAGTTCCATTTATTAATACTCTCTGCTTTCGTCCTTTCAGCCAGGATTCTATCCATTTTAAGATATCGCCGTCTATACCGTGTGCTCGAACCTTTCTAACTAACCTTTCGTGTGGGACCCTATCAAAAGCTTTACTAAAGTCCAGATAAATAACATCGTAAGCTTTATCGCTATCTACTGCCTCATAGACCTCCGAGTAGAATGACAACAAATTTGTGAGGCAGGATCGTCCTTGCCTGAATCCGTGCTGACTTTCGTTTATAAGATTAAATCTTTCTAAGTGTTCTCTAATCTTATTTGCCAAAATTGACTAACATTTTTCCTACTATTGACGTTAGACTTATCGGACGATAATTCGACGCAGCTGATTTATCACCCTTTTTAAAGATGGGCACTACGTTTGCGGTTTTCCACGCCTCTGGAACTTCTCTTGAACTTAAAGAGTCATTAAATAACGTTAAAAGTGGCTGACATAATTCTTCTTTGGTTTCTTTTATAATTTTTGCATATATATCGTCCGGACCTGGCGATTTTTGAGGTTTTAACTTATTAATTTCTTTCAATACGTCCTCCTTACTAATGGTTATTTTACTAAGAATATTTTCCGTATTCTCATGGTAAATATTTGTTGCTTGAGGGACCAGGCTTAGATTTTCCTTGGTGAATACTGATATGAAATAATTATTTAGGATGGAGCACATTTCTTTATCTTCACTGGTAATGTCACCTGATTCTGTTCTGAGTGGTCCTATCCTATCTTTATTTTTCGTTCGGTACATTTGATAAAAACCCTTGGGGTTTTCTTTTGATTCACTGGCAACCTTAATTTCATAACTTCTCTTTGCTTTTCTTATCTCCCTCTTTACTTCTCTATTTAAAATTGTGTACCGGTTACGTAAGTGTTCCTCTCCACGTTTTATTTTTCTATATATTCCTTTCCTTTGGCCTATGAGAGATTTTAATCTGTTTTTTAACCATCTAGGTTCCGAATTATTAGTTCTAAACGGCTTTGAAGGAATATATCTATCTTGGCCTCCGTGTATTATATTTATTAACTCATTATACTTCTCACTGGTTGAACGTCTGCTTGGTACTGTAGCTGAGTTAATTTCCGTCACCTGGACTACATTCCTATCTACCACCTCCTCCCTCACAGACACCTGACGGACATCCCCAGGTGTTTCCTGCACCTGACCTATGACCTGGGATTCCACACTGACCTGGCATTCCCTCCAATAGCTAATCTCCCTGTGGAATACCGTTCGAAAATAAGCTCTTAAGCCATCGAAATCTCCTAGACGAAAATTAGGAACGGTGGAGGTATTTTCAGTGGAACAGACATCCCAAATAAATTTGAACTTAAATTCTTCATGATCGCTATTACCAAGTCGTCCACCAACCTCTATATCGCTGATGATATTTTCTTTATTAGCTAAAACCAAATCTAGTATATTATTACCTCTGGTGGGCTCCCTTATATACTGATAAAGGAAATTATCCTGTACTACCTCTAGAAATTCCTCTGACTCTGCATCTCCTGTCTGAATTCTCCAATCTATCCTTGGCAGATTAAGGTCCCCTACAATTATTACTAAGCTGGACTGTGATGCTTTCCTCATTTCCTCCCAAAGGTATTTACTATCAGCTCTACTTAATTTAGGAGATCTGTAAATTGCTCCTAAGACTAATTTCTCCCAATTGTTACTAATTTCAACCCAGACACTTTCTGTGTCCCTATTTACTTTAATGTCTTCTTTATTATAACAGATTAATGAATCCTTTACATAAATAGCTACCCCTCACACATTTCTTCCCTGACGGTTTGACACAAAAATATTATAGCCTTTTATCTGATATTCTGCTAAAAATTCTCGAGTGTCTGTATTCATCCAAGTTTCACTAATAACGGCAATGTCTATTTTCTCTGTACAAATTAAAGCCCTCAGTTCATCCATTTTATTACGTAAACTCCGGCTGTTTGTGTAGTACACTTTCAGATTATTACTAGTAGTTATGCCTCTACCTTGGCATTTGCTGTTATTTATTTTATTACTAACTGGGAAACTCTTTACTTTACTAATATAACAATTTTTTGTACTATCGCTTATCGCCCTTCTATCATCGCTTGTTCTATCATCTATCATCGCCTGCTCAATTTGAGGTGCCTGAGTGGATGTATCTACACTATTGGTTGAACTTTTGTTCTTAATTTGGAAGTATCGATGCATCTATCCAAACATGGTAATAATGATTTCTGAGTGTAGTTGCTGCATCTTCCTGTACACCTACTTCTCAATCTCGAAAAAATCCCTCCAACTCCCTATCTATCATTCCAGCTAAAACAGTAACTCCCTGCCTGCTAAGATGAGTCCCATCCCAACTATACAATGCACTCCGTCCATAAAACCGGTCCCAGCTGTCTATGAAAGGTATTGCATTATCTTTGCAATACCTTTCAAGGCGGCAATTAAACCCTATTGCCCTGCTCAACCATTCCCTTCCAACCCGCCACCTTGGTAAAACACCAAGCTGAGTTAATTTCCGTCACCTGGACTATATACCTATCTACCACCTCCCCCCTCACAGACACCTGACGGACATCCCCACCTGTTTCCTGCGCCTGACCTATGACCTGGGGATCCCCACTGACCTGACATTCCCTCAAATAGCTAATCTCCCTGTGGAATACCGTTCGAAAATAAGCTCTTAAGCCATCGAAATCTCCTACACGAAAATTAGGAACGGTGGAGGTATTTTCAGTGGAACAGACATCCCAAATAAATTTGAACTTAATTTCTTCATGATCGCTAGTACCAAGTCGTCCACCAACCTCTATATCGCTAATGATATTTTCTTTATTAGCTAAAACCAAATCTAGTATATTATTGCCTCTGGTGGGCTCCCTGATATACTGATAAAGGAAATTATCCTGTACTACCTCTAGAAATTCCTCTGACTCTGCATCTCCTGTCTGATTTCTCCAATCTATGCTTGGCAGATTAAGGTCCCCTACAATTATTACTAAGCTGGACTGTGATGCTTTCCTAATTTCCTCCCAGAGGTATTTACTATCAGCTCTACTTAATTTAGGAGATCTGTAAATTGCTCCTAAGACTAATTTCTCCCTATTGTTACTAATTTCAACCCAGACACTTTCTGTGTCCCTATTTACTTTAATGTCTGCTTTATTGTAACAGTTTAATGAATCCTTTACATAAATAGCTACCCCTCCCCCCTTTCTTCCCTGACGGTTTGACACAAAAATATTATAGCCTTTTATCTGATATTCTGCTAAAAATTCTCGAGTGTCTGTATTCATCCAAGTTTCACTAATAACGGCAATGTCTATTTTCTCTGTACAAATTAAAGCCCTCAGTTCATCCATTTTATTACGTAAACTCCGGCTGTTTGTGTAGTACACTTTCAGATTATTACTAGTAGTTATGCCTTTACCTTGGCATTTACTGTTATTTATTTTATTACTAACTGGGAAACTCTTTACTTTACTAATATAACAATTTTTTGTACTATCGCTTATCGCCCTTCTATCATCGCTTGTTCTATCATCTATCATCGCCTGCTCAATTTGAGGTGCCTAAGTGGATGTATCAACACTATTGGTTGAACTTTTGTTCTTAATCGATGCATCTATCCAAACATGGTAATAATGATTTCGGAGTGTAGTTGCTGCATCTTCCTGTACACCTACTTCTCAATCTCGAAAAAATCTCTCCAACTCCCTATCTATCATTCCAGCTAAAACAGTAACTCCCTGCCTACTAAGATGAGTCCCATCCCAACTATACATGGCACTCCGTCCATAAAACCGGTCCCAGCTGTCTATGAAAGGTATTGCATTATCTTTGCAATACCTTTCAAGGCGGCAATTAAATCCTATTGCCCTGCTCAACCATTCCCTTCCAACCCGCCACCTTGGTAAAACACCAAGCACTACAGGGGTTCCTCCCCTCTTCCTAACCTTTTCTAACATCAACTTGTACCTTTTCCACAGTACCTCACTCTTACGGCTACTAATATCATTGCCTCCTACACTGAGGCACACAGTGGGTTTGTCATCACTTTCCTTTACGATATTTGAAATTTTTTCTACCATATTAGCCACCCTGGCCCCTGGAAGACACACATGTTTAGCGAGTGGAGTATACATAAGAACATAAGAAGAGAGGATAACTGCAGTAGGCCGGTTGGCCCATGCTAGGCAGCTCCTAGAAGAGTAACTGAACTACTAGAATGAGATAAGGATAGCAAAGAAGAAGGCTCTCCCCCGCCCTCCAAACCCTCCAGCCGAAGCCGGCAGGAAAAAGTCAGAAAGAACACCACGCCGTATAGAAAAACTGGCGTGGACATTTTACAGGAAAGTGTGAAAGGAGAATAGAGACTATCATAGTGTAACCTGAAAAGAAAATTTATTTTTGAATTAGTATTGGTTATAATATTTTCTTTATTCTATATCCACCCTTATTTGTCATATGCTTATCTAGCCTATGCTTGAAACTCTCAATGGAAGAGGCAGCAACTACTTTACTAGGTAGCTTATTCCATTCGTCTACTACTCTATTACCGAACTAATTTCTACCGATTTCCTTTCTGAAACGGAATTTTTCTAGTTTGAAACCATTATTTCTAGTTCTATCCTGTATGCTCACTTTAAGTACCTTGCTAATATCTCCCTTATTTATACCATTTATCCACTTAAAAACCTCAATTAAGTCTCCCCTTACTCTACGCCTCTCTAGCGAATGCAGACTTAGTCTTTTCAGTCTGTCTTCATATGACAGGTTCCGGACGTCATGTATCATTTTAGTCATTCTTCTCTGTACATTTTCTAACGAATTAATATCCATTCTATAGTAAGGACACCAAAACTGTACTGCGTAGTCTAAATGTGGCCTCACCAATGCTAGATAAAGTTTCAGTATTACTTTAGATGATCTATTGCTCACGCTTCTCGAAATAAATCCTAGGACCCTATTTGCTTTATTTCTCGCATTAATGCACTGTTGCCTAGGTTTAAGGTCGTTACTAATCATAACTCCTAGATCTCTCTCGCATTCAGATTTGCTAATTTCTTTGTTATCTAAGTTGTATTTAGTATCTCCAATGGTCTTGCCTACGTTAAGTACTTTACATTTTTCAACGTTAAATTCCATTTGCCAAGTTTTAGACCATTTGGACAATGTATCGAGGTCTTTTTGTAAGTAATGGCAATCGTCAGTCGAGTTAATGATACGCCCTATTTTTGTGTCGTCGGCAAATTTGCTGATTCTGCTATTGACTCCTAAGTCTAGATCATTTATATATATGATAAATAATAAGGGGCCGAGTACTGAACCCTGTGGTACACCGCTAGTTACTAATCCCCAGTCCGACTTAGTTCCATTTATTAATACTCTCTGCTTTCGTCCTTTCAGCCAGGATTCTATCCATTTTAAGATATCGCCGTCTATACCGTGTGCTCGAACTTTTCTAACTAACCTTTCGTGTGGGACTCTATCAAAAGCTTTACTAAAGTCCAGATAAATAACATCGTAAGCTTTATCGCTATCTACTGCCTCATAGACCTCCGAGTAGAATGACAACAAATTTGTGAGGCAGGATCGTCCTTGCCTGAATCCGTGCTGACTTTCGTTTATAAGATTAAATCTTTCTAAGTGTTCTCTAATCCTATTTGCCAAAATTGACTCTAACATTTTTCCTACTATTGGCGTTAGACTTATCGGACGATAATTCGACACAGCTGATTTATCACCCTTTTTAAAGATGGGCACTACGTTTGCGGTTTTCCACGCCTCTGGAACTTCTCCTGAACTTAAAGAGTCATTAAATAACGTTAAAAGTGGCTGACATAATTCTTCTTTGGTTTCTTTTATAATTTTTGCATATATATCGTCCGGACCTGGCGATTTTTGAGGTTTTAACTTGTTAATTTCTTTCAATACGTCCTCCTTACTAATGGTTATTTTACTAAGAATATTTTCCGTATTCTCATGGTAAATATTTGCTGCTTGAGGGACCAGGCTTAGATTTTCCTTGGTGAATACTGATATGAAGTAATTATTTAGGATGGAGCACATTTCTTTATCTTCACTGGTAATGTCACCTGATTCTGTTCTGAGTGGTCCTATCCTATCTTTATTTTTCGTTCGGTACATTTGATAAAAACCCTTGGGGTTTACTTTTGATTCACTTGCAACCTTAATTTCATAACTTCTCTTTGCTTTTCTTATCTCCCTCTTTACTTCTCTATTTAAAATTGTGTACCGGTTACGTAAGTGTTCCTCTCCACGTTTTATTTTTCTATATATTCCTTTCCTTTGGCCTATGAGAGATTTTAATCTGTTGTTTAACCATCTTGGTTCTGAATTGTTAGTTCTAAACGGTTTTGAAGGAATATATCTATCTTGGCCTCCGTATATTATATTTATTAACTCGTTATACTTCTCACTGGTCGAACGTCTGTTTGGTACTGGAGCTGAGTTAATTTCCGTCACCTGGACTACATTCCTATCTACTACCTCCCCCCTCACAGATACCTGACGGACATCCCCACGTGCTTCCTGCGCCTGACGTATGACCTGGGGATCCCCACTAACCTGACATTCCCTCAAATAGCTAATCTCCCTGTGGAATACCGTTCGAAAATAAGCTCTTAAGCCATCGAAATCTCCTAGACGAAAATTAGGAACGGTGGAGGTATTTTCAGTGGAACAGACATTCCAAATAAATTTGAACTTAATTTCTTCATGATCGCTATTACCAAGTCGTCCACCAACCTCTATATCGCTAATGATATTTTCTTTATTAGCTAAAACCAAATCTAGTATATTATTACCTCTGGTGGGCTCCCTGATATACTGATAAAGGAAATTATCCTGTACTACCTCTAGAAATTCCTCTGACTCTGCATCTCCTGTCTGATTTCTCCAATCTATCCTTGGCAGATTAAGGTCCCCAACAATTATTACTAAGCTGGACTGTGATGCTTTCCTAATTTCCTCCCAGAGGTATTTACTATCAGCTCTACTTAATTTTGGAGATCTGTAAATTGCTCCTAAGACTAATTTCTCCCTATTGTTACTAATTTCAACCCAGACACTTTCTGTGTCCCTATTTACTTTAATGTCTGCTTTATTGTAACAGTTAAATGAATCCTTTACATAAATAGCTACCCCTCCCCCCTTTCTTCCCTGACGGTTTGACACAAAAATATTATAGCCTTTTATCTGATATTCTGCTAAAAATTCTCGAGTGTCTGTATTCATCCAAGTTTCACTAATAACGGCAATGTCTATTTTCTCTGTACAAATTAAAGCCCTCAGTTCATCCATTTTATTACGTAAACTCCGGCTGTTTGTGTAGTACACTTTCAGATTATTACGAGTAGTTATGCCTTTACCTTGGCATTTACTGTTATTTATTTTATTACTTACTGGGAAACTCTTTACTTTACTAATATAACAATTTTTTGTACTATCTCTTATCGCCCTTCTATCATCGCTTGTTCTATCATCTATCATCGCCTGCTCAATTTGAGGTGCCTGAGTGGATGTATCTACACTATTGGTTGAACTTTTGTTCTTAATTTTGCAAGTATCGATGCATCTATCCAAACATGGTAATAATGATTTCTGACTGTAGTTGCTGCATCTTCCTGTACACCTACTTCTCAATCTCGAAAAAATCCCTCCAACTCCCTATCTATCATTCCAGCTAAAACAGTAACTCCTTGCCTGCTAAGATGAGTCCCATCCCAACTATACAAGGCACTTCGTCCATAAAACCGGTCCCAGCTGTCTATGAAAGGTATTGCATTATCTTTGCAATACATTTCAAGGCGGCAATTAAACCCTATTGCCCTGCTCAACCATTCCCTTCCAACCCGCCACCTTGGTAAAACACCAAGCACTACAGGGGCTCCTCCCCTCTCCCTAACCTTTTCTAACATCAACTTATACCTTTTCCACAGTACCTCACTCTTACGGCTACTAATATCATTGCCTCCTACACTGAGGCACACAGTGGGTTTGTCACCACTTTCCTTTACGATATTTGAAATTTTATCTACCTGTTCAGATATCTCACCTGGGAGTCTCCAACAACAACAACATTTTTCTTACCTTTCTTGTTCTGTTTATACTTACCTGTACTGGAAGTTCCCTCACCGTCCTTCTCCTCTACTTCCCTCTCTGCCTTCCCTTCACATTCGTCCCGTAGTGTGTCGAATGCATTAGTTGTCTTAACTTCCGTTTGCTTTTTAAGAGTGAACTTCGTTGCACCCTTGTTAACTAGTGTCCAACCTTCAGCCTTTTTCTCTTTCTCCTCCAACATCTCCTCCAACAATTCCCTCATCTGTGCCTTCTCCTGCCTGAGAATTTGTACCTCCCGCTTCAGTTCAAGAAGTTCCTCCTTTAATTCAAGGTAGTCCTTTTCAGTACCTGCAGTGGGGACACAGCTCTCTACCGAGGAAGCCATTACGCACTAGTTCACACAAGGTATCACACACTATCAAGGGTCACTACGGGTCACCACAACACACACTCTCACGGATCACTAGCACAGCACTGTCGGTGATCACTACTACACACTAACACAACCACTGTCACAGATCACTAAAGCACATTAGCACAACACTACCACAGGTCTCAGGCACGTCTGCGCAGACTGACCTGACGAGAGAGAGAGAGAGAGGCTATATATATATATATATATATATATATATATATATATATATATATATATATATTCGGTAGGAAACGATGAGAGGACCTATAATACATACTGTGTAATATTACTACATCAAGTATTATAGATGACTGATCCATAATACAATTGATTGCTGCTATTGTGTTACTGTTGTGTAATTATATACATGTGCACACAGTTATGTCATAATTTACAATGTAACAAAATGTAGTTGTACAGTATTACTACGGTTACTACAATTAACTACAGTATTACTGCAATTATGTTGCTACAATTATGTAACTACAAACGATAGCATTACTGCAATTATGTTACCGTTGCTACAATTATGTAACTACAAATGCCAATATTGCAGCAATTTTGTACCATAACATTTACCTTATTCCTTCAAGTGAAAATAGTTATGTAAAAATTGCAATATTACTTCAAGTAAAAAAAACAGTTATGTAACAATTACATTCATACAGTGCAACCACAATGTAACTACAATGTACATACAATCCTGTGTTATCAGAATCATCATACAAGTTACGTATAATATTAGGCATTACTAAAGGCATAACACATATAATGTAATGACATAGCAATTTTGCCATTGCATAAGTATATATGTATGTCTGTTGTACATGCACATTTGCGCTATTACCAAATATTACTACAGTATGTTATACTATATTCTATGTTCAATTTTACTTCATAACAGCTAGTTACGTATATATATTCATATGGTGTATGGCCCTAGCAGTATTACCATTGCATAAATATATGCATATGTCTGTTGTACATACACATTTGTGCTACAGTGTACTACAGTGTGTAACAATATTTGTACAACACTGTTATACAGTACTGTACTCTATATTCAAGATTTTACTACCACGTATTTACTTCATTATACATACAATATGTATTATTACAATGTATTATATTTCTACAGTATTATTATGGCCCTACAATATTGTTATAAATATTTTGTCTCTACAGTACTATAATGAATATCATGTATTAATAGATTAGAATGTAAGTAGCTGCTACATGCTGTCGTAGGTTCGCCAACAAGGCATGACCGAGCGATGTTAGGACTCTAAAATATCATAATACAATACATAATAGCTGGCAGAAGTTAGCTGAAAGTCATAGCTAAGGCTGAAGGAAGTGATGTTCGCACATTCTCTCAGCAGGAATGCCACAGATAGCACAATGTGACGCCTGATCGAAAAGTCCCCACATTCGAGAGAGTTCCACACATCTGTGCCTTACACGTAACACATCCATTTATATACGAGAGAGAAGGGGTTAGGAGGCAGGAGGAGTTAGGAGAGAGAGCAAGAAGCGGGTCTAGCAAGAGACACGGTGGGAAATAAGGCAGACACGCGGGTTAGCGAGTAACTCATGCCATTAAGAACATAAGAAGAGAGGATAACTGCAGTAGGCCGGTTAGCCCATGCTAGGCAGCTCCTAGAAGAGTAACTGAACTACTAGAATGAGATAAGGATAGCAAAGATGAAGGCTCTCCCCGGCCCTCCAAACCCTCCAGCCGAAGCCGGCAGGAAAAAGTCAGAAAGAACACCATGCCGTATAGAAAAACTGGCGTGGACATTTTACAGGAGAGTGTGAAAGGAGAATAGAGATTATCATAGTGTAACCTGAAAGGAAAAAATTTTTGAATTAGTATTGGTTATAAGATTTTCCATATTCTATATCCACCCCTTATATGTCATATGCTTATCTAGCCTATGCTTGAAACTCTCAATGGAAGAGGCAGCAACTACTTTACTAGGTAGCTTATTCCATTCGTCTACTACTCTATTACCAAACCAATTTCTACCGATTTCCTTTCTGAAACGGAATTTTTTTAGTTTGAAACCATTATTTCTAGTTCTATCCTGTATGCTCACTTTAAGTACCTTGCTAATATCTCCCTTATTTATACCATTCATCCACTTAAACACCTCAATTAAGTCTCCCCTTACTCTACGCCTCTCTAGCGAATGCAGACTTAGTCTTTTCAGTCTGTCTTCATATGACAGGTTCCGGATGTCATGTATCATTTTAGTCATTCTTCTCTGTACATTTTCTAACGAATTAATATCCATTCTATAGTAAGGACACCAAAATTGTACTGCGTAGTCTAAATGTGGCCTTACTAATGCTAGATAAAGTTTTAGTATTACTTTAGATGATCTATTGCTCACGCTTCTCGAAATAAATCCTAGGACCCTATTTGCTTTATTTCTCGCATTAATGCACTGTTGCCTTGGTTTAAGGTCGTTACTAATCATAACTCCTAGATCTCTCTCGCATTCCGATTGGCTAATTTCTTTGTTATCTATGCTGTATTTAGTATCTCCAATGGTCTTGTCTACATTAAGTACTTTACATTTTTCAACGTTAAATTCCATTTGCCAAGTTTTAGACCATTTGGACAATGTATCGAGGTCTTTTTGTAAGTTATGACAATCGTCAGTCGAGTTAATGATACGCCCTATTTTTGTATCGTCGGCAAATTTGCTGATGCTGCTATTGACTCCTAAGTCTAGATCATTTATATATATGATAAATAATAAGGGACCGAGTACTGAACCCTGTGGTACATCGCTAGTTACTGA
>NC_137057.1:39068901-39091401 GCF_032717465.1 Coenobita brevimanus
CCACACAGAGATAGAAGAAAGTAGTAACAGACATGGGACACAAGTTGAAGAGCAAATAATCATAAGGTTAACCTGACCGTTACATCTATTACGTTGCTATAAGTAACACTGACCAGTGTGAACTGTAACTCGTCAAACCTTTGTTGAAAACGTTCTCGCTGAAAATGAATAAACTGAATTATCTGTTGTATGGCATGATAATGTTGATTAGCGTAAGCTGCAATCGAGACAAGTTTGTTTGGTTACTATGCAGATCACCCATTCGGCCAATTTAGTTATTGGTTACCTTTTTCGAATTACGTTATGTTATAAATGTGTCAGTCACAAATTACACCCTATTGCAGTTATAACTATAGAAGGTAAGGTTATATTCCTTGTATTGTTATCAGGTGGTGGCGGGTCTCTTGCTGGAGTGAGTGGCGATAAGTGGCTGAGGCAAGGGGTGGAGGGGGTTGGTTATATGCATCACCGAATTAACATGGTGTGGCATGATAGGTAATGCAGACTGTTGGCCTGCAACATATAGATCTCTTTTTTCCGTTATTTCCAGTGAAATGTTGGCATGGCCTATAATGGCCTTTTTTGATGGCCTGATGGATGATGGCACTTATTTGGACGCCCAAAGCGTATATATATTCTGTTCCGAAAGTCTGGATGGCCTGTAACAGGCCGTGGTCTGGTAGGCAGTTGCCCATTTTGCCTTTGCTTGGCAATTCGGCCCATTATACGGTGTGTGCGGGGTCAGCACACCACGCGGCTCACTCTACTGTTGGCTGTCCTGTGTATGATATTGACCCTGATGCTTATAATACTGTCAGCTGCAATGAATGGCATCTAAATATTGACTGACCTTTGGTAATGCTAGCAACCACGTCATGGCCGCGGCTTACCCAGCTTAGGCGGTTTAACCACCAGACAAGCTGTCAATCAATTCCTGTTGCCCAACGTTATCCGATATCATGTATTAATACATCAATAACCAAGATAATACTGATCATGTGTTTTACTTATCAGCGACACTTTGCTATTATCAAACATGGGGTATTAATAGTAACTAATGGTAATGACCTATACTAGAGATTGTAAAGTAACAGTGATTACGTTCAGTAAGGGAAGGAGCACACCAACGACCACTACAAACATATAGCTTCCGACTGTTTAATGTTACACACTGGATACAACCGTCAAAATGATAAATTGTATGAATACAGACCTCACTATCATATGAATATATTAATATCACTCTGCATTCAGATCGTGGCGTATAAATAACTATACTATGGAGTAAAACAATGTCTAATGAGTTTTTATTAGTTATCGTAACAAAATCATTATTTCCCAAGACAAATGGATGATGGAAGAGTGGTTGAGACAATGTGAGTAGGTCTTACTCTCTTGCCCTTGGATGTGGGGAGGGTGGAGGGTAGACGAATGAATGGGAACGAGGGAGGGGGGTGAAACTGGGGGTGCGGCGGTGCCACATATACCAACCTGGTCGTCAAGCCGGTCGTTCGATTTTTGCTGGAGACTGTACATATTGTCTGCCATCCATCTAGGTGTTATAATATTTATATTTGTCTCTTACATCTCTTTTATCCATCTATAAGTGCAGCAGTAAGAATGAGGCTCTATAGGTGAACGAATCTGTATATGGCTGTTCCTGTCCCTAGTATGTAAGAACAACTTTATACATTTTCGATTTGGATCTTTACAGTTACTTTATGGTTCCAAAGTATATATTGACGGGTGCAAAACCACTGGACATCAAAGTAACGATCCCAATATTGTCACATATATTATTCGGCTTCGAATGCTGTCAAGGTACGGGACGAGCTTGATTTGGACTTGCCCTCTAGTCTGTTATACAATAGAGAAAACTGATCTTATTGGTGGCTTATGAAAGGAAACACTGGGAAATTTCATGAGTTATTCCGTACTTAGATTTTGTTCGCTTCAAATGTCAAAGCTAAATATTATATTTAATAATCTTATATTATCGGGAATAGATTTAATCCATGAAGACATTTTCCACACATTTCAGATGAGCGCCAGGGAGGAGAAGGAGGAGGAGGAGGAGGAGGTCTTCAGCAACAACAAAAAACAACAAAAACAACAGCAGCAACAACAACAACAACAACAGCATAAAAAACAAATAACAGCAGCAACAGCAGTTATAACAATAGCAACAGGAACAAAAACAGTAGCAACATTAACAACAACATCAGTAACAATAACAACAACGATGATGATGGCGACGAAAACGCCAACAGCTACAACGACGACGACGACGACGACGACGACGACGACAGCAACAACAACAACAACAATGACGACAACAGCAACACTGACGACAACAACAACAACAATGATAACAACAACAACAGCAGCAGCAGCAACAACAACAGCAACAACAACGACTATGACGACGACGACGATGACGATAACGACGACTACAACAACGACAGCAACAACAGCAACTCTGACACTTCGTTGGGTTTATCCAAGAGGTGAAGAGGTGAAACAGGCTGTGGCACAAAAGAAGAAAGCATACAATGAATGGATGAGAAATAGGGGCGTGGAAGAAGTTGAGAGGCGGAAGAGAGAGTTATATGTAGAAAGGAAGAGAGAGGTGAAAAGATTAGTAAGAGAGAGTAAGAAGAGAGTGGATGAGGAATTTGGAAGGAATTTGAGTGTAAAGTGGAGGGACTATAAGAAAATGTTCTGAAAAGGGGTGAAAAGAGTAAGACAGGGTGGAAGTGAAGTTAGCAGGGGAGTGAAAGATAAAAATGGTAGATTACTGGTAGAGAAGGGAGAAAAAGTGAGCAGACGGAGAGAACACTTTAAGGAATTGTTGAACATAGAGGATGAAAGTAATGCGAGTATAAGTGGCTGGGGAATGGCTGGGAGAAGGAGGGAGGTGAGAAGACAGGAAGAAATCAGTAGGATAGAAGTTGTGGAAGCAATGAAGAAAGTTTAATCGGGGAAAGCCCCAGGAATTGATGGAGTGTGTGGTGAAATGCTGAAGCATGGGGGAGAGATAGTAGCAGAATGGATGTGGAAGATGTGCAGATTGGCCTGGGAGGAAGGTAGAGTCCCGGAGGATTGGAAGTCAGGTATAATTATTCCCTTGTACGAAGGAAAAGGGGAAAAAGAAGTGTGTGGTAATCATAGGGGCATTTGTCTTCTTAGTATAATAGGAAAAGTGTATGGTAGGATACTTATTGACAGAGTTAGAGAAAGAACAGAGAAATTAGTTTGAGAAGAACAGGGAGGCTTTAGGAAGGGAAGAGGTTGTGTAGATCAGATATTCATTCTTAGATCTTTAGTGGAAAAGTTTCTAGAGAAGGGAAAGAAGTTGTATGCAGCTTTCATGGATTTGGAGAAAGCATATGACAGGGTGGATAGACAAGGATTGTGGAAAGTATTAAGAATATATGGAGTAGATGGGAAGTTGTTGAATGCTGTGAAGAATATGTATGATGGTGCTAAGGCTGCAGTGGGTGTGGATGGTGAACTTAGTGAATTTTTCTCTTTGAAAGTTGGGTTGAAACAGGGATGTGTCATGTCTCCATGGTTGTTCAATCTGTACATGGATGGGGTAATAAAAGAGGTACAAGGTAGGGTAGTGGATGTTGGAGTGGCCCTGGTGAGAGAGGATAGTATTTGGAAACTCCCTGTACTGTTGTTTGCAGATGATACTGTGTTGTTGAGTGAAGACGAAGGGGAGCTGCAAGGCTTGGTGGATGAGTTTGGGAGAGTGTGTAAGAAACGGAATCTAAAGATGAATGTAGGGAAGAGTAAAGTGATGGTCTTTGAGAAAGGTGAAGTCAGTGAATGTACAGCGAGGTTGGATGGTGAGGAATTGGAAAATGTGAGTACGTTTAAGTACCTGGGTAGTGTGATGAGTAAGGATGGAGGTTTGGAGGATGAAGTGCTTGAAAGGGTGCAACAGGGAAGAAAGGTTGCTGGTTCTTTGAAAGCAGTGATAAGAAACAGGGAAGTGAGCATGAAGTGAAAAAGTTACTACACGATAGCATTATGATACCAACTCTAACGTACTGAAGTGAAGCTTGGACGTTGTTGGAAGGACACAAGTCAAGAGTGAGAGCAGTGGAAATGAGTTATTTAAGAGGAGCCTGTGGAGTCACATGGAGAGACAGGCTGACGAATGAGGATATAAAGGAGCGTTGTGGTGTGGATGTGGATGTAATAGGAAGCGTTATGAGGAACACACTGAGGTGGTTTGGCCATGTGGAGAGGATGGAGGGTGAAAGACTGACGAAGAGAGTGTATGTGAGTGAGGTGGAGGGGGGAAGAGGGAGGGGGAGGCCGAGGATGAGATGGAGGGATGGGGTGGAGAGGTATATGAGAGAGGGGGGTGTGAGTTGGGAGCAGGGCAGTGAAATGGCGGGTGACAGGGCGACTTGGAGGCGATTTGTTTGTGGCCACCCCAAACGGGATTGAGGCGTCTGGCAATAGATAAATAGATGGATAGATTAAAATATTTTGGGGTGACATGAACAAAATCGTACCACCGTAGTGACGAGGTGGAAAAAGATTAAACTGTATAAAAAAACGGTGTCAAGATGATGGGGAAGAGGGAGGGAGGGACGAAGGCAGGCATGAAGGGACGATGGAAGAAAGGAAGGACAGGCGGAAGAAAGGAAAAATGGGAGGAGGGAAAATCGTGGAAGGAAAGGGGAAGGAAGGAAGGAAATTGGAAGATAGAAACAGTAAAGAAAATAAAAGGAAGAAAAGGAATGAAAGAAGGAAGGAATAAAGGAAAGTAGGTATGAGAGAAAGAGCGAACGAGTGAAGGAAAGATGAAAGGAGTAGGAAGGAGAGGATTTAATGAAGGAAGAATGATGGGAGAGAGATAAACAGAAAAAAGAGAATGCGGGGGAAGAGTTTTTGAAGTGGATAATGAGAGGAATGGGAAGATGAGGAGAGAGAGGAAGAGAAGTAGTAAGTGGAAGAGGAAGAGGAAGGAAGGGAAAGAGAAGATAGGAGTTTGTGAGAAGAAAAAGTAAAGATAAGGAGGAAGGAAAAGTAAAAGGTAATAAGAATTTTTTAAGGAAAAGGGAATGACAGAAGGAGAACGAGGATAAACAAGACGAAGACGATAAAGCACACAAAGGAATAAAGAGAGGTAGGAAGGAGGACAGGAATAGGACTGATGAACAGAAATATGAGGAAATAAGGTAATACATAGAGGAGGAAGGAGGAAGATAAGCAAAGAGGAGAGGCAGACAAAGGAATCAGGATACAAACAGAAAAAAAAATAAAATAAAGGTTGATACAAAAGGAACAAGGGAATGAATGAAGAAATAGAAGAATTGATAAAAAACAATCTGAAAATGAGAAATAAGGATCAGAAAAGGCAAAACAAAAAAGTAAGTAAGGAAGGAAAGAGATGATAAATACAGGTGACAAAACAAGACTAAAAGTATACAAAAGATTTGAAAGAGCAGCAAAAGACGAAATGCTAATATATTACCAGTATAAAAAAAAAAAAAAAAAAAAAAAACGATGAAAAGGTTAGGAATGAAGGCTTTGGAAGATAAACACGGGAGAGAGAAGAAAGAGAAGGATAACAAAAGAATAACAGAATATAAAGTAGAAAGATAAAAGGTAAGGAACCAGTAAACGCCAATAACGAAAGATAATACAATAAAATGAAAGAAAACGCAAAACAAAGAAAGAAAAGCAACTAGGGGACAAATGACAATGGAATATATAAAAATAACAGCAAGTGCTAAGAAGAAAATAGCTAACAATACAAAACAGGAAGCAAAGCAAATGTGAAAGAAATAAGGACAATGAAAGCAAACGGAAAGAAGATAACTAGTTAAAATGAAGAAGGAAATAATTAGAGAAAGAGGTAGGAAGGTGAAAATGAAGGACAACGAAAGACAGCGGAAAGGAGATTGGCAGGTAACAGGAAGACGGAAATAATTATAGAAAGAGGTAGAAAGGTGAAAAGAGAAGGGAATGATGAGCGGAACTAGAGATTATGCAATAAAGTGTGAAAGGCGGGGACAATAAAATATGCTCAGAAATTAGTGCGTTTTACAATACGAACAAAGAACTATGTAGCGAAAGAAAAGAGGAGAAATAAAAAACACACACACAAAAAAGAAAAGGTTTATGAGAAGAAATGAAAGGAAGAAAGAAAAATTAAATTAAAAAGGAAGAGAAACCGAAAAAATATATATACCGGTAAATATCTAGATTTGCGAGAATGTATAAAGACAGAAGAAGAAAGCATAGCGGATTAAAAAATTACCATACAGTAGAATATAGAGGAAGGATGGAACAAGATAAAGAGAAAGGGGAGAACAATCAGACAGAAAGAAGGAGGGGATGAAAAAGAAAGGGAAAATAGTAATAATGCAAGTAAGTGCAAAGAGTTAGGGATGAAGGAAAAAGACAGCTGCAAGTAGAGTTTTAAAAAGACAGAAAGAAGTATATAAGGTGTGAAAAATAAATAAAAAAAAACATTCAAGAGAAAAGATGGAAGAAAAAGATGTGGAAGGAATATAATATGAACACTGGGAAGAGGATTACAACAATAACAAGAAAATAATAGAGAGAAAGAGAAAGGGGAGAAAAGAAAGACTGATGAATGCAAATAAGGGGAGACAAGTCAATAAAAAGGTGAAGAAAAAAGGAAAAAAAAAAAAAGAATAGGAAGTAAAAGAATGAAGGAATAAATAATGATAAAGGGAAAGGAAGATAGAGAACGATAATACTGAGATAAAGGAACAATTGATGAATGGGTGTGGAAAGGAAAAAAACGATGGAAGGTTAGGAAGGAAGGATCGCTAGATGGATGGACAGGTGGATGGCTGGCTGGATGGATAGATGGATGCATGGATGGATGGATAAATGGATGAAAGGAAGAAAGGGAGGAAGGAAGGAAGAATGGATGGATGGAAAGAAGGTAGGAAACAAGGATGGATGGAAGGATGGATGGATGAATGAATAGAGGGATAGATGGATGGATGGATGGATGGATGATGAATGGATGTATGTATGGATGGATAGTTGGATTGATGAATGGGTGGATGAAATGTCGGAAGGAAGGAAGGAGGGAAGGGAAACAAAAACGAAGAATAGTAGAATTATAAGCCACAAAGAGGGAATCCGAAAGAACAAAGGAATAGAGATGAATAGGAAGAGGTGAAAAGGGACAGGAGTGATAAATGCAAATAAGAAGAGATAAGGCAATAACAAGAGGGGAAATTCAGAGACCGCGGAATTCATTAGGAGAGAGAACTGGAGAGATTCTGAAAAGGGTGAGGGAAGTGAAGAGAGACAGCAGAGTGGAGAAACATTTTAGATGGTGAAAGAGAAAGGAGGAAACATGGAATAAAGGTGAAGGAAGGAGGAGTAAAATGAAATGTCCAAAATGACTAGGAGGAACTGGACAGAGTTTGGGCAGTTTTTCATATCCTTTTTCTTTTCTTTTTAATTTTTTGGGTGGGAGGGGTCGGGAGCATATGGATCCTACATAACCCAATCCTAGGATGAGAATAGAGGTAATGATGAAAATAATGTTTGTGAAATAATGATGATGGTGATGGTGGCGGTGATGGTGGTGGTGATGATGATGATGATGATGATGATGATGATGATGATTAACCTGTGTGGTAACAGCAGGAATAAAGACGGTATAGAGGACGTCATGGAGGTAAGGAGAGACAGAAGAAAAAATATAAATCTAGCTGGTGAGAGAGTAGCAGAGAAATGAAGAGGAGGTAGAGAGGAGAGTTATTGACACGCAAAAAATCTGTATAGACATGAAAATAAATGATTTAGAAAATGAAAAAAAAAACATCGAAGTGAAGATAAGGGTCGAGAAAAATTTTAATGCTGGGTGAGAGGGAAAAAATATATAAAATGTAATTTAAGAGGAGGGAAACGAATAGCATAGAAGAACAGGAAGGCGTGGAGGAAGAATTCTACAAATGAAATAGATAAAACACTTTTAAAACTCTGAGATAAGGAGTACAAAGGTGTACAGAGGAAAGCAAACAACAATAAACCTGTCAGTCCTTTCGTGACTGTTTGGAATAGGGAAGGTGATAACTAACAAAAAAATTCTTTCAGCTAAAGACAAGGATTGAACAGCAGGAAGGCGCCCCCTCACCCACCAAACCCTCCAACCGAAACCGGCGGGAAATAGAGAAAGGAACCTTCATAACCATAAAGTAGACAAATACTGTCATAGAAATTTCATAGGAAAGGGGGAGAGGAAATTTTATTCAGTACCATCAACCAGACAGGAAGAGTAACATTAAGTCAGCAATATTTATCGATATTGTTCTGTAGTTGTTTCTTCCAGGCTCAGAAAAAGTAAAAAAATCGTATAACCACATTTTTTTTTTTTTTTTTTTTTTTTTTTAGGAGAGAATGAGTTAGGGGTTAGATGACATACTTATCCAAGCGATTTTTAAAGGTTAGTACTGTATCACACTTTACTACATTTGAAGACGGTTTGTTCCATATGTATACAACTTCATTAAAGGAGAAATACCTAGCTTCATGTGACTGATGTCATTTGACGATAATTTTATGCCCATTGCCTCTACAGGTGAGAGTGAGAGAGTGGGAGAATGGATTGGGTATATGAGCATGAGAAGGTGAGAAAGAGCGAAGGAGGGTGTATGTATCGTTTTATGCAAGAGAAAGAAGGAGGGTGTAAGAGAGTATTGTAGGTCGGTTGGTTCGACGACGGTGTGGTTAAGATTCAAAGTAGTAATACAAGTGTGGGTTACCGTATATGCTCCAACGGAAGACAGAGTAAGCAGAGTGAAACATGAGTTTTGGGCAAATGTGGAAGCATGCATGGTAAAGCTTGAGAGGAGTGAGAGGGTATTTTTTATTGAAGATATAATAGAAAAGTAGAGAATGTGAAGGTCGATGGAGTAGAGGGTGAGTGGGCTGTGCCTGCAGAAGTGGATGACAATGGTAGTGTCCTTTGTACCAGGAGGGAGTTGGTGATAGCCAATACCCTCTTTAGGCACAAAATGATCCACAAAATGATCCACAGCATATTCGTGTTTGTGTAATGTGCTTGTCGCTTCTGTATTTTTTTATGCCAGGAGGAAGGAGCCAAAGGCCAGGAGCCCGCAAACTATTCCTTCCAAGAAAAAAAAAAAAAAAAAAAAACAAGAGACAGCCAAATTCAAGATCCGA
Source organism: Coenobita brevimanus (assembly GCF_032717465.1). Classification (NCBI taxonomy): domain Eukaryota; kingdom Metazoa; phylum Arthropoda; class Malacostraca; order Decapoda; family Coenobitidae; genus Coenobita; species Coenobita brevimanus. Next base: position 39,078,103 of record NC_137057.1, read on the forward strand.
TCATCTCGAGATGCCTGGACACTCGGCGTTTGAAAGACTGGAGATTATAGCTAGTAGGAAATACAGACAGAAGGAGACAGTTCGAGAGTTGACCTGTTGCATATATGAAGGACTGGCAGTAACGGTTAACTCTTGCATTAGAGAGTTGGACAGAAAAGGGATGAGAGTTGCTAGATGGGTGCTACACGCCCATCGTAAGGGTGGAGAGATCCAAGCAGACAGTTCACAGGAGCAGTGACCATTGAAGTAGCGATAGAAAAGAGATAAAGATGCAACAGTGCGAAGAAGAGACAGAGGTTGAAGGAAGCCAGTAAAAGGAGGAGAGTTAATGAGATGAAATGCCTTTGATTCCACCCTATTGAGAAGAGCTGTATGTGGGAAGTCTCCCTACACATGACAGTTGTACTCTAAACAGGGGAGAATAAAACCCATGTATAAAGTCAAAAACTGTGCAGGGGTAAAGAAGGTACGGAGTCGGCTTAGCACACCTAATCTCTCCGAAGCAGATTTTACAAGAGATGTAATATGATCTTTCCAAGATAAGTCCCGAGTGAATGGAACCCCAAGATTTTTTTTTTTTCTTTTATAACAGAACGGAGGAAGGAAAAACAAAGTATGTTCAAGGGTGATGCGGGATTAAGCTGGATGTTAATAATTATTAGTGGGTACTCCTGTGGATGATTATGTCAGGTTGATAGGTGTAAGAACTGAGTCTTTGATGCATTAAAAACAACAAGATTGTTTTTACTCCAGTCAGAGATACGAGCCAAGTCAGACATTAAGTGTGTCATAGTCTCATTCCTTGTTTGTTGAAGTAACTGCTGAGATGGACGTTGCAGGAACCGAATGGAAAGGTGAAGGGCGGAATCATCAGCTTACCAGTGGATAGGGTTAGATGTACAGCTTAGAAGGTCATTGATGAATAAAAGGAAGAGAGTTGGTGATAGGACAGAGCCCTGAGGAACACCACTGTTGATAGACCTAGAAGAACGATGGCCGTCTACAAAAGTGGCTATAGAACGACCAGAAAGGACGCTATAGATGAAGGCACAGATAGAAGAATAGGAACTGTAAGAGGGCAGTTTGGAAATTAAAGATTTATGCCAGACTCGATCGAAAGCCTTTGAGATGTCAAGTGGAATGGCAGAGCTTTCACCAAAGTCCCGAAAGGAGGATGACCGGGAGTCCGAAAGGCAGGGGAGAAGATCGCCAGTGGAGCGTCCCTGACGGAACCCATACTGACGATCGGGAGGAAGGCTGTGATAGGAAAGATGCTGAAAAATTTTACTATTACGAGTTGACTCGAAAACTTTTGAGACACAAGATGTTAAAGCAATGGGATGATAATTAGAGGGATGGAATGGTCACCCTTCTTTGGGACTGGCTGAATGAGAGCAAACTTCCAGCAAGAAGGAAAGGTACAAGTTGACAGAAATAGGCGAAATCATTTACCTAGGCAGGGTGTAAGCACAGAAGCACAGTTCTTGAGGACAACAGGAGGGACTTCGTCAGGCCCATATGCCTTGTTAATACTGAGGCCAATGATGGCAGATAATACATCACTTAAAGAAATTATAATGTCAGCCATGAGGAAGTCAGAGGGGGAGGGGATGGAGGAACAGCACCGAAATCGTCTATGGTGGAATTGGAGGAGAAAGTCTGAGCGAAGAGGTCTGCTTTATCGGTAGAAGAAATAGCTACAGAACAATCAGAGTAGAAAAGAGGAGGCAGCGTTGATGAAGTAAAGTTGTTAGAAAGGTTTTTGGCAAGGTACCAGAAGGAGCAGGAAGAATTCGAGTTGGAGAGTTGAGATCATTTAGTATGGATGAAATTATTTTTAGCAGATCGAAGAACAGCCTTAGCACTATTCTGGGCAGAAATTGAACAAAAAATATGTGATTCAGGGGTGGGTTGGTCCCAGTACCTTTTATTGGCCTTCTGCTTCTTGTGGACAGCATTAGAACAAGTGTGATTTAACCAAGGCTTTTTTGCATTAGTCAGAGGATATGAGAAGGGAAAATATGTTCCCACGCCCGAGAGAATAACCTCCGTCATGTGCAAGGCACACTCAGATGGTTCACAGCCATAGAAGCAATAATCATTCCAGGGAAAATAAAAAAAAGTACTGCATGAGGGCCTCCCAATCAGCACTCCAAAGTACCACAGTCAGCATTTCTTTGGGGGGTCCACAAGACAGGTTAAGGCAATAAGGTTGTGATCGGAGGAACCCAATGGAGAGGAAAGAGTAAGCAGAAGAGGTCACGTATGTTGGAGCTCTCTCGAAGACAGTCAGGGATATGGATAGGGTGTTGTAGAAGCTGCCCTAGGTCATTAAGGATAGAAAATATGTAGGCTTGTGCACCAGGTAGATCAGTGAAAGGAGAGGAGAGCCAAAGGTGGTGGTGAACATTGAAATCTCCTAGATTGGAGATTCTGGAGAAAGGAAAAATGAATAGGATGTGTTCCATCGAAGAAGTAAGGTAGTTGAAGAATTTTTCATAGTCAGTACAATTAGGGGATAAAGAAATGACACAGATATATTTAGGCAGGGAATGACAGGAAAGCTGAAGCCAGAGAGCAGAGAATTCAGAAGAATCGAGTTCAGGAACACGGGAGAAAGATAAGTCGTTGTGTACACATAGACAACTGCCACCTCTGGCTTTGGAATGAATATATAAAAATTAGGAGGATACATAAAAGGGTTTGCTATCAATTGCCTCAGACAGCTGAGTCTCAGTTAAGAAGAGAAAGTGAGGTCTAGAGGAGAGGTGGTGCTAAACAGAAGGAAAGTTATAGGAAAGGCCGCGAATGTCGCAGAAATGAAGATGAAGGGAGTCAGTGGTTCCAGGCAGCTATAGTCTGACAAATCTAAACGTAGAGTTTTGGTGGAGTCAGCCCCTCCCTGCACTGTTGCCACGTTTCCGAGCTGACCTCTCCATCAGCGATGACCTTGACACTGTTTCCCTCTTGTGATCTCCGTTTTTCTAATACCCCCTATATCCCTGCCACCAACACCCCCTATACCCCTACCCCCAACAACACCCCCATCAACAACACCCGCTATACCTCCACCACCAACACCTCCTATAAATATAGACCCCCACCATCAACACCTGTATAATAATTAGCCGTTGATAATTGCTATGCTATTTTATTGAGAGCATACGGAAATGTAACCTCCCGTACCGTAACTGCTTGACTCTCTCTCTCTCTCTCTCTCTCTCTCTCCTCCTCCTCCTCCTCCTCCTCCCAGGTGCATTGGGAAACATTCTACCCTATTGCTCAAACTCCCTAATCTTACAATCCCATCTGTCTTAATCCTTCCCACTGCCTTCGTTCCTAAATCCCTTAATTGTTCTATTTTTAACCTAAGTGTCCCCACACCTTTTAAACCATTTACATCTCTGTCACTATTCTCCACCATATGTATCAACTTGTATTATATTGTGTATAGAACTTTCATACTGTATGCTGTAGTACTGTATAATGTATAAGAATACCCACTGTTTAGTGGAAATAAAGTTTTATTATTATTATTATTATTATTATTATTTCTCTCTCTCTCTCTCTCTCTCTCTCTCTCTCTCTCTCTCTCTCTCTCATAGCGTACACACAAACACGTGTCGCGTGAGTGCTGCCACCCCAGAGCTGTTTGATATATTTATTTTAATTATGAAAGGATCGCCTCTTCCCACTTTTATCCCTTCAAATTTTCTTGCAATTATACTTGCTAAATTAATTAGCAATGTTAGAAGTGTTGGGGAAGTAAATAATAATTAGAATATTTTTAGAGCACCACTGTCAAATTTTTATGCCACGTTTCTCTATTATCGTATAATATAGTATGCAGAATAGTTTTATTCTTCCATGATACATGTCAGCACTTTCATTACAGTTATATTAGTATGAGTTATGTTTATGTATCATTCCTACTACACAAACCACAGGCGTTATACATCGTAGGCTTAGGAAAAATGGCAATAGTGTAGGCAGAGGCAGACTCCACCCAAACCCTATGTTTAGATTTGTCAGACTAAAGTTGATTCGTCACCGAGAGAGGAGAGGATTGTGGGGGCATTTACGGTCCCCCACCCCTGGGACTCCGGGGCTCGGTTGTGTTTACGGAGACTTAATTGTGTTTACTGAATAACTCTTCACGAGTCTGTAATAAACAGCTGCAATAATGCTGAATTGCAGGAATCCCCATTACTTACCCTAATCAGCTATTGATCAAATTATTTTCCCTAATCACAATAAGGGCGGTGATGGTAACTGTTGGTCTATTATATGTGATCCATTTGTACCGTGTATTAAGTGAGGTATTAGTACCGTAAAGCAGTACCATTTTCACAAAAATTGCATTGTGTAGAGAATGATTCCCGTAAACTTGTAAAGAACTCACTCTATTCAAGGATGAGCATATGATCTTTATAATCCAAAACAAACTGTGTGAGAGCCAGGTAGTATGACCCAGGAGTCTGTCTGGCACAAAATGTATCCAAACACATTTGAATTACAGTTGGATAACACTAAAGACGTCTAAAAAAAACTGCCCTTCACAAAAAAAGGAAAAAAACAAAAAAACATGCGTTTTAACGTTATAAATGCCATGTGTTGAAATGCCACATACGATTTTCTTTTACAGAAGATGAACACAGGAAGGAGAAAGAAATAATTGAAAAGTCCATACAGTAGTTTGCAGGCGATTACATAATTATTTACTAATGTACCTCAAAGCCAAAGCTTCAAACCCTGCTACAAAATACTTATTCAGCTACTATTGATGCTTTGTATCCCGCGTGTACAGTACTTAGGAGGGGGAGACCGAGGATGAAATGGGGAAATGGGGTGTAGAGGTATATGTGGGAGGTGAGTGTCAGTTGGAGAAAACACATACCGGTACTGATCACGGAGCAGAGGGTGGCAGTGAAGCATTTAGTTTGTGGCCACACCTTTCGTTAATAATGTTTGGTTTTATATATATATATATATATATATATATATATATATATATATATATATATATATATATATATATATATACACACACACACAGATAGATAGATAGATAGACAGATAGATAGATAGATAGATATGGATATAGACAGATATAGATATAGATAGATAGATAGATAAATTGATAGACAGACAGACAGAAAGAAAGACAGACAGGTCAATCGATTGATCCACCGATAAATAGAAGAATAAATAGTTAAATAGACTGATAAATCGATAGATATTGACATAAAGGTAACGGGATGATATTTGGCCCACGACAATTAAAGCTACTTACGTGAGAAAAACAAATATAAAACACTGCATGGCTTTCTGCATCACTTTCATCGCTATAATACTCGGCTGGAAAATGTTAACCACTCATTGATGGAAGGAAGTCTCTCTCTCTCTCTCTCTCTCTCTCTCTCTCTCTCTCTCTCATTAGTATTCTCACCCACTCTTGCCCACTATCCATGCTCCACTTCCAAACTACCTCACGCATGCCTCGTCCTTCTGCCCCGTTCCTCCTCCTCAGCTTCTTCCTCTCTCGTTTTCCCTCCTTTCCTCTTCCTAATCCTCCATCTTTCTCACTCCTTTCCTGCTCCTTCTCAGCTTTCATCTCTTTTTTCTCCTCGTCCTCCTCCCTCCCTCCCGTTCTCCCTCCCTCCATCTTCTTTTCTCCTCCTTCTCCACAACTTCCCTCCTCCTCCTGCGATTCTTAACTTGAATGAGGAAATGTGGTGAGAAGAGAGAGATCACTGGAATAAAATTTAGTGACCCCATTTTTTGTTTTAATATATTCCCAAGCAGATAATAAAGGAGTATTGAGAAGAAGGGGTAGCGTACCCTGCCATACCTGTCTGCCAAAGTTCTGCCTGACTTGCTTCCCTTGTCTGCCTTACTTTGTCTGCTTAAATTCTCTGCTTCCTTCTCTCTCTCTCTCTCTCTCTCTCTCTCTCTCTCTCTCTCTCTCTCTCTCTCTCTCTCTGTCACACCAGCTTTTATGGCCTCCCTCACTCCTCTCTCACTTTCAGCCTTTCCTCTTTCTCCTTGTTCTTCACTTTGCTTGCTTTCACTTCTTTTCTTCTCTCTCTTCTCTCTTGACTCTTCTTTTCTTCTCTCTCTTCTCTCTTAACTCTCTTCTTTTCTTCTCTCTCTCTTCTCTCTTGACTCTCTTCTTTTCTTCTCTCTCTTCTCTCTTAACTCTCTTCTTTTCTTCTCTCTCTTCTCTCTTAACTCTCTTCTTTTCTTCTCTCTCTTCTGTCTTAACTCTCTTCTTTTCTTCTCTCTCTTCTGTCTTAACTCTCTTCTTTTCTTCTCTCTCTTCTCTCTTGATTCTCTTCTTTTCTTCTCTCTCTTCTGTCTTAACTCTCTTCTTTTCTTCTCTCTCTTCTCTCTTGATTCTCTTCTTTTCTTCTCTTTCTTCTCTCTTGATTCTCTTCTTTTCTTCTCTCTCTTCTCTCTTGATTCTCTTCTTTTCTTCTCTCTCTTCTCTCTTGATTCTCTTCTTTTCTTCTCTCTCTTCTCTCTTGACTCTCTTCTTTTCTTCTCTCTCTTCTCTCTTAACTCTCTTCTTTTTTTCTCTCCTTTTCTTTCCGTTTCTTTTCTCATCTTCTTTTTTCTTGTCTTTTCCTTCTCTCGCTTCTTTCCTTTTCTCGCGTCTTTTCTTTTCTTCCTTCGTCTTCTTTCCGTCATTCTCTTCTTTTCATCTCTGTTCATTCCATCTCTTTTCTTTTCCTCTCTACTCTACTTTTTCTCTTTTCTCATTTTTTGTCTCTCCTTTTCTTTACTCTTCCCCCCCCCCTCTCTCTCTCTCTCTCTCTCTCTCTCTCTCACTTCCTCTTGTCTTAATATCACTCTCTGACTAGTTTTTTTTTTTTTTTTTTCTCATCTAATTCATTCTTACTCCTTTATATTTTCTCTTCTCAATATTTCGTATCCCATAAATCTTCTGCTTCTCTCCCCTTGTGCTATGTCACTTGTGTCATTCTTAAGCTGGATTAAAATAAGCTCTGTATTCCCTGTCACAAAGCTAATACTGTTTTTATACTTTTTCAATTGTTGCATTTTATTTGTTTATTTATTGTTATTGATTATTAGTTTTTTACAAATTGGTTTCCTACGTTCTTTTTATCATAAAGAATAATCTGCCGTTCGCAAAACCGCCACAGATTATTATTATTATTATTATTATTATTATTATTATTATTATTATTATTTTAACTTTTACCATTTTTATTGGTGAGGGTGTCCTACGTCCTCTTCAGCATAACACTATCAGTCGTTAGCTACTGTACAACTGGAAGTTGGCGAGTCTCATCCCCAGAGTTAAACTTGTTCCATTCCAGTGGTATCCTTTGTAGAGCGACTGGAAACTGCTGGATGCCACAGTCTGATTCCTCTAGCTACTGTGTGGTATTATTGGGCCTTTTCATAGTTTGAGATAGTCCTTTCCCTAGGGATTGGGAATATCGATTTTGACAGAACTACAAATGCATACCGAGTCTGTTTTGCTGTGGTATTTTCACCAAAACTATTACAATAGACGATTATACTGAAAGTCTTCAGACAGTTATCGGCACTGTAAAGCCAACATACAGTACACTGAAAACATAGTACGCACCCACTGACTTCAAGTCGTTGATGGCGACTAATATGGAAGCAGGAAGCCGGATACTACCTCTATATGGAGACAGCGAGCTTGTGCAAGATAAATTCGTTACACACACACACACACACACACACACACACACACACACACACACACACACACACACACACACACACACACTTCTGTTTTGGAGTATAAGTCTTCAATAATGCGTTGTGTGTCTGATACCGAAAAGTCCGTGTGATATATTTACCAACATAAAGGTGTGCTAGTCGAGGCTACATAATTGCATTTTGTTAAAAAAAAAATGGTGTGCTCTCTCTCTCTCTCTCTCTCTCATTAACAGTAACTCAGCACTTCACACTCCATTTCTTCCGAGCGCCAGATAACGACCTCTTTAAACCTGTCCATTGAGACATCCCATATCATTTTTGGGCCACTTGAATAGTTTCAGACAAAAAATACCAAAACTGAATTAACACTGGCTCCTATGACCCACTCCCGATTGAATGAAGCTGGTTTCAGTGAAACTGATGTTATTAAAGAATATATATATATATATATATATATATATATATATATATATATATATATATATATATATATATATTGTACATATCCCGGTGTATTTTTATTTATGTATTTATTTGGTTCAGTCGACATGTCTCTTTTTCTTCATATGTGTAAATATTGCATTATAATAATATTATAATCTCTTCTTCCTCACTCATTGTTCTTTCCTCTTTCTCGTTTCTCCGTTATCACGCTCCTAACGAGGCGGTGATGTAATCGCCTGTGTGTGTGTGTGTGTGTGTGTGTGTGTGTGTGTGTGTGTGGTACCAAAATAACTGAATTTCAAGAGGGCAAATTGTGTCCAAACATTGTGTGCAGGATCCCTGGATATGTGGCCTGTTTATTAACAGTGTTGGCGAAGGTGCGATGATATGACTCCAATTGCCAGCGGATTTTGCAAGAAAAAATACCATACTTTTTTTTTTTTGCTTGATACTCGTATTATTCACCATTTCCTATCGTACTCTTAACGAAGAGAAAGGGTATTTAAACGGTAACTATTAGAGATTCTTCAGAGGCCTGTCATGCTCATTGACCGTCACCAGCGTAATACATCTGACTTCAGGCTTCTGAATACTTGCGTGGTATTTAACTTTACAAGAGGGAACAGCGAAATCTTATGACTTGTTTTCAGTGTCTGAGAAGCTGCGATGATATGCCTCTGATGCCAGAGGATTACTGATCTAGTTTTTTGGTGATGGAGGCGATTCATATTCCTGGGCGAATGCTTTGGTTTTAGTTTTATTTGTCTTGCTGTCCCTTTCCAGACATCGAAATATTTAACTTATTTTTATTTTTATTTTAATAATCTCTCCCTCTCTCTCTCTCTCTCTCTCTCTCTCTCTCTCTCTCTCTTCAAATAATTCTTTTTTACTTCACCCCTCTCCCCATTCTCTTTGTCTTCATTTTTCCTTTATTTACCATCACCGAATTTGTTTTTGTTTAATCTTTTATATATATACAAATATTCTTTCTCCTGTCCTTTTAAGCAATTCATTTTCCTCCTCCTAATCTTACATTTTTTTACCTATTTCCATTTCTCATCTGCCATATAAATTTCTCTACCCATATCTTCATTTCGATACATTTTTCTATTTCATTCATTCTTTTATTCTTTATTTCTTTTCATGTCATTCCCTAAAGTCATTCAAGCTTCTCTCTACTTCTTCATTTTTCTTCTCCTCTCGCGCTAATTAAAATTATCTCTATTCTCTTGTCTATTGCCTCATTGACGTCATCTATACCGTCTTTGTTCATGCTACTATCACACTGTTTCATATCCATTATTATCACTGTCATCATGATCATCATCATATTCATATTTATATTCAAAATCATGATCATCATCATGATCGTCATAATCATCATTAATCATAAACATCATCATATTCATATTCATAATCATCATCATCATCATCAGTCATCAACATCATCATCATCAGTCGTATCTATTCCCATCCTAAAATGGGGTTAGGTAGGATCCATATCCCCCCCCCCCCCCGAGTAAACAAAAAGGAAAAACTACCCCAGATCTTCCCGATTACTCGTAGTCATTTGGTACCTTTTCATTTTACTTTCTTCCTTCCCGTTTATTCCATATTCCGTCCTTTCCCTTTCACCATCTGAAATGTCCCTCAACACTCCTGTCCCTCTTCACTTCCATCCCTCTCTTCAGAACCTCTCCAGCTGTCTCTCTTCATGAAACCCACGTTGTCTGAATTTCCTCTCTCTCCCCATTGCATTATTTCTTCACATATTTTGTATGTATCACTCTTTCCACTTTTATCCCTTTTCTCTTTATATTTATTCCTATTTTCATACGCGTTTATCCTGTGTGGCTTATCTTTTATTCTTTTCTTTCTTCATACTTTCCTTCCCACCTTCGTACGTTTGTTTGTTCTTCCCTTCCTTCCATCCTTCCATCCATCCATCCATCTATTCATCCATCCATCCATCCATCTGTTCTTTCCTACCTTCCTTCTATTCCCATTCAATGTTTGTTTCTTTTTCCATTATTATCATCATTATATTTTCAATCTTTTCCCTTCCCTTATCATTATTTGCCGCCTTTTCTCTCTTACTACCTTTATCCCTTATCTTTTTCTTTCTTTTCTTCCACACCTTCTTAGTGGATTGTCTCGTATTGTATTAGTTTATAACTCCTTTCTCTTTTCTCCTGTTTCCTTTCTCGCTGTTAAATCCTTTTTTTTTTTTTTAAATTATGAATTCTCTCCCCAGTGTTTATCTTCGCATTCCTTCCGCACATTTTTATTTCATCTTTTTCTTTTTATCTAGAGTTTTTTAATTATTTATTTTTCACTCCTTATATATTTCATTCTTCCATTTTAATCCTCTATTTTCTGTTTTCCCTTTCGTTCTTTCCGCGCTTCCTTTCCTCTCCTCCCTCCTTCTTTCTGTTTATTCCATTATTGTCTTGTTCCTGTTTACCTTCTTCCTTCCTTCCTGACTTTTCTATTGCATGTCTTTTTTAATCTTCAGTCCACTACTGTACTGGTATTTTTAATTTTTTTACATTCCTTCAGATCCAGGGATATTCCTTTTTCTTTTTCTATTTTTCCTTTTCAATTATTTGTCATACATATTTGCTTTTACTTTGAGTTTATTGTAAATCTTTTCAATTCTACTTATCCCATTTTCCTTACATATTTCTCCGATGCTTGTCTGTAATTCACCAAGTCCTACGCATATTTTCCTTGTTCCCTCCGTCCCCATCAATTTATTGCATTATCTCTATTTCCACTCATCATCCATCCTAGCTGCCCTCTGCCATCCTCTACGACCTTTTATACGACCCCGTACTGACTGCAGAGTGGTGTGCTAAGGTGAGATGAAGTATGGTGTGGTGTGTTGAGGCGTGGTGTGGCCAGGCCAGACACGGCACAACATGGCCTTTTTTTTTTTTTTTTTTTAATCGAGGCGAAGATGCACTTAACAGTTTGGTGATGACTGGCTGAATGCACGTGTCTAAATAACTTATTTACTAACCCAAATTTATCCCGTAGATATAACCCAAATTTCTCCCGTAGATATATTATGTCAATTGATAGTGCTAACGAGTAAAGAGATTATGAAGTACTGTTGCATTCAGCCAGTCATCTACAACCTGGCAAGTGAAATGTCGCCTCTATAAAAAAAAAAAAAAAAACGAGTATAGTGTCGTGTCCTGGCTTGTGGCGTGGCCTGTGACCCGGCCTGGTGCGGTATGGATGGTTCAGAATGCGCGCGCGCTTGTGTGTGTGTGTGTGTGTGTGTGTGTGTGTGTGTGTGTGTGTGTGTGTGTGTGTGTGTGTGAATTACTTGCTAATAAACGTGGCGACTACTGGACCACGAAAACGAGGAATAATCAAAATCTATAGAGACTACTTATTTATTCGCCTATCTATCTATCTATCTATCTATCTATCTCATTATCTATTTAACTATCTCTCGGTTAGCCAGTCGGTCAGTCTGTCTATCTGCCTGTCTCTCATGTCTAATTTGTTTTCTTGTCTATATCTATATATGTATCTACCTTTCTACCTAAATTCCTTTTATAAGTATTCATTAACATATCCATATATTGTATATGTATTTGTAAGTGCGGTATATGTATGTATGCATGTAACGTTCCCTCTTTATTCATATACATAACAAACTACAATCCATCTATCTCTCTGTCTATCTTTCTACGTTCAATCTTCAAAATACCTTCTTTCATTAACTTCCACTTCATCCTGTCATCGCGTCATAACCAGTACCGGTAGCTAAGTTTAGTAACCATATCATTTCACATTTATTTAGCCTAGAAAGTTTTAATAAGCAGTCTCTCTCTCTCTCTCTCTGACACACACACACACACACACACACACACACACACACACACACACACACACACACACACACACACTTGCCCCCTCATAAAACTCAACACCTGTGCGCCAAAAACCCAGGTTAATGGGAAAAGGTGATGAGAAGGAAAACACTCTTGTTAAGTGACGATTCTACGACGAGCAATTGTGTGGAGGTGGAGGTGGAAGGAGAGGAGTAGGTGGAGTGAGGTGGTTTGTGGGTGGAAAGGAGAGAAGGGAGGAGAGGAGAAAAGAGAAGGGGGGAGAAGGGAAGGAGAGGGAAGGGAAGGGAGGATAAAGGAAAGGAACAGAGGATAAATGAAGAGAGGACAAAAGAAGGGAAGAGAAACAAGAAGAAGGGGACAAAGACAAGAGAGGAGAAGTCAAGAAGACAAGAGAAGGGGAGAGAAAAGGAGAGAAAAAAGAGGATAAAAGAAGAGAGAAGAAGAGATAAGAGAAGTGAACGAGTGAGAATAGAACAGAACAGAGTGGTGGTGGCAAAGTATACTGTGTGGAGTAGGTGGTGAGCACAGTGTAGAGTCTACTGTACACTGTGGTGGTGAGGGAGTGAGAGAAAAGGAGAGAACAAAGGAAAGGATAGGAGAGGAAACGAAGGAAGAGAAGTGAAGGGAAGGGAAAGGAAGAGAAAGGAAAAGAAGGAAAGGGAAAGCAAGGGTAGAGGGAGAGGAAAAGAAAAGGAAGAAAGGAAGAAGAAGGAAATGGAGAAGAAATCTGACTGAACTGATGTGGGACGAGGTATAAAGTGAGAAGGAGAAGGAGGAGGAAGAGATGAAGAAGAGGAGGAGGAAGAAGAAGAAGAAGGAGAGAGAGAGAGAGAGAGAGAGAGAGAGAGAGAGAGAGAGAGAATACAGAGTGGAGCTGATGTGAGAAAGGCCGAATGAGAAATGGCGACATCATTTAAGAGTAAAGGGAAAAAGAGAGGAAAGGAGAGGAAAGGGGAAGAGAGTAGGAGAAAAAAAGGGGAGGAGAGAAGAGAGGGGGAAAATGGGGAAAAAAAGAGAAAGAAGTTAAAGAGAGGAAAGAGAGAGAAGTGAAAAGAATGGGAAGGAAGGGATGAGTCGGGAAGAGAAGAGAGGTGGGAGAACGGGGAAGAAAGAAAATGGAGAGGAGAGAGAAGAGGCAAGAAAAGAGGGCTGCGATGAGCTAGAAAGAAGACGAGAAGATAATGGAAAAGGCAAGAAAGATGAGAGGGAAAAGAAAAGGGAAAAGAAGAGAAGCGACGCTAATAAAGAAGCGAGAAGAGAGGACAAA
>NC_137057.1:39096401-39366401 GCF_032717465.1 Coenobita brevimanus
CATCAGCGTATGAGTGGATAGGGTTAGATGTACAGCTTAGAAGATCATTGATGAATAAAAGGAAGAGAGTAGGTGATAGGACAGAGCCCTGAGGAACACCACTGTTGATAGATCTAGGTGAAGAATGATGGACGTCTACAACAGTGGCTATAGAACGACCAGAAAGGAAGCTAGCAATGAAGGCACAGATAGAAGGATAGAAACCGTAGGAGGGCAGTTTGGAAATTAAAGATTTATGCCAGACTCGATCGAAAGCCTTTGAGACGTCAAGTGTAATGGCAAAGCTTTCGCCAAAGTCCCGAAAGGAGGATGACTAGGAGTCTGAAAGGTAGGTGAGAAGATCGCCAGTGGAGCGTCCCTGACGGAACCCGTACTGACAATCGGAAAGAAGGTTGTGATAGGAAAGATGCCTTAAAATTTTTCTATTGAGAATTGACTCGAAAACTTTTGAAATACAGGACGTTAAAGCAATTGGACGATAGTTGGAGGGTTGGGAGTGATCACCCTTCTTTGGGACCGGCTGAATGAGAGCAAACTTCCAGCAAGAAGGAAAGGTACAAGTTGACAGACAAAGGTGAAAGAGTTTGCCTAGGCAGGGTGTAAGCACAGAAGCACAGTTCTTGAGAACAACAGGAGGGACCCCATCAGGCCCATATGCCTTGTTAGTACTGAGGCCAGTAATGGCAGAAAATACATCAACTGAAGAAATTTTAATGTCAGCCATGAGGAAGTCAGAGGGGGGAAGAGATGGAGGAACAGCACCGGAATCGTCTAAGGTGGAATTGGAGGAGAAAGTCTGTGCGAAGAGATCTGCTTTATCAGTAGAAGAAATAGGTACAGAACCATCAGAGTAGAAAAGAGGAGGGAAGGATGATGAGGTAAAGTTGTTAGAAAGATTTTTGGCCATGTATGTATGTATGTATCTGTCTATCTATCTATCTATCTATCTATATATTCATCCTCCTCATCATCATCAGTCACTGTATTTCCACTGCTGGACAAAAATCTCTCCCAACCTTCTCCACGAACTCTTTGGCTGAGCCAATCTCTGCCTCGTTTTGCCTACATACTTCTCTATCTAATCTCTCCATCTGCTGCCTGGAGTTTTTCTGCTACTCTTACAATCTCTTGGAGCCCAATCAGTCAGCCTCTTGCTCCATCGATTATCCCTTTTTTCTTGCTACATGACCTGCCCACCTCCATTTCTGTTCTTTTATAACTTATATAATTTTTTGACTTTAGTCTGCTCCCTCACTCAAGGTGATATTTTCCTGTCTCTTATCCAAACATATACCTTTCCATTGCTCTTTGGGAAAGGATTACTTGATTTCCGATCAATTTGTTAGTTTCCTTGTCTCACAACCGTACATCCATCCATCCATCCATAGCCCGACGCCCTAATCCCGCAAAGGGTGGCCGCAGACAAAACGCCTCCAAGTCACTCTGTCACCCACCATTTGACTCCCCTCCCCCCAACTCACCCCCCCTCCCTCATATACCTCTCAACTCCATCCCTCCACCTCATCCTCGGTCTACCCCTCCCTCTCCCTCCCTCCACCTCACCTACATACACCCTCTTAGTCAGTCTTTCATTCTCCATCCTCTCCACATGTCCAAACCACCTCAGTGTATTTCTCCTAATCTTTTCAACCACATCCACATCTACCCCACAACGTTCCTTCACTTCTTCATTCGTCAACCTGTCCCTCCATGTCACTCCACATGCTCCTCTCAAGTAACTCATTTCCACTGCTCTCACTCTTGACTTGTTCCCCTCTTGCAAGGTCCACGCCTCGCTTCCATACGTCAGGGTAGGGATCACAATACCATCATGCAGTGACTTCTTAACTTCCATACTCACCTCCCTATTTCTCATCACTGCTTTCAGTGTGCCAACAACCTTCCTTCCCTGCTGTACCCTTTCACGTACTTCATCCCCCAAAGTTCCATCCTTACTCATCACACTACCCAAGTACTTGAATGCACTCACATTCTCCATATCCTCACCATCCAACCTCACTGCACACTCTGTGACTTCATTCCTCTCAAACACCATAACTTTACTTTTGTTTACATTAACTTTCAGCTTCCTCCTCCTACACACTGTCCCAAATTCATTCACCAAACCTTGCAACTCCCATTCATCTTCACTCAACAATACTGTATCATCAGCAAATAGCAACACCGGAAGCTTCCAAAACTCACCCTCATTCATTAGGGCCACCCCCACATCCACTGCCCTACCTTGTACCTCCTTTACGACCCCATCCATATATATATTAAACAGCCATGGAGACATTACGCACCCCTGTTTCAGTCCCACATTGAGATCAAAGAACTCACTCAGCTCACCATCCACTCGCACCGTAACCCTAGCTCCCTCGTACATACTCTTCACAGCACTCAACAATTTCCCCTCCACTCCATATATTCTTAATACCTTCCACATACCTTTCCTATCTATTCTGTCATAAGCTTTCTCCAAGTCCATGAAGGCAGCGTACACTTTCCTTCCCTTCTCTAGATACTTCTCCACTAAACATCTTAGAACAAATATCTGATCTACACACCCTTTTCCCTTCCTAAATCCCCCTTGTTCTTCTCCAACTAGCTCCTCTGTCATATGCCTAACCCTATCAATGAGTATTCTACCATATATTTTACCAGTCACACTAAGAAGGCAAATACCCCTATGGTTACCACATACTTCTCTCTCCCCTTTTCCTTTGTACAGAGGAACAATTATACCTGATTTCCAGTCCTCTGGAACCCTTCCCTCTTCCCAAGCCAATCTACACAACTTCCATATCCACTCCACAACAATCTCACCCCCATACCTAAGCATTTCACCACACACTCCATCAATTCCTGGGGCCTTTCCCAGCTTAATCTTCTTCATCGCTTCCACTACTTCCGACCTACTGATCTCTTCCTCCCTCCTCTCATCTCTTCTTCTCCCAGCCATTCCCCAACCACTTATACTCACACTGCTCTCACTCTCTACATTCAACAAATCCTCAAAGTGCTCCTTCCATCTCCTCAATTTCTCTCTTTTCTCCACCAACAATCTATTATTCCTATCTTTCACTCCCCTACTATTTCCCCTTTCACACTGCCTTACTTTCTTTACCTCCTTCCAAAACAATTTCTTACTCTCCCTCCATTTCACACTCAGATTCCTCCCAAACTCTTCATCCACTTTCTTCTTACTCTCCTTCACCAGTCTCTTAACCTCCCTTCTCCTGCTCACATATACCTCTCTCTTCTCTCTCTCATCTTCTCCCCTACCTCTACTCGCCAACCATTCACCATATGCCTTCTTCTTTTGTTCCACAGCTCGTTTCACCTCATCATTCCACCATGCTGTCCCTTGCACACCCTTGCATCTCCTCCTCACTCCCCAAACTGCCTCACACGTTGCGCTTATCTCTTCCGTGAATATCTTACATACGTCTTCCACCCCTTCCATCTGCTCTAGCTCATACCTTCCCAATCTTTTCTTCCACTATGCTCTTATACTCTGTCCTCTTCTCACTATCTTGCAATTTCTCCACTCTTCTCACAGGAGCTGCTTCCTCCTGTCTTCCCCTTCGCCTCCTCAACCACTTTCTTTGCAGCTCTACCTTGGCCATCACTAAGTGATGGTCCGAGACTCCATTCCCCCACCCTCTCCACACTCTTGCATCCAACACTTGTCTTCTCATTCGCTCATCCACACACACGTAGTCTATCATTGCCTTTCGTTCAACAAGTTCACCATCCATCCTCCTCATTACTCTCCATGTATACCGGTGGATCATCTTATGTCGAAAGTAGGTGTTGGCTATTGCCAACCCCTGACCAGCACAGATGTCCACCAAAGCACTACCATTCCCATCTACTTCCGCTGGCACACCCCACTGACCAACCACTCCATCCACTCGTACATTCCCGACTTTGCCATTCATGTCTCCAATCAACAGCACTCTCTCGCTCCTCTCAAACTTGTCCATACATGCTTCTACTCTCGCCCAAAACTCATCTTTCACTCTTGCCACTCGATCCTCAGTTGGAGCATACACACATACAATCGCCCATGCTTGTATACCTACTTTCATCCTCACCCATACAATCCTTGCACCCACTGTTCCATACTCTCTTATATTCTCCTTCCACTTCTTGCTTATCATCAGACATACTCCCTCTCTTGCCCTCTCATCCTCACTGACTCCCGCACATATACCTACACCGTATTCCCATTCTCTCATCCTTTCACCTTTCCATTTAGTTTCAGTCAATCCACATATATCCACTTTTGCATCCTCAAGCACCTGGACAATCTCTCTCTCTTTCACTTCATCATTCACTCCTCTCACATTCCACGTTCCTACTCTCAGAATGTCCTTTGTCCGTTCCTTAGTCGTCAACGTATGGTCCGTCCGGGTCCGAGGCGCTTTATTTGCTTTTTTAGTTAGTTCTTTTTACGGGGTGGGGCACTAACCCACCACCAACCCTTTTAGTCGCCTCGTACGACAAGCAGGGATACTGGGGGAGTATTCTTGAAACCCCCCTACCCCCATACATATTGGCAAGTCACTTTTCATGATATCTCTATGTTTACCGAAAGCTTTGCAACCAATTGTAATGCCTCTGTTTATTTCGCTATCATGGTCTCTCGTTAGTGTTACTATTTGCCACAAGTAATTGTACTCCTCGACTTCTTCAAGAATTTCTTCACTTATTCTGAAGGCTGTCTTTGGTGTGTTTGGATTAAACATTACTTTTACTCAGGTTCATCTTTAGTCCTACTTCTAGACCTTCCCTGTTCAAGTCACTTAGCACATCTTGCAGTGTCTCTGCTGTTTCTGAGATTACAACAATGTCACCTGCAAGTTTTAAATGGATCAGCTTTTCTCCACCTGTGTTTATTCATTTGTTTTCCCAGTCTAGCTTTCTGAAAATATTGTCTAAGCATGCTGCAAATAATTTTGGTGAAATTGGATTTCCCTGAAGCAGACCCTCTTCAATCATAATATTTTCTGAGTCATTATGTAATTTACCTGTAGCTATCTATCTATATACCTAGGCTGCCTCCCCCAATGAAAGGGAGGTAGCCGAGACAGGACGACACACTCCCCATTTACTCATCCATTCAAACACATTCATTCACATCTTAGCCCCATAGGGTAGAACGGACAGATCCTCACCGCACCACACCACACAAGGGTCAACTGCGCAATGCAATCAGTGACATCCTCAGCAGGGCCCGACAGCAGAACTGGTTTACCCCTGCCACATTATAACCGACCCATCCCCTTACCCGCACCTGACCTGACTAGCTGATCAGACCAAATGTGGGAGAATATCCCCTCAGGGCTGCGTCATCACTTATTCATTCACAATTTCTCTCGATTTATTTCTGTCACGCACAGCCACTCTTCCTTGCTCAACAGACATACCTGTAGCAGGTTATGTTATATGCAGAAAGAAAGAGAGAGGTGAAAAGATTAGTGAGGGAGAGTAAGAAGAGAGCGGATAAGGAATTTGGAAGGAACTTGAGTGTAAAGTGGAGGGACTGTAAGAAAATGTTCTGGAAAGAGGTGAAAAGAGTAAGACAGGGTGCAAATGAAGTTAGTAGGGGAGTGAAAGATAAAAATGATAGATTACTAGTGGAGAAGGGAGAAAAAGTGAGCAGATGGAGAGAACACTTTAAGGAATTGTTGAACATAGAGGATGGAAGTAATGTGAGTATATGTGGCTGGGGAATGGCTGAGAGAAGAAGGGAGGTGAGAAGACAGGAAGAAATCAGTAGGATAGAAGATGTAGAAGCAATGAAGAAAGTTATATTGGGGAAAGCCCAAGGAATTGATGGAGTGTGTGGTGAAACGCTGAAGTATGGGGGAGAGATAGTAGTAGAATGGATGTGGAAAATGTGCAGATTGACCTTGGAGGAAGGTAGAGTCCCGGAGGATTGGAAGTCAGGTATAATTATTCCCTCGTACAAAGGAATAGGGGGAAAAGAAGTGTGTGGTAATCATAGGGGCATCTGTCTTCTTAGTATAATAGGAAAAGTTTATGGTAGGATATTTATTGACAGAGTTAGAGAAAGAACAGAGGAATTAGTTGGAGAAGAACAGGGAGGCTTTAGGAAGGGAAGAGGTTGTGTAGATCAGATATTCACTCTTAGATCTTTAGTAGAAAAGTTTCTAGAGAAGAGAAGGAAGTTGCATGCGGCTTTCATGGATTTGGAGAAAGTGTATGGCAGGGTGGCTAGACAAGGATTGTGGAAAGTATTAAGAATATATGGAGTAGATGGGAAGTTGTTGAATGCTGTGAAGAGTATGTATGATGGTGCTAACGCTGCGGTGCGTGTGGATGGTGAACTGAGTGAATTTTTCTCTTTGAAGGTTGGGTTGAAACAGGGATGTGTCATGTCTCCACGGTTGTTCAATCTGTACATGGATGGGGTAAAAAAAGAGGTACAAGGTAGGGTAGTGGATGTTGGAGTGGCCCTGTTGAGAGAGGGTAGTGTTTGGAAACTCCCTGCATTGTTGTTTGCAGATGATACTGTGTTGTTGAGTGAAGACGAAGGAGAGCTGCAAGGCTTGGTGGATGAGTTTGGGAGACTGTGTAAGAAACGGTATCTAGAGGTGAATGTAGGGAAGAGTAAAGTGATGGTCTTTCAGAGAGGTGAAGTCAGTGAATGTACAGGAAGGTTGGATGGTGAGGAATTGGAAATTGTGAGTACGTTTAAGTACTTGCGTAGTGTGATGAGTAAGGATGGAGGTTTGGAGGGTGAAGTGCTTGAAAGGGTACAGCAGGGAAGAAAGGTTGCTGGTTCCTTGAAAGCAGTGATAAGAAACAGGGAAGTGGCATGGAAGTGGAAATGTTACTACATGACAGTATTGTGATACCAACTTTAACGTATTGAAGTGAAGCTTGGACGTTGTTGGAAGGACACAAGTCAAGAGTGAGAGCGGTGGAAATGAGTCATTTAAGAGGAGCCTGTGAAGTCACATGGAGAGACAGGCTGACAAATGAGGATATAAAGGAGCGTTGTGGTGTGGATGTGGATGATAGGAAGCGTTAGGATGAATACACTGAGGTGGTTTGGCCATGTGGAGAGGATGGAGGGTGAAAGACGAACGAAGAGGGTGTATGTGAGTGAGGTGGAGGGGGGAAGTGGGAGGGGGAGGCCGAGGATGAGATGGAGGTATGGGGTGGAGAGGTATATGAGAGAGGGGGGTTCTGAGTTGGGAGCGGGGCAGTGAAATGGCGGGGGACAGGGCGACGTGGAGGCGATTTGTTTGAGACCACCCCGAACGGGATTGAGGCGTCTGGCAATAGATAGACAGATAGTTCCCTCTCTATATATATATTGTCGAGCAGTTTACAGTGTTCTCATTTGCTCCTTGTTCTTGTGATGAATTTATTATTGCTATGTGCTTCACTAAATCGAAAGCCTTTTCGTAATCAACAAAACCTAAGCACAGTGGTTCGCTATAGTCTATAGTTTTCTGAGTGTGTAGATGATCAGTAGTCGAAATCCTGTATCGGAATTCTGCCTGTTCACGAGGTTGGTTTTCTTCCAAATTTGTTGTTATTCTATTGATATGGACTTTAGAGAAGAGTTTGTAGATAACTGATTGTAAGATAATGGTTAGATAGGCCTAATTACTAAGACATTTTGAGTCGCTGTTTTTGTAAAGTAAAAAAAAAAAATATCCTTTCCTCATCTTTTGGGATTTTTTAAACACCCTGAGTAAATAAGTGGGCGAGCCTGTTTTGTATACCTACTTCTGCATCCTACAGTAAATCTGCGACTATTTTATCATCTCCTTGGGCCATCCCCTTTTTCATATTTTTAAGAGAAATGTTCACGTCTTCTGGTGTTACCTCAGGTATTTCACTTGTGTCACCTGAGAAGTTAGCTATTAGTACTATTGTCTTTGCTGCATAAAGTTCTTTGTAAAATTCTTCAACTTTCTTCACCATCACATCACTGCATTTACAGTAATGACTTTGCCGTTTTTGTCTTCCATTGATATGTTGTTTCCCTAATACCATTTTACTCAGGACCTGATTCAGACTTTTTCCCTTTTTGATTGTTTCTTGATCTGATCCAAGTTTCTTTTTTTTTTTCTTCCCCATCTGTCCCACGTGTGTGTGTGTGTGTGTGTGTGTGTGTGTGTGTGTGTGTGTGTGTGTGTATATATATATATATATATATATATATATATATATATATATATATATATATATATATATATATATACAATATATATATATATATATATATATATATATATATATATATATATATATATATATATATATATATTCTACGCTGATTTAGAATAGCATGACAACCTAAAATAAATGTAAAGAATAAGAAGGATTTTAATCCAGAAAGCCATTTCAACAAACAACATTTTGGTATATATTCTGGCGAGGAAAAAACAAAGAAAAATCCACTTCATCTTAAACCCTGATACCCCGTTCATGGCCTGCAAACTTTACTCTTTAGGTATAATCTCATCCTTGTTCTAATCCAAAGCAGTTCACAGCCTTCTAGTTTTAGCTGGATCAAATAAGAGAGAAGAATTTCTACTAAATTCTGTTTTCCATATTTGTTTGACGTTTTTTCTTGACTTATATACTTGACCTCGTACTTACTGACAAAATGTACAGAGGGTTATGAAAATCACTGTGCTATACAGGGAGTACCATGCCTCATACTATTTTACGTTGCTGACAAACCACACACTGCCACACTACACACCGCTACCTTACACACTACAACACCAAACACTACCACCCAGTACACCGCTCCACCACACACTACCACCCAGCACACCTCTCCACCACACACTACTACACCACACACTGTCACACCACACATTGCCAAACTACAGACTGTCACACTACACGCTTCCACTCCAAACACTACTACATCTCCACACTGCCACACCCCACATTGCAACACTACATACGCTGTCACACATAGTCACTGCCAAAACTCAGAGATTCATTACCACAAATATTCCCACAACACATCCTAACACACCTCACCACATCTGCAGTACATCACATACTGCCACACAACACACTGCTACACCACACACTACCACACCTTCCTTCTCATGCACAGGGGTTTTTCTAGCACTCTCATATAATCTTAAGCTAATCCCGAACACGCCACCTTTCCTTCTTAGCTCAGCCAAATTACAGGAGAGAAACTTATCCTTAATCTCAGGTCCCCCCTTGGCCTGTCACAGTTTTGAATTATGCACTCATGTTTTCACCCTATTTGACAAGAAAAATGACTGACTTGTACTCTATTTCGTAAACCTCTTCTCTATGATTCCGTACTATTTTTACAAGATCTCGACTCGCTCATAATTTATTTTATGCAAAAATGTTTAAATTGCGCAGACTACAATGGTGATTTAGAAAGCATATCCCGGTACTAGAGGCTTTCTTCCTTTGGCATTTTTTAAGATGAATATATAACATTTCAAGTACAGGTATTATGATTTTCTTCCTTCTCCTCCTCCTTCCCCTCTTCTTCTTCTTCTTCTTCTTCTCCTCCTCCTCCCTCTCTCTCTCTCTCTCTCTCTCTCTCTCTCTCTCTCCCTCAATCCCATACCACTGGCAGGGCGAGTTTTAAGTATTCCACAATATCCCTGCCAGAAATCATGGCAACAGATACTCACACGTCGTTAATTTCTCAACTTGTATTCTTACTCTCGTATTCACTATTTTTTCTGGTTATATTTGTAATCCTCTTTCGTCCATGAGTTATGATGTAGTTCTGTTTGTTTATTTTTCCTACCACAAAAGGATTTTATTGAATCTCAGGACTTGAACTACTTAAGGTATTAATGAACGTATATCTGGAATCTTCCGGTTGAAAAATATCTCCCAAGTTGAAGAAAACTGAAGTTTACAAAAAATCAATTTATCTATCTACTTATCTATCTATCTAACAATTGCCAGACGCCTTAATCCCGTAACTGGTGGCCACAGACGCATACCTTGCACGTCATCCTGTCCCCTGCCATTTGACTGCTCTCCCTTCAACTCACACCCTCCTTTCTCATATATCTCTATATTCCATCTTACCAGTTCATCCTCGATCTCCCCCTTTCTATCTACCCCTCCGCCTCTCTCACTCATTCTTCCAGTCAGTTTCTCATTCCGTATCCTTCCCACATGGCCAAACCATCCCAAGGGTATTCCTAATGCTTTCATTTCAATCACATCCACATCAAAACCATAATGCTAGAACTGAAATAAGTAAATAAATAACGCGTTCTTATGTCATATTTGGTTTATTTTCTGCTTTGTGTTTAACTCTCTCCTGCTTGGGACAACTCCCAATCTAGTGTTTTATTCATTCTAACGTCAGACGATTTATTTCAGTTGAGAGTGAGTCACTGGAGCCTAAACGTACGTACCTCTCTCTCTCTCTCTCTCTCTCTCTCTCTCTCTCTCTCTCTCTCTCCAACCACCGCATCTCGTACAATAATGTTTAACGAATTCGTATATAGCAGTTAAAAATAACTAAGAAAATAAAATGCGTGGCCGTAGTTTAACCTTCAATAATTAAGGATGGGGTAGCTGGAGGGGGGGACAGGGAGGGGGAGGTCAAGGATGAGATGGAGGGATGGAGTAGAGAGGTATATGAGAGAGGGAGGTGTGAGTTGGGAGCAGGGCAGTGAAATGGCGGGGGACAGGGGGACATGGATGCGATTGATTTGTGGCCACCCCTTACGGGGTTAAGGCGTCTGGCAGTAGATAGATAAAAGAATCGTCCAAAAGAAGCAAGAACTCTTGAAAACTTCCGTCAGATGCATTATCTGTATTGCCACTATAGCCTCTCATGGCATCCCTGTCCCTACCAAGTAACGACCCACATAAAGGAGACTGATTGAGATATATGACAATCTTTACATCTGGAGTTCAGTGTTTGGCATTTTGCTTTGGGGCAAAATTAAGAGCATATCCTACATAGTTTGCCATATCCTACGTATCGTTTGATCTGATTCATTGTTTGTCTTACAAATTCTTGGATTCTGCTTAGAATTTTATATTTCATGCATTTTTATCTTCAGCATTTTTTGTACTTTTTTATTTTGGATAATTTGTAATGAATTAATCGTGCTTACATATTTAATATTTCAAGCATTTTGGAATTTGCATACTATTCGTATTTTCGGATCGTGCGCAGTTAAATGAAGAGGAAATTATTCCCGTAATTATTACCCCTAGGCGTCCATACTCCATTTAAAAAAATAATAATATGGCTTCGGCAAGAGCAGAATGCTAGAGTTTTCCCATCCTGAGTGGGTTATTTTACAGAGTTATTAGTTACACAGTCTGGAGAAGCTACTCGGGAGGCACGCTGTACACACAAGAGAAGAGGCATCTCTATGAGTGTTTTTGCTGTTAGTGTTTTCCTGTTAATGCAAACACTTCTGAATGATAGTTTGTATCGTATTTTGTATACACCTCATTTTCTATGAAGTGTTAATATCAGGAAACACAGAATAAATAAGTGTTGTTCGGCAATTATTTCAAAACGTGAAGAGAAAACGTAAATATTACACTTCTCTGATGGAGTGTGCTTCACTGAGTAGCCTATCGGCCTTGCTTTATGGTTCGCACACAGCGGTGAGGCGGGACTGGGGATGTTACAGTATCTGAGGTAAGTTGACCAGTTTCTAGAAAATTAAGAAAATATCGTTCTGCCGGTTCGATTCATGAGTCTGCCTTAAAAAAAAAAAAAAAAAAAAAAAACTGCCACGTTGGAGTGTCTGATAGTAAGAATGTTAATTATAAGCCTGATTTATATTCTCCACAATTCTAGTCACATTCGCTATTGTATAATTAAACATTGAACCTAACTACAACATCTAATTACTTACATTGCAACAATCAAAACTACAGCAGTCAGCCGCTTAGACATACACTGACCTAACTCCATAATGAGAGAGAGAGAGAGAGAGAGAGAGAGAGAGAGAGAACCTTCGCATGCAAGAGAACAATTCGTGCCTGCTCAGTTCGAAATAATAGCAAGCAAGGCAGCACCTCTGAAAATTAAACAGGAGAAAATTACTACACGATTTTTACGACGCTTGAAGTAGGTGCTGGCGTAGGGTTTACGAGAGAGAGAGAGAGAGAGAGAGAGAGAGAGAGAGAGAGAGAGAGAGAGAGAGAGAGAGAGAGAGAGACAGAGAGAGAGACAGAGAGAGAGAGAGAGAGAGAGAGAGAGAGAGAACCTTCGCATGCAAGAGAACAATTCGTGCCTGCTCAGTTCGAAATAATAGCAAGCAAGGCAGCACCTCTGGAAATTAAACAGGAGAAAATTACTACACGATTTTTACGACGCTTGAAGTAGGTGCTCGCGTAGGGTTTACGAGAGAGAGAGAGAGAGAGAGAGAGAGAGAGACAGACAGACAGACAGACAGACAGAGGGAGAGAGAGAGAGAGAGAGAGAGAGAGAGAGAGAGAGAGAGAGGAGGGGGTAGTTAGATATTGTGTGTGTGTGTGTGTGTAGTAATTTTCGGTTTACTGTATTAATTCATCGCAGTCAGTGGCTGAAAATATTATCTATCTATCTATTGCCAGACGCTTAATCCCGTAAAGGGTGGCCACAGACAAATTAGCTCCATGTAGCCCTGTCCCCCGCCATTTCACTGCCCTGCTCCCAGTTCACACTCCCCTCCCTCATATACCTCTCCACTCCATCCCTCCATTTCATCCTTGGCCTCCCCCTCCCTCTCCTCCCTCCATCTCAATCATATACACTCTCCTCGTCAGTCTCTCGCTCTCCATCCTCTCCACATGGCCAAACCACCTCAATGTGGTTCTCCTAACGCTTCCTGTCACAAGTCCTTTATCTAGTTTCCTAACCTAACGGGGTCGACAGGCTGACCCCGCATGCTCCTAAGGGGCTCCGACACACTAACAAGCCTCACCGCGGCTGGGGTGTGGTATAGGCACAAGGGGACAGACCGCCTAATCTTTACCTCGCCTTGAGCTGCACATGAGAGGCGAGATCTCTCCTTACCCACACAAGCACACAAGCAGCGCGGCCTGAGCGAGACTAGAACTTGGGGCACTTGGACTGAGAGTTGAGTGCTCTGTCAAGACCTTGGCTCTGTCAACCTCGCCATGCGCGCGTGTGTACGTGCGTGTGTGTGTGTGTGTGTGTGTGTGTGTGTGTGTGTGTGTGGTCAGCTTCCTTTACCAGTGTGGGTTTCCGTTACAAATACCCTATGACACCAGTTTTACCAGAGCAACGACAGTGTAGAAGTCTTCCATGTAAGTAATTGTCTTGGCTTTTTGGGTTTTGACTTATCATCATCATCATCATTATCATCATCATCATCATCATCGTCATCGTCATCATTAGGATCTAAATCACTTTCATCTTAATCTTCAACGTTAACGTTGTCATCGTCATCCTCCTCTTTATCATCATCGTCACGTTCATCGTAATCGTCTTTGTTATCATTACTTTCATTTCAGTCTTCATTACCATCATCTCTTTATTCATCACCGCCGTCATCATAGCCATCTTCATCGTCATCTTCATCTCCAGCTTTCAAATTATCAGGCAATGAGGGATTGATAAGCAGACAGATATATTGGTAACAGACAGTGAGGAAGGTATATATAAGCAATCTGGTTGACAGACTGAAAGATAACTGAGTTTGCACACAAACAGATCGACAGACTTGGCTAGACTTACTGAGAGAGAGAGAGAGAGAGAGAGAGAGAGAGAGAGAGATGTTATGTGTTTTACTACTCCCAAACTACTCCATTCACTTTAGGTAGGACTTATCATTCTGTACTGAAGTCATCTCTTGGATATCGAACCTGTACAAGGCCGTCGGTCCTAACGGAGCACTGTAAGCACTAGACCACCAGGCGTCAGTTCCAATACGGCCAGACCCCATTAATACCATTAGGCACCACCAGGAAGACCATCCAAGACCATTATATCTCAAGCTTAACAACAGAGAAGAGTCAGTTACTGTATGCAGCATTTAACAACTCACTGCCATTTTTTTTTTTTTTTTTTTTTTGTTCTTGATACTGCTGGAATATATCATTCGGCTTGCAAAAACTACCTGTGACTGAAAAGTGTTCACACGGCATAATAGTATTGTTCGGTCTTTTACTTCCTTCATTCATTAATTCTCTCTCTCTCTCTCTCTCTCTGGCTCATGTCTATCTGTCTATGCATATCGTTTTGTCTCTCTCCATTTGTCCCTATCTTCCTACCAATCAATCAAATAATCTGTTTATCTATATCTCTGTCTGTCTATCTATCTACTTATTTATTTATCTATATCTCCGTCACTATATCTAGATTTCACATTATCTATCTATCTAATGCCTGACGCCTTAATCCCGTATCCAGTGTCATTTGCCCAAGGACATTTCATTCCATTCATTCATTACTTGCACGGCCTTTGGGAGTGCTTATACAGTTTAGAGAGCTGTGTATGCATTTGCCACCGTAATCGTCGTCATTGTCATTCTGGTCATCCTTAGTGTCATCATCATCATCATCATTTGTCATACCATGTAGTTGTTGTCACCATCATCATTATCATCATCATCATCATCATCATCATCGTCGTCGTCGTCATCGTCGTCGTCGTCGTCGTCTTTGTCATTGTCATCATTGATATCATCATCATCATCCCAATCCTTCATGCAGCCAACATAATAAGTACCGGCAGAATTCAGAGACAAAAGGATGATGCTTAATGAATAAATGGATCGCTATTAAAAAAAAAAAAAAAAAAGTATGTCTCCAGTCGTGATCACCCCTCAGAAGAATATGCGCCAGACAAGAGAAGCTGAGTCAGACAACAGAAGCTGCATCAGACAATAGAACCTGCATCAGACAATACAACCTGCATCAGACAGTAGAACCTGCATCAGACAGTAGAACTTGCATCAGACAGTAGAACCTGCATCAGACAGTAGAACCTGGATCAGACACCAGAAACTGACTCAGACAATAGAAACTGCGTAAGGCAATAGAAACTGCGTCAGACAATAGAAACTGTGTCAGACAACAGAAGTTGCTTCCAATAAAAGAACCTGAGTCAGACAACAGAAGCTGCACGAGACAACAGAAACTGCGTCAGACAACAGAGGCTGCATCAGGCAATAGAAGCTGTACCAGACAATAGAGGCTGCGTCAGACAGTAGAAATTACATAAGACAATAGAAGCAGCATCAGACAAAAGGAGCTGCATCAGACAAAAGAAGCTGTGTCAGACAATAGATGCTGCATCAGATAGTAGATGCTGTCAGACAATAGAAATTATGTTAGATGATACAAGCTGCATCAGGCAATAGAAGCTGGGTCAGCTGCATATGACAATAGAAGCTGCATCAGTTGTCAGGCAACTGAAGCTGCATCAGCTACGTCAGGCAGTAGAAGTTGTTCAGACATCAGAAGCTGTGTCATACAATAGAAGTGGCGTCAGACAACAGAACCTGCATCAGACAATAGAAGTTACAAAAGAGAACAGGAGCTGAATCTTAAAATAGAAGCTCCATCAGAGAACAGCAGCTGCATCACACAACGGAAACTGCATCAGACAAAAGATGCTGCATCAGACAATAGAAGCAGCGTAGACCATAGAAGCAGCATCAGACAACCGAAGTCGAGCTACACAACAGAAGCTGTGTCAGCTGCGTCAGACAACAGAAGCTATGTCAGACACTAGAAACTGCATCCTACAATAGAAGCTGCATCAGATAACAGAAGTTGCATAAGACAATAGAAGCTGCATCAGACAACAGAAGCAGCATCAGCTCCATCAGACAACAGAAGCTGCTTCAGACAATAGAAGCTGCATCAGGTAATATAAGCTACATCAGGCAACAGAAACTTCATCAGCTGCATCAGACAATAGAAGCTGCATCAGACAATAGGAGCTGCATCAAACAACAGAAGCTGTGTCAGACAATACAAGCTGCATCAGATAATAAAAGCTGCACAGATAATAAAAGCTGCATCAGATAACAAATCCGCTTTAGATAAAATTTATATCAGATAAAAGAAGCTGCATTAGACAACAGAAACTGTCAGATAGAAGCTGCGTTAGACAAAAAAAGCTGCGTCAGACAACAGAAGCTCGGTCAAACAATAGAAGCTCCGTCATACAACGCATAGATAAAGACATAGACATCTGTAGCCTTTCAACATTGTATTATATCTGTTTGCATGACCATAAGTAAAAAAAAGAAATACTGGAAGTCATTATACTGACCATGGAAAAAATACATACATAGCACTATTATGTCACGCTTCTTCTCTTACCTCTCGTGAGGTCAGTCTGGTCAGACGTGCCTGAGACCTGTGGTAGTGTTGTGCTAGTGTGCTTTAGTGATCTGTGATAGTGGTTGTGTTAGTGTGTTGTAGTGATCAGCGATAGTGCTGTGCTAGTGATCCGTGAGAGTGTGTGTTGTGGTGACCTGTAGTGACCCGTGATAGTGTGTGCTACCTTGTGTGAACTAGTGCGTAATGGCTTCCTCGGCAGAGAGCTGTGTCCCCACTGCAGGTACTGAAAAGGACTACCTTGAATTAAAGGAGGAACTTCTTGAACTGAAGCGGGAGGTACAAATTCTCAGGCAGGAGAAGTCAGAGATGAGGGAATTGTTGGAGGAGATGTTGGAGGAGAAAGAGAAAAAGGCTGAAGGTTGGACACTAGTTAACAAGGGTGCAACGAAGTTCACTCGTAAAAAGCAAACGGAAGTTAATACAACAAATGGATTCGACGCACTACGGGACGAATGTGAAGGGAAGGCAGAGAGGGAAGTAGAGGAGAAGGACGGTGAGGGAACTTCCAGTACAGGTAAGTATAAACAGAACAAGAAAGGTAAGAAAAATGTTGTTGTTGTTGGAGACTCCCAGGTGAGATATCTGAACAGGGCCATGTATACTCCACTCGCTAAACATGTGTGTCTTCCAGGGGCCAGGGTGGCTAATGTGGTAGAAAAAATTCCAAATATCGTAAAGGAAAGTGGTGACAAACCCACTGTGTGCCTCAGTGTAGGAGGCAATGATATTAGTAGCCGTAAGAGTGAGGTACTGTGGAAAAGGTACAAGCTGATGTTAGAAAAGGTTAGGGAGAGGGGAGGAACCCCTGTAGTGCTTGGTGTTTTACCAAGGTGGCGGGTTGGAAGGGAATGGTTGAGCAGGGCAATAGGATTAAATTGCCGCCTTGAAAGGTATTGCAAAGATAATGCAATACCTTTCATAGACAGCTGGGACCGGTTTTATGGACGGAGTGCCTTGTATAGTTGGGATGGGACTCATCTTAGCAGGCAGGGAGTTACTGTTTTAGCTGGAATGATAGATAGGGAGTTGGAGGGATTTTTTCGAGATTGAGAAGTAGGTGTACAGGAAGATGCAGCAACTACACTCAGAAATCATTATTACCATGTTTGGATAGGTACATCAATACTTGCAAAATTAAGAACAAAAGTTCAGCCAATAGTGTAGATATATCCACTCAGGCACCTCAAATTGAGCAGGCGATGATAGATGATAGAACAAGCGATGATAGAAGGCCGATAAGCGATAGTACAAAAAATTGTTATATTAGTAAAGTAAAGAGTTTCCCAGTTAGTAAAAAAATAAATAACAGTAAATGCCAAGGTAGAGGCATAACTACTCGTAGTAATCTGAAATTGTACTACACAAACAGCCGGAGTTTACGTAATAAAATGGATGAGCTGAGGGCTTTAATTTGTACAGAGAAAATAGACATTGCCGTTATTAGTGAAACTTGGATGAATACAGACACTCGAGAATTTTTAGCAGAATATCAGATAAAAGGCTATAATATTTTCGTGTCAAACCGTCAGGGAAGAAAAGGGGGGGGGGTAGCTATTTATGTAAAGGATTCATTAAACTGTTACAATAAAGCAGACATTAAAGTAAATAGGGACACAGAAAGTGTCTGGGTTGAAATTAGTAACAATAGGAGAAATTAGTCTTAGGAGCAATTTACAAATCTCCTAAATTAAGTAGAGCTGATAGTAAATGCCTTTGGGAGGAAATGAGGAAAGCATCACAGTCCAGCTTAGTAATAATTGTAAGGGACCTTAATCTGCCAAGGATAGATTGGAGAAATCAGACAGGAGATGCAGAGTCAGAGGAATTTCTAGAGGTAGTACAGGATAATTTCCTTTATCAGTATATCAGGGAGCCCACCAGAGGTAATAATATACTAGATTTGGTTTTAGCTAATAAAGAAAATATCATTAGCGATATAGAGGTTGGTGGACGACTTGGTAATAGCGATCATGAAGAAATTAAATTCAAATTTATCTGGGATGTCTGTTCCGCTGAAAATACCTCCAATGTTCCTAATTTTCGTGTAGGAGATTTCGATGGCTTAAGAGCTTATTTTCGAACGGTATTCCACAGGGAGATTAGCTATTTGAGGGAATGTCAGGTCAGTGGGGAACCCCAGGTCATAGGTCAGGCGCAGGAAACACCTTTTAGATGTCCGTCAGGTGTCTGTGAGGGGGGAGGTGGTAGATAGGAATGTAGTCCAGGTGACGGAAATTAACTCAGCTCCAGTACCAAGCAGACGTTCAACCAGTGAGAAGTATAACGAGTTAATAAATATAATACACGGAGGCCAAGATAGATATATTCCTTCAAAACCGTTTAGAACTAATAATTCAGAACCTAGATGGTTAAACAACAGATTAAAATCTCTCATAGGCCAAAGGAAAGGAATATATAGAAAAATAAAACGTGGAGAAGAACACTTACGTAACCGGTACACAATTTTAAGTAGAGAAGTAAAGAGGGAGATAAGAAAAGCAAAGAGAAGTTATGAAATTAAGGTTGCTAGTGAATCAAAAGAAAACCCCAAGGGTTTTTATCAAATGTACCGAACGAAAAATAAAGATAGGATAGGACCACTCAGAACAGAATCAGGTGACATTACCAGTGAAGATAAAGAAATGTGCTCCATCCTAAATAATTATTTCATATCAGTATTCACCAAGGAAAATCTAAGCCTGGTCCCTCAAGCAGCAAATATTTACCATGAGAATACGGAAAATATTCTTAGTAAAATAACCATTAGTAAGGAGGACGTATTGAAAGATATTAATAAGTTAAAACCTCAAAAATCGCCAGGTCCGGACGATATATATGCAAAAATTATAAAAGAAACCAAAGAAGAATTATGTCAGCCACTTTTAACGTTATTTAATGACTCTTTAAGTTCAGGAGAAGTTCCAGAGGCGTGGAAAACTGCAAACGTAGTGCCCATCTTTAAAAAGGGTGATAAATCAGCTGTGTCGAATTATCGTCCGATAAGTCTAACGTCAATTGTAGGAAAAATGTTAGAGTCAATTTTGGCAAATATGATTAGAGAACACTTAGAAAAATATAATCTTATAAACGAAAGTCAGAACGGATTCAGGCAAGGACGATCCTGCCTCACAAATTTGTTGTCATTCTACTCGGAGGTCTATGAGGCAGTAGATAGCGATAAAGCTTACGATGTTATTTACCTGGACTTTAGTAAAGCTTTTGATAGGGTCCCACACGAAAGGTTAGTTAGAAAGGTTCGAGCACACGGTATAGACGGCGATATCTTAAATTGGATAGAATCCTGGCTGAAAGGACGAAAGCAGAGAGTATTAATAAACGGAACTAAGTCGGACTGGGGATCAGTAACTAGCGGTGTACCACAGGGTTCAGTACTCGGTCCCTTATTATTTATCATATATATGAATGATCTAGACTTAGGAGTCAATAGCAGCATCAGCAAATTTGCCGACGATACAAAAATAGGGCGTATCATTAACTCGACTGACGATTGCTATAACTTACAAAAAGACCTCGATACATTGTCCAAATGGTCTAAAACTTGGCAAATGGAATTTAACGTTGAAAAATGTAAAGTACTTAACGTAGGCAAGACCATTGGAGATACTAAATACAGCTTAGATAACAAAGAAATTAGCAAATCGGAATGCGAGAGAGATCTAGGAGTTATGATTAGTAACGACCTCAAACCAAGGCAACAGTGCATTAGCGCGAGAAATAAAGCAAATAGGGTCCTAGGATTTATTTCGAGAAGCGTGAGCAATAGATCATCTAAAGTAATACTAAAACTTTATCTAGCATTAGTAAGGCCACATTTAGACTACGCAGTACAATTTTGATGTCCTTACTATAGAATGGATATTAATTCGTTAGAAAATGTACAGAGAAGAATGACTAAAATGATACATGACGTCCGGAACCTGTCATATGAAGACAGACTGAAAAGATTAAGTCTGCATTCGCTAGAGAGGCGTAGAGTAAGGGGAGACTTAATTGAGGTGTTTAAGTGGATGAATGGTATAAATAAGGGAGATATTAGCAAGGTACTTAAAGTGAGCATACAGGATAGAACTAGAAATAATGGTTTCAAACTAGAAAAATTCCGTTTCAGTAAGGAAATCGGTAGAAATTGGTTTGGTAATAGAGTAGTAGACGAAAAGAATAAGCCACCTAGTAATGTAGTTGCTGCCTCTTCCATTGAGAGTTTCAAGCATAGGCTAGATAAGCATATGACAAATAAGGGGTGGATATAGAATAAAGAAATTCTTATAACCAATACTAATTCAAAAAAATTTTCTTTTCAGGTTACACTATGATAGTCTCTATTCTCCTTTCACACTTTCCTGTAAAATGTCCACGCCAGTTTTTCTATACGGCGTGGCGTTCTTTCTGACTTTTTCCTGCCGGCTTCGGCTGGAGGGTTTGGAGGGCGGGGGAGAGCCTTCTTCTTTGCTATCCTTATCTCATTCTAGTAGTTCAGTTACTCTTCTAGGAGCTGCCTAGCATGGGCCAACCGGCCTACTGCAGTTATCCTCTCTTCTTATGTTCTTATGTTCTATGCATGCAGGGTGGTCTATATATAACTTCCCACTTCCACTCCGCCGGGCTGCATCTCTTGTGTTGTGGGCACGGCTCAGTCAGTACTGTATTATCAGTATCCATCATGCATCAGTTATTCACTTCCTACTCCCACTGCCGCAACCACGCCCATGCTAGTTGACTGAACCATCCCAGCAAAACAAAATACTGCCACGTGAGTTACCAGTGGAACGCTGTTTACGAGCCTGTATTTATATGGATCATTGGACTCTCAGTAATTTCCTTGCATATGGCAAAAGTAGGTTAATTGCCTGTACACTGACGAATCGTTGAGAAAATGGTCTGGCACGAAAATCACAATTATACTGAAAAACAGAAAGGCTGCATCCCACACAGCAAAACTGTCAGAGGAAATGGAGAGGGACGCCTTCACGAGATAGCACCGATTGCACTGGCAGGTGGAGCTGCCCGGGTATACAAACGTCCCTCATCTCCCTCCAAATTTTATCTATACTGAATTAAAATTAAATATCTATTTACTGTCAAAGTCTAACCTAGCCTTGTGACGCTGACCTGCAATCAGTTGTTCAAAAGATTAGGTTTGGTCATGGGCCAACTCTCAATCCTTCCACCAAATTTGGCTAAAACAGGAGAGAAAACATCTGAGTTCTCTCATGTACGGAACAATGCTCACACATGATAATCGTTCCGACCATTTGATAACTCGAGCAGTTTTCATCGGATTGTAACGACAATCATTGGAAGGGTTGAGGGGCAGCCCATGACGAAACGTATTATCTTTTTACATTAGTTCAGAGGACAAGGACGAAAGACAATGTCAGAGTTCCATCTGTGCATGTGTGTGTGGAGAGAGAGAGAGAGAGAGAGAGAGAGAGAGAGAGAGAGAGAGAGAGATTCACAGGTATGAGTAGGGTTGGGGATGGGGTAGGGGGGTACAGGGTATTTCCGTGCCCCACCCTCACCTCACCTCACCTCACGCATGCCTCCTTACCAGGGCTGCCACTCTTCTCAGAAAACCCCAGATTCAGTAGGAAAAAAACCCAGATCGTTGAATAAAAAACACAGCTTCAACAAAACTGTATATAAAGTAAGAATTGACTAAGATTAAGGTACCAGGATTCACAACACACGCAGTAGCAAACTCCTTTCTCAACACGGTCTTCTCTTAGCCAGTCTTTTAACTCAGGATCCTTTAACCATTCCTCTCTGAAACTCTGAGTGTACCAGCGTTTCACTTTTTTCTTTGGAGGGTGGAAGGACTGGCCATAATAAAATAATGAGATTAAGCACAAAAAAAAATAAAAAAAAAAAAAAAATCGCTTGCTTCTACTGTCTCCGAGTCCTCCGGCTCCGACCCTTGTGCACAGTGTCCACACTCCACAGTCCACACAGCAACTGGGCATGTGACACGCAGGAAAGCCTCTCAAACTCAGTACCAGAGTACGTACAATACGCAGCTACATCGTGTGACAACTGACAACCCGGTCCCGTTGACAAATCTAGAGTTACCAAATAGCCTTTATCCGGAATCTCAGCAAGTGTATATTAAAAAAAGAAAAAAAAAAATCTTACTTTGACTAAACTTGATGAAAAAAACAGATTTTTAAGTAAAAAACCCATTAACCCAGACGGTCGATGAAAAACCCATATCTGGGTTTAAAAACCCAGGGGTGGCAGCCCTGCTCCTTACCTGTCCTTCAACACTCCTAGGGGCATCGTAAACCGAACCTTGCTGCCGCAGTCTAGTAGTGTTGGCAACCTCATTCTTACAGACACCTTAATAGTATACAGTTAGACTTTAATACTTTGACGCTTTAGGAAACTGACACTTCCTCATCCATACCAGTATATATGGGCTTAGAAAAAAGTGTAGCACCTTTTATTCAACCAGTACATTTCTTACACACTTAACACAATATACATGTGGGCTCTGGTACTGCCTTGACTCCTTTTCCTTGTCGGTTTAATGTTTGATACAGAGCTCACATAAACCCACATGAATGTTAGCTGTTGCTGTTGTTGTTGATTCTCTCCTCATTAGAGGAGACCGGGCCTTGCTGTAGCCCGGTCGGTGGTGGTTGGCTTGAGTGGGGTATGGGCTGATTAAAAATAGTAAGGGGGAAGACAGGGCCTGAGGATTGCCCAGCACACACGCTCTGTCTCCTGGCTGGCTTTGTTGTACAGAATGTTAGCATTTAATAAGCAAAAAATATAATTGCAACTGAAGACGTGCCAGCAAGTCCCCCATGCCCACAGAAAGACGACCCTGTAGATTTACTAATGCATTAGCTTGTGAAACCGCCGAGACGCGACTTCGACTATATAAACACATCCACCGTACACTATATTTCTGTCTTGTATTTTAACAGCTTCAGCCCAAGTTTTTTTTTTCTTACTCTCGGTCTAAAGAAGCTGTCTACCCTCTTTTCCATAGCGATTTATTTTCAATATTTCACTTTACTATTCATTTCCATATTATCTTCCACGAGCAACAATGACAGGTAAGGAAAAGTTATGGTAAAGTCTCCTTTACAACAACAGCAGAAACCGTGAAATGTTACTTAAGTACTAGCGTGTGGGACTGTCAGAACGTGTCTAATATGTGAAATAAGATCGCATCGCCCTTTTGTTGCCCTCTGACATTTTATCCCCTTCAGGCAGATACGACACTTAAATTTTAAAATGGTAATCCCATGACTATTTCTTACTCTCAAGAATTGATTTTTCTAACTGGAGGGCAAGATTTATAACCTTTCCTGCCTCCTTCACAACAAGACATCCTACCCTGAGGATAAAGCTTTTGAACTGAAGGGATTAGATACAGCATTTATTAACTCCTTAACTTAATTCTGCATATATTAAGTAAATCCTTCTCGTAATCGATGCCAGATTTTTAAGTTTACAGCTAGTAGTCAGTTCCTTAACCCGCCCCGTCCCGACGACGTATGGGTACGTCACCACGATTTGCATTTGCCAGTCCCGGCGACGTACCAGTACGTCGTGCAATTGCAAGGTACCTAATTTGCACAATTTTCAATTTTCGCACGTGATTTTTCGTATGTATACACGGGACACCTTCCTCTATTCCTGTACAAGATACCAAGCAGGGACAATGCCTTACACTGCATAACCACCCCCCTCCCCCCCTCACGCCATTGTCTTGGCAAAGGACCTGTTACCAGTGACCTGGCTAGTAAAGTTATTCAGGGTCAGAGTGATTCCCCAATCGATGACAATGTGGAGGACAATGTTTATATAGCATTAGAAGAAGAAACAGCCAGAAATAATGATCAGGTAGTGTGGCAAAAATAGGTCAGGTATGGTGATTAGTTAGTGAGTGAAACAATGCTTATAATGCCTTTATTACTGCTTGAAAACCAATATACTGTCATACTACATATACATTCGTACCAAGTAAATAAATAAATACCGTTTATGAGTGGATAAAATAGTTACCCTCCCATAGAACTCGTTTTCTTTGGTGCCAGCATGTTAGAAAACCCACTCAGGTAAGGAGGAACTCCTACCTGGATTGGGCACTTTAAACCTCAGGAGAGCGATTTCTCTATGAATTTTCGATGTTTCTCACCAAAAGCGAAGGTTTTAGCCAAAAAAAAAAAAATCGAAAATACCTCGGGACTGGGGGATGTCAGAGGTGCGGAAAACCTCGGGACGTGACGGGTTAAGCACGCGAAAACGTGGCATTGAATAGTTTTACCTCAACGCTAGCGACTGAAGTACTGACATGTGAATAATAAAAGAAAAAATATATATAAAAATGTATGGCCGTTATATTGTCGTGTTGCATTTTAACTCGACTGGATTCATTCTGGTAATGGCGTTGCTTTCCACTCACAACGTATCGCCAATAGGGTAATGGGTTAAGCTTTAAGAATGCAAGATGCTGCACTACACGTATGCCCGGCGCGTATGACGAGCAACTTTCCGTTACCGCTGAGTTTCGTGGTTGGCGAGGGTGCTAAATTTTCCATAGGCGCGTCCACACGTACCCTCGAACATATGTTGACAACACGGTTGGCAACATGTTTGGGTGCATATATGCAACAGTATTTGGACAGATCACAACCTTATCACCTTAACCTGTCCTATCGCTCCGATACGGCCTGTGGAACCTCCAGAGAAACGTCGTCTGTGGCACTTTGGGGCTACAGATTGGGAGGCCCTCAGGCAATAGTTCTTTGATTTTCCATGGAATGAGTATTGCTTCCATGGTCGGGAGCCATCTGAGTATGACTTGCGCATTAAGGAGGTCATTCTCTCGGGCATGGAAGCATACATTCGCTTCTCATATCCTTTGACTAATGCAAGAAAGCCTTGGTTTAATCACGCTTGTTCTAATGCTGTCCACAACAAAGAGAGGATTTATACAAGGTACCGAAGCCAACCCACCCCTGAATCACATCTTGTTTTTGTTTCTGCCCGGAATCGTGCTAAGTCTGTTCTTCTCTCTGCTAAAAATAATTTTATCTGTACTAAATGCTCTCAACTCTCCAACTCGAATTCTTCCCGCTCCTTCTGGCACCTTGCCAAAAACCTTTCTAACAACTTTACCTCATCATCCTTCCCTCCTCTTTCTATTCTGATGGCTCTGTAGCTATTTCTTCTAGTGATAAAGCAGATCTCTTCGCTCAGACTTTCTCCTCCAATTCCATCATAAACGATTCCGGTGCTGTTCCTTCATCACTTCCCCCCTCAGACTTCCTCATGGCTGACATGAAAATTTCTTCGGCTGATGTATTTTCTGCCATCACTAGCCTCAATACCAACAAGGCATATGGGCCTGATGGAGTCCTTCCTGTTGTCCTCAAGAACTGTGCTTCAGTGCTTACACCCTGCCTAGGTAAACTCTTTCGCCTTTGTCTGTCAACTTGTACTTTTCCTTGTTGCTGGAAGTTTCCTTTCATTCAGCCAATCCCAAAGAAGGGTGACCATTCCCAACCCTCTATCTAACGTTCAATTGCTTTAACATCCTGTGTCTCAAAAGTTATTGAGTCAAATCTTAATAGAAAAATTGTAAAGCATCTTTCCTATCACAACCTTTTTTCTGATTGTCAGTATGGGTTCTACTGGCGATCATCTCACCTACCTTTCAGACTCCTGATCATCCTCCTTTCGGGAATTTGGAGAAAGCATTGCTATTGCACTTGATATCTCAAAGGCTATCGATCGAGTCTGGCATAAATCTTTAATTTCCAAACTACCCTCTTACTGTTTCTATCCTTCTATCTGTGCCTTCATCTCTAGCTTCCTTTCTGATTGTTCTATAGCCACTGTTGTAGACGGCCATCGTTCTTCTCCTAGATCTATTAACAGTGGTGTTCCTCAGGGCTCTGTCTTATCACCAACTCTCTTCCTTTAATTCATCAATGACCTTCTAAGCTGTACAACTAACCCTATCCATTCATATGCTGATGATTCCACCCGCCACCTTTCCATTCGGTTCCCGCATCGTCCATCTCAGCAGCTACTTCAACAAACAAGGGATGAGGCTATGGCACACCTAATGTCTGACTTGGCTCGTATCTCTGACTGGGGTAAAAATAATCTTGCTGTTTTTTATTGCATCAGGGACTCAGTTCTTACACCTATCAACCCGACACAAGCTTCTACAGGAGTACCCACTAATGTTTAATAATATTCAGCTTAATCCTGCATCATCCTTGAACATGCTTGGGGTTTCATTTACTCGGGATTTATCTTGGAGAGATCATATAGCACCTCTTGTAAAATCTGCTTCCAAGGGATTAGGTGTGCTAAGCCGACTCCGTGCCTTCTTTACCCCATCACAGTTGTTGACTTTATACACAGATTATATTTGCCCCTGTGTGGAGTACAAGTCTCACGTGTGGGGAGGCTCCCTACATACAGCTCTTCTCAATAGGGTGGAGTCAAAGGCTTTTCGTCTTATCAACTCTCCTCCTCTTACTGTCTCCTTTCAACCTCTGTCCCTTTGGCGCACTGTTGCATCTTTGTCTCTTTTCTATCGTTACTTCCATGGTCACTGCTCCTCTGAACTGTCTGCTTGCATCCCTCCACCTGTACGACGGACGCGTAGCACCCGTCTAGCAACAAATTCTCATCCCTTTTCTGTTCAACTCTCTAATGCTAGAGTTAATCGTTACTCCTAGTCCTTCATTTATGCAACAGGTCAGCTCTGGAACTGTCTCCCTCTGTCTGTATTTCCTACTTCCTATGATCTCCAGTTTTTCAAACGCAGTGTGTCCAGGCTTCTCGAAATGAATGGATCTTGAATTTGGCTCTCTTTTGTATTGTTTTTGTTTTTTCTTGGAAGGAACAGTTTGCGGGCTCCTGGCCTTTGGTTCCTTCTTTCCTGCATACAAAAAAAATGTATTCAAACATGTTTCAATGCAGCTTCGAACACTGGCAGGAGAGGCGATGGGATATGAGTGTTCATACTAGGCAGCTGAGACTTTATCATGATGTTGTCAACGTGATCTGGACGCTGCTGTTCCCAACATGTTTGCAGCGTGTTCGGTACTGTGTTGCATAACTGTTGCCAGCACTTGTTCCAGTACACGTGTGGACGTAAATTAGAGAGACCGCTTTTTCTTGACGGCATTTTCTTGACCTCTTTTTCTTGATTAAGGAAGCAACATAGCCAGTGTGATTATATATCTATAGCTATAGCTATATTTGTTATCTGTATGTCTATATCTATCTATCTATCTATCTATGTATTCTATACCCATCTGACTACCTATCTCTCTATCTCTGTATGAATCTCGATATATCTTTATATCTATATCTATCTATCTATCCATACATATATATATATATATATATATATATATATATATATATATATATATATATATATATATATATATATATATATATATATATTGTACATATACCGGTGTATTTTTATTTATTTATTTATTTGGTTCAGGGGACATGAAGGAGTTAAAGATTACTGTATGTTTATCTTGTCCCATTTGGAGTGTCTCCTGAGCTGAGTAAAATCTAGAGAGAGACAAGAAATAAATGTAAACGAAATCGTATAGAAAGAATGAGCTATTACTTTAGAAAATCGGATAGAACAAATGTGAGAAAGTGTAGTCAGACGGTTTAAGGAATTATGTGTATTCAGACAGATTAATAAGTGTAATCAGACAGACTAATAAATGTAGTCAGACAGGTTAATAATTACAATCAGACAGATTAATAAGTGTAGTCAGACAGATTAATAAGTGTAATCAGACAGATTAATGAGTGCAGTTAGAGATGTTAAGAGTAGTCAGACATGGTATGAAGTTTGGTCTGACAGTTAAATAAGTGTAGTCAGACAGGTTAAGGAATAAAGTGTAGTCAGACAGGTTAATAAGTGTAGTTAGACAAGTTGATAAGTGTAGTCAGACAAGTTAATAAGTGTAGTCAAACAGGTTTAGGTGAATTAATAAAAATCCTACATTAATCAACTCACTCGGCTCACTGGTTATTCAATATTCCTTCGGTGTTTTCAAGAATACTCCCCCAGTATCCCTGCTTGTCGTACAAGGCGACTAAAACGGTTGGCGGAGGGTTAGTGCCCCTCCCCGGAAAACAGCTAACTAGAAAAACGAACAAGAAGCCTCGGACAAGAACTGACCAAACGATGACGACCAAGGACCGGACAATGGACGTAGTACGGATCGCAACATGGAATGTAAGGGGTACGAATCATAAGGTGAAAGAGAGATTGTCCAGGTGCTTGAGGGTGCGAAAGTGGATGTATGTGGAGTAACTGAAACTAAATGGAGAGGAGAAAGTGTGAGAGAATGGGAGTATGGATGGGGTATATGTGCAGGAGTAGGTGAGAATGAGAGGGCAAAAGAAGTGTGTATTGTTGTGAGTAAAAGATGGAAGAAGAACATAGGAGAGTATGGATCAGTTGGGTCAAGGGTAGTGTGGGTAAGATTGAATGTTGGAATACAAATGTGGGCGATTGTGTGCGTGTATGCGCCAAGGCAAGATAGTGTAACCAGAGTGAGAGAAGAGTTCTGGACAAATGTGGAAGGGTGCATGGAAAGGTTTGGAAGGAATGAGAGAGTGTTTCTGATCAGTGATATGAATGGTAAACTAGGGAATGTGAAAGTGAATGGAATAATTGGTGAGTGGGGTGTGCCTGCTGAGATAGATGAGAATGGCAGTGGGTTAGTGGACACTTGTGCCGGGAGGGGGTTGGTGATAGCCAGTACCCTCTTCAGGCACAAAATGATCCACAGGTATACATGGCGAGTGATGAGAAGAGTGGGTGGTGAACTGAATGAAAGGAAGGCAATGATTGATTATAGTGTGTGTGGATGAAAGGATGCGAAGATGTGTAATAGATGCAAGAGCTTATAGAGGTTGAGGGAGTGGACTTTCTGACCACTACTTGGTGGTGGCCAGTACGAAGATCCAAGTAAGATGAAGAAATAGAAGAAGGGAAGGACGGGAAGAAGGAGTAGTTACAAGGTGAGTGGAAAGGTTACAAGAAGATGAGAAAATGGCAGAATATATGAGAGAAGTAGCGGAACGATTGGGTAAACATGAATTGGAGCAGATGGGGGATGTTGAAGGTGTGTGCAGGATATTCACACAAGAAATACGTGCAGCATGTGATGTGGTGTGTGGGGTGAAGAGAATACGAAGGGGGGTGCAAGGAACAGCGTGGTGGAATGACGAGGTGAGACAGGCTGTGGCACAAAAGAAGAAAACGTACAATGAATGGATGAGAAATAGGGCGTCGAAGAAGTTGAGAGGCGGCAGAGAGAGTTATATGTAGAAAGGAAGAGAGAGGTGAAAAGATTAGTAAGAGAGTAAGAAGAGAGTGGACGAGGAATTGAGAAGAAATTTGAGTGTAAAATGGAGGGACTGTAAGAAAATATTCTGGAAAGAGGTGAAGAGAGTAAGACAGGGTGGCAGTGAAGTTAGCAGGGGAGTGAAAGATAAAAATGGTAGATTACTAGTTGAGAAGGGAGAAAAAGTGAGCAGATGGAGAGAACACTTTAAGGAATTGTTGAACATAGAGGATGGAAGGAATGCGAGTATAAGTGGCCGGGGAATGGCTGGGAGAAGGAGGGAGGTGAGAAGACAGGAAGAAATAAGTAGGATAGAAGTTATGGAAGCAATGAAGAAAGTCAAATTGGGGAAAGCCCCAGGAATTGATGGAGTGTGTGGTGAAATGCTGAAGCATGGGAGAAAGAGAGTAGTAGAATGGATGTGGAAAGTGTGCAGATTGGCCTGGGAGGAAGGTTGAGTCCGGGAGGATTGGAAGTCAGGTATAATTATTCCCTTGTACAAAAGAAAAGGGGAAAAAGAAGTGTGTGGTAATCATAGGGTCATTTGTCTTCTTAGTGTAATAGAAAAAGTGTATGGTAGGATACTTATTGACAGAGTTAGGGAACTAACAGAGGAATTAGTTGGAGAAGAACAGGGAGGCTTTAGGAAGGGGAGAGGTTGTGTAGATCAGATATTCATTCTTAGATCTTTAGTAGAAAAGTTTCTAGAGAAGGGAAAGAAGTTGTATACGGCTTTCATGGATTTTGAGAAAGCATATGATAGGGTGGATAGACAAGGATTGTGGAAAGTATTAAGAAAATATGGAGTAGATGGGAAGTTGTTGAATGCCGTGAAGAGTATGCATGATGGTGCTAACACTGCAGTGAGTGTGGATGGTGAACTGAGTGAATTTTTCTCTTTGAAGGTTGGGTTGAAACAGGGATGTGTCATGTCTCCACGGTTGTTTAATCTGTACGTGGATGGGGTAATAAAAGAGGTACAAGGTAGGACAGTGGATGTTGAAGTGGCCCTAGTGAGAGAGGGTAGTGTTTGGAAACTCCCTGTACTGTTGTTTGCAGATGATACTGTGTTGTTGAGTGAAGACGAAGGGGAGCTGCAAGGCTTGGTGGATGAGTTTGGGAGTGTGTGTAAGAAACGGAATCTAAAGGTGAATGCAGGGAAGAGTAAAGTGATGGTCTTTCAGGGAGGTGAAGTCAGTGAATGTACAGTGATGTTGGATGATGACGAAATGAATAATGTGAGTAAGTTTAAGTACTTGGGTAGTGTGATGAGTAAGGATGGAGGTTTTGAGGGTGAAGTGCTTGAAAGGGTGCAACAAGGAGGAGGCGGTGGCTGAATCGGTAGAGAGGCGGCTTGCAGTCCTAATGGACCCAGGATCGAATCTCGGCTGGGGCAGGGAACAGTTTAAGGATTTGAATTTCCTAAAAGCAGACTTTCCTGATCTACCAGATGACCCGCCGACATGTCGTAAAAGTACCCCCGCTAATACCAATACACCAGTCCTGTATGAGACAGCCCTAGCATGTATTCAATATGGACGGTGGGTGTTAGCGCCGAAGTGGTGACATGTGGAGGTGTAGGAGGACTACTGGGCCTTGGGATAGGCAACTGCCCCCAAGAAATAGGCCCTGAGCCTTTGCCCAGAGTCGGACACATAAGAAAAAAAAAAAAAAGGAAGAAATGTTGCTGGTTCCTTGAAAGCAGTGATAAGAAACAGGGAAGTGAGCATGGAAGTGAAAATGTTACTACATGACAGTATTGTGACACCAACTCTAACGTATGGAAGTGAAGCTTGGACGTTGTTGGAAGGACACAAGTCAAGAGTGAGAGCAGTGGAAATGAGTTATATAAGAGGAGCTTGTGGAGTCA
The DNA here is from genome assembly GCF_032717465.1 of Coenobita brevimanus. Taxonomy (NCBI): domain Eukaryota; kingdom Metazoa; phylum Arthropoda; class Malacostraca; order Decapoda; family Coenobitidae; genus Coenobita; species Coenobita brevimanus. Next base: position 39,128,011 of record NC_137057.1, read on the forward strand.
CATGGAGATTCAGGCTGACAAATGAGGATATAAAGGAGCGTTGTGGTGTGGATGTGGATGTGATAGGAAGCATTAGGAGGAACACACTGAGGTGGTTTGGCCATGTGGAGAGGATGGAGGGTGAGAGACTGACGAGGAGAGTGTATGTGAGTGAGGTGGAGGGGGGGGAGAGGGAGGGGGAGGCCGAGGATGAGATGGAGGGATGGGGTGGAGAGGTATATCAGAGAGGGGTGTGTGAGCTGGGAGCAGAGCAGTGAATGGCGGGGGACAGGGCGACGCGGAGGGGATTTGTTTGTGGCCACCCCGTATGGGATTGAGGCGTCTGGCAATAGACAGATAGCCCTTGCGCTGCTGTTTATATGGGGCAATTCGGGATTTGATGATGGTGATGATAATGATGATAATAATAAAAAAATGAACTGTTATATGACGAGTCAGACAAATAAAGGTAAATACCAAAATATCCTCTAATTATGACCTCCAGCGGCTCACGAGCAATTACATGTTTAAGAACCAGGATCAGAGACAAAGAACACCGCCATTAACCTTCATCCTTGGGAATTATTATATTTTTAGCACCCCAAGCTCATCGTCCCCACACCAGCTTCAGGCTAAGTGGATAGTGTGGCGATAAATGGGCAGTGACGAGGTAAAGAAAGTATTTTTAGCGGAGTTAACTTCTAACACAACGAAGTCTTTTTGTTTAGGATGATTGATCTGAGGACGTCTCTCTCTCTCTCTCTCTCTCTCTCTCTCTCTCTCAATATTCAAAGGCACTTACTGGGCTTAGGAGAGACTTTTCAAACTGGTGGATTTAGATATAGCCTCTTCTAACCCCTTCCCTACTAAGAGGCTATATTCATTCACACATTTTGCTAAAACCAAATATAAGATAGAAAAAAAAAAAAAACTGTCACCGCATGAGAAAAGAAATATAGGAGGAAAACAGAACTCTATAATGGGGGTCTGGAGAATTTGACCCTCTCCCCCATAAAAAGATGTGCACAGTGAAGTCCCAAATCAAGTTTCGTTCGTTCCGACATACGTGAATACATTGCACTCGCATATTTACAGACTTGACTATGCGCAAAAGGAAAGACAAATAGAGAAACAATTCAAGGATTTATAAACAGCTAAGATGCGAATGAATGTGTTTGAATGGATGAGTAAATGGAGAGTGAGTCGTCCTGTCTCGGCTACCTCCCTTTCCTTGGGGGAAGCAGCCTAGGTATATAGATAGATAGATAAACAGCATTTAAAAGTCTTCGAATATCAGTTAACACATGAATAAGGGAGTTAGATAAGAAAAAGGTGAGTGTGTGTAGCCAGATATGTGCTGCGTTCCCGCCGTAAAGGAACACATTAAAATGACATTTCTAAAGATTTATGACAAAGCAGTAGCGAGAAAAGAGAGCAACAGACGCAAAAGTGCAACTGATAAGTCATGTGTAATGGGTACAAATAATAATAATAATAATTATTATTATTATTATAAAGTGTAGTCCCAGATTTAAGCCTATTCATTTTTATCACTACACGATTGCATTTATCCCAAATGAGACCTCTCGTTCGGAAACTGGTCAGTTTCCCCAGCAAGTTCTCTACTGTGTGGAATGTTGTCTAACCTTTGGCAGTATAGCACGATTGTTTATGCTGTTATGATGTGTTGAGGGAGGGGAGAGAATTGGCAGAGAAGAAGAGGGAAGAGGAGAGGAGAAAAGAGGGGAAAGGATGGGAGATTGGGAAAAGAGGAGTAAGGGAGGGAGGGCAGGGGGGAAGGAGGGGGGGGCGAAAAAACAATACATACAAAGGACTGAATATATAGAACAGAAGGAAAAACGCTATCAGTTTAGTGCTGGAAACTATAACATTTAATGGAAAGGAATGATGTCAAAAAAGATTGTTAATTGATTACGTAAATAGTAAATTCAGTGTTGGAAATAGTAAATCTACATTAAAAAAATATGTATACCAAGGTTCCCCTCACCCACCAAAAAAAAATACCCCCAGAGCTTTAGTTCATAACCTTAAAAATCAAACAGGAAGTTCATGTATATGTTTGTGTATACCTGCGACATTTAATTGTAAATCAATGTCGCGTACCTCCTACTGATGGCTATGTATACTTTTTTGTATGTATTTGCTCACTGTATGTGTATGCAATGTCTGCTTGCGGAGGTTTGTGTAAACCTGCCCTATGTAGGTGTATCAGCCAGTGCCAGTACTTACATTTACGACCATGTATAGTTCCTGACGACTATAATTAAGTCAAATTATTCACGTTCTGGGAACGTCTATCTATCTATCAATTGCCAGACGCCATAATTCCGTAAGAGGTGGCCATCTGACTTTGAGTTATTTGTTTTACGGGGAGGGGCACTAACCCTCCACCAACCCACTTGTTGGCACGTAGGGAGCACGTATGTGTTGGTTATATGGAACATAAGAAAGTTAAAAAAGGCAAATATAACAAAAATAGTTTCGTTCAACAGTCAAGATATACTGGGTATGTTCAGATAAATACGTCTCACTACTCATGAGTCTTTTGTCTTTAAATAAATCATCATTCTAAATCACAAGAGAAAATAGTTAGCGTGTGTGTGTGTGTGTGTGTGTGTGTGTGTGTGTGTGTGTGTGTGAGTGAGTTGTGGTTGTGCATGAAGCTTTGGCACAATTAACTTTCATTGTTTTAAAGAAGAGAAAATAGAGGTTTTAAAGACTCACGTGAAATTTCTTCCATATTTCTAAGCATCCTATCTTTTCGTTGGGTACAGAGAGAGAGAGAGAGAGAGAGAGAGAGAGAGAGAGAGAGAGAGAGAGAGAGATGAGATATAGCAGTTAATTAGGACTAATGTCACTGTCTCATGGACAGTTACTAGTCGCCATGTACTGTTTCCTAGTGACCGTGACCTCACTAGGGAGATTTGGATTTTTTTCCCCTATCGGCAATAGTCCATGCCAGGACACATAACTTGGGCCCTTCATATTCCTTGCACCGTCTCCAATTCCCCTGGAATCGTAGGGAGACTCTGAGGCTGGAATAATTATAATTAGTTACATACTTTCATTGTCTACCCACAATAAGGGATCTTTGTGATGTGGTAAGGCATGTGGCGTATAAACAAGATCTGAAAACCCAAAGGTATCTTCTTGTGTAACATCAGCAAGGGATCTGACGCAGGTGTCGAAGAACGCATGTGTCTATCAATGTTTCTTGGATTGACCCTGACTACACTGGGGAGATGTGGATTTTTTTCCATCAGCAATGGTCGAAGTCAGGACGCATAACCTGGGCCATTCAGATTCCTTGCGCAGTCTCCCGTGGAATCTTTGCGAGACCGAGGCAAGAATACAAATAATAATACCTGCGAAAACAATAGTCTTAACCTATTACATAAGTGGAGACTAACAAGATCCTCGCCATCCTATCGGACCAAGTTAGAGACGTGTCTGAAGCATTTGCCAAGAAGAAAGCCGTTTCTGAACAGCTACCACCACCACGACCACCATCATCACAAGTACTACCACCATCATTATTCATCACAGGTACAGCTGCAGCCACCATCATCATCACAGCTCCCATCAACACGACGACGACCACCACCACCACCACCACCATCACACATACTGTACAGTACCATCAACACCACCACCACCACCGCAGCTACCACCACCACCACCACCATCACCACAGCTACCACCATTTCTTGCTGAATAAAATAGTATGTTCTTAGCATCAATGATGTAACAGTTATCGGTCTCTCTTTCTCTTTCTCTCTCTCTCTCTCTCTCTCTCTCTCTCTTAGCTGGGGTCAGGGTGGCTGAGTGGTAGAGTGCCTTACCGAAGGATCCAGAGTTTGCCCCCCGCTCGGGTAGCTGCCCTGCTGGGAAAGGTAGCGCTCTCCCGTCACCTAGCGAGGCTAAATGATCGATCAAGGTCTAGATCGGGGAATTCATTTCTCCATTTTTCTCTCAGAGCTACGACCATTTTCTGCTGCATAAAATCGTCTGTTAGTAGCGTTAATGACAACAAACCGGAGTGTAAATGTACAACCTCACTCTCTCTCTCTCTCTCTCTCTCTCTCTCCAGGGTATACATATATATATCCCCAAAACGTATGAAGCTCCTAGGAAACGCCCCACAGCCTCTCCCACGTGCGTTTATTATAACACTAATGGGGACAGTTATTAGAAGAAGAGTATCAATCGACATGAAACAGAAATTGGCATATCTGGGACCCAGTTCCAACTATCCTGCCAAGTTTTATCAAAGCCTCTTCTATTTTTTGCAGCAACACACACACACACACACACACATGTCAAGGATTATAGTATATTAGATCCGCCTGGCTAGAGCACAAGTGCCGCTCCTATGGCCAACAACAAAAACAGAGACAGAGACGGATAGGGAGAGCAAGCTATATTCAGTCGCTTTATGCTCTCCCTCACTGAGAAGCCAGACCCAAAAAAGTACTGGGCAACACACAGGTAATCGGATCACAGTGCTGATGGACGGCTGCATGCTGGGAATGTGCAGCTGAGTGGGTGATTGAGTTGGTTATTTTCTACATTCGCAGTCCCACATGCATAGGTGGACTTGTATATCATCCAATCTGTACACTTGTGCACACACACAGAAATACGCTTGCGTACACGCGGACACACGCAAGTGCACATATCACACACAAGCAAGGCTACACACACACACACACACACACACACACACACACACACACACACGCACATGGAAGCGCGTGCGCTAGTGTACGAGCACAAGTAAGCCTGCACCTGCTCTCTCTCTCTCTCTCTCTCTCTCTCTCTCTCTCTCTCTCATCACATGTCCACGCACCTTAATTAAGAAGGAGTTGACCACAAACAAATTGCCTCCATGCCATCCTGTCCTTCGCCAAATGGCTGCCCTCCCTCCAACGCACTTCACCCTCATTCATAAATTTGTCCACTTCGTCTCCGTTCTTCCCCTCCCCCTCTCCCCCTACACATCAGTCTTAGCCAATATCAGTGATAAAATGAGAATGCAACTACAGCACTTGTACTTTGGCCTGACGAAGTTTCTTACACCCTTCCAGCTCAGTCGATAGTCAAGTGCAGTCAGATTTGAGTTTTTTACTAGTAATCAAGGAGATCCATACCTCATTGAATTAATACAACCATGACTTAGCATTTAACTTGTGAGAATAATCTAGTTCCTCTAGATGAAAAGAGACCTATTATATTAAGTGATCTCTACTGTAATCTGAGATTCTCAGCTTTGTTTCAAGAAGGGTGTCTCAGTAATACTTAGTAATATGCCTTGCTGTTATATCCATTTCTTTTCCTTCTGTAGAGTAAGACTATTAATTTCCGCCCACTTCATTAGGACTGTAACATCTGCATTGGATAAGAGCTATGTAAACATTCTGTAACTTTTCCTTGCTTTATTCCTTTTCATTTCTCTCTGTATTGAAACTTCATCTTTCCACTTTCACTAGTTTCTTCCTTCCTTTCTTCCCAATCCTCCTACTTATTTCTTTAGTATTTCATCTAACCACTCTTTCCCCTGTGATATTCCTTTTCTTCCTCCCCTGTTCTTCCACACATCATCCCTCTTTCTCAACTTTATCCATCCTTCACTTCTCTCTCCTCACATCCCTATTTCATCTTCTCGTTCTCCCCCTCTACCTTCACATATCTTTCATCTCCCTTCCATCCTCTCCCCGTCTTACTCCTCTATCACTTGGTTCTTCTGATGTTCTTTATCTTCCTCCTTTATCAGTGTGCCTCTGCTACTCACTTATCTCTCTCTCTCTCTCTCTCTCTCTCTCTCTCTCTCCACTTTGTTTTTATTCCCCCTCCTTTTCTCTCCCTCTCCTCCTCTTCTTGCTCCTTCTCCTCCTCCTCCTCCTCCTCATTATCATCATCATCATCATCATCATCATCATCATCATCATCATCACCATCATCAGCACCATCATCATCATCGTTGTCGTCATCAACTTCCTTCCCACTTCCTCCCCTTTTCATCCTCCATTTACCTATCTTCCTCCTCCTGCTTCTCCTCCCATTTATCGCTCTCTATTCCTTTTCTTATCCTTCTTCTCCTTCCCTCATTTTTCTCCCTCCTATAATTAATCTCACTTTACGTCCTTCTCCGTCAGCATACTTCTCTAACTCTCCTCCTCTCATTCTCTGTCTCCTCTGTTCTTTTGTTTTCCACCTTTTTCTTTCCAATTCCCCTCCTACCCCTCCTCTCCTCCTGTTTTCTCTCCTCCTCCTCCTCCTCTCATGATCCACGCTCTCGTAGTTCTTCACCTCCTTCCTATTCTTCTTTCCTTCCTTCTTCGTCCTCCTCTCCCACCTTTCCTCTCTGTATGTCACAATTTGTCTGCCTTTGTCTGTGTCGATCTGTCTATACTCAGTTGTTTTTATCGAGGCGAAGATGCACTTGAATTGATGATGACTGGCTGAATGCAACATTACTTCATAGTCTGTTTTCTTGTTGGCATTATTCATTGACAGCATATATCTGAGGGGGAAAGTTAGGTTAGTAAATGTTATTCGGACATATTGCATTCAGCCAATCATCACCAACCTGTCGAGTGCATCTTCGCCTCAATAAAAAAAAAATGGAGTATAGTTTTCTGTGCAACTGCCTGTCCGTCTGTCTGTACCTGTGCGTCTGTCTGCCTGCGTCTTTTTTTCTTAGTGAGTGTATTGATCCGTGTATACCTTTCTTTTTGCCTGTGTTTGTCTGTCAGCCTGTTTCCCCGTATGTTCTTACCTACCTAATTGTTCTTACCTAATTGTATCTTTACAGGAATGAGTCAAGCTCGTACTGTCCCGTGTCTTAAACCATATTTATCGTACATATCCTTAAATTTGTGAATTGTTTTGGCACACACTATTTCATTCGGTAGTGCATTCCATTGATCAGTTGTTCTGTTTGGGAAACTGAATTTCCTTACGTCTTTATCACCTCTCTTCTTATGCAGTTTTTTGCAGTGTCCTCTTGCTCATGCTTCCCCATATGTTAAGTAATCATTTATGTCTATTTTCTCCCTCCCTGATATGCACTTATATAGCATTATCATGTCACCTCTTTTCCTTCTCTCCTGTAGTGTTGGTAGATTCAGTTTATTTAGTCTTTCTTCGTAGCTTAGGTCCCTTAAGCTTGGTATCCAGCTTGTAGCGGCCCTTTGAACTTTTTCAATCTTGTCTGTGTTTTTTGAGATGAGGACTCCAGACTACTGATGCATATTCCAGGGTTGGTCTAATGAATGATGTTATTATCCTTCTTAGCATGTCTTCATTTATGTATGTGAATGCTATCCTCATATTTGCAAGCAGTGTATACATGTTCCGTACCTTCCAGCTGATGTGGTCAGCCGGAGATAGTCTGTTATTGATAATCACACCTAGGTCCTTCTCTCTTTCTGATGTGTATAGGGTTTTATTTCCTATCTTATAGTCCCAATCAGGTCTTTTTCCACTTTTACCAAACTTGATTACATGACACTTGTCCACATTGAATTCCATTTGCCATGTATTACTCCATTCATGAAGTTTATTTAATTCTTCTTGTAGCTCTTTACTAGAGTCTGTGTTAGTAATTCTCCTTTGTATTTTTGCATCGTCTGCAAACATATTCAGATAGCTCTCATTTCCAGTGTTACTGTTTATATCATTTATATACACTAAAAACATGATTGGTGCCAGCACTGAACCCTGTGGTACTCCACTAGTCACTTCTTTCCATGATAAGTAGTTTCCTCTTAGTACTGTTCTCATTTCTCTTTTTATGAGAAAATCTTGCATCCGACAAAACAGTTTGCCTCGAATTCCTCCTTGATGGTACAGTTTCCATAAAAGTCTTTGGTGTGGTACTGTGTCAAAAGCTTTCTTGAAATCTAAATACATAATGTCCACCCACCCTGCTCTTTCCTGTATTGTGTTTGTTACTACGTCATAGTAGCTCAACAGATTAGTAACACATGATTTTCCTTTTCTGAAACCAAACTGTCTTTCTGTTATCATACTGTGTTCTTCTAGATGATTTACCCAAGCTTTTCTTATAAGCTTTTCTAATACCTTGCTTACAACACTGGTCAGTGATACTGGTCGGTAGTTGAGTGGATTTTGTCTATTTCCTTTCTTGAATAAGGGGACAATATTTGCTTTCTTCCAAATATCAGATAGTTTACCTTGACTCAAGGATTTCTTGAAAATAAAAAATAATGGTTTACTTAACTCCTTTGCACATTCTAGTAGTACCCAACATGAAATTTCATCAGGACCACTTGCTTTTCCTCTCTCTAATTTACTTAACTCCTCCTGTATTACTTTTTCTGCTATTTGTATATCTGGTAGTATGAGTGGACATGCATGTTCCACATAGTCCCTCTCAAAAATTTTTTCTTCTGTAAAAACAAAATGGAAATTCTTATTTAGTGCTTCACAAATATCTTTCTCTTGTGTATAAGTGATTCCCTCGTCCGTAATGGATTGTATTATATCTTTTACTTTGGTTTTGCTTCTGATGTAGCTGTAAAACAGCTTTGGTTGATCACTACTTTTATTTATTATATCCTCCTCAAACTGTTTTTGGGCTTCCCTCCTTATTCTTGTATAATCGTTTCTTGCCTGTTTGTAATTATTATACGCCCTTTCACTATTGTGTCTTCTGTATCTATTTCACAACAAATCTCTTTTTTCTTTTGAATTTTTACATTCTGTATTGAACCATTTCTGTATTTTCTTATCTGCTTCTTTGTGCTGTGGGATGTACTTCTGGACTCCTATTTCATAAAATTCACAGAATTTTTTATATACAGCATTTAAATCTTGTCCTCTAAGCTCATTTTCCCAATCAACTTCTAAGAAATACTTCTTTAGGTCTTGATAATTTCCCTTTTTATAGTTTAGGCTCTTTTTGTAGCTTTCATTGCTGTTAACTATGTCATATGCTATCCTGAAGTTTTAATTTAGTACTGCACGATCGATTTTGCTGAGTGGAGGGTGATATATTAAACCGTCAATATCATTTTCTTGCCTAGTAAATATTAGATCTAGCACTGAAGGTACATCGAGTCCTCTTTTTCTGGTGGTTTCCCTCACATGTTGCGTTTGGAAAAACTCTTGCCCTAGATCCAGGAGCTTTTGCTTCCAACAGTTTTCTTGGCTAATTGTATCTAGAGTATTCCAATTTATATTTGTATTAAAATCTCCAGTTGGTATAATTCTTTCCGATTTCTCTTCCATTTTATGTAGTAATGATCTTAAACTCTGAATTGTACTCTCTGCCAAGTCCTCATATTCGTCTCTTTCCCATGTGTTTGGTCTGGGTGGCATGTACAAATTGGTTACAATTACTTTCCCTTCAGATGTGTTGATCTCTACTGCAATCAGTTCTACTTGTGATGGTATATCTAGTTTTAATTCATTGACTTTTAGATTTTTCTTAGTTAATATTATAATTCCTCCTCCTTTTTTTAAATTTGTCTCTTCTCCATATATTGTATTCCTCTAAGTTTAGTATGTCATTGGATATCCTTGGTGTTAATTTTGTTTCATTTAGGCATATTATTTGTGGTTCATTTTCTCTGACATAATCATTCATCTCTAGTAATTTAGATACCATTCCAACCACATTTGAGTACATCAACTTTATCATCTTGTTTATATACTTGTCATGATATGGTTCTACTACCTTCCTCCTTTTTATTACCTCCTGTTTGTGTACCACTTTCGTACCTGGAATCCTATTACTTTGTAAAAAATGTGTTCTTCTCCTCTTCTGATCTTCCCTCATTTTTTGTTTTTGCTTCCTCCCTCTTCTCTTTCAGTAATTCCAGTTCCTCTTGTGTTAGGCATCTTTATATCCATACATTTTTGAACTCCTCTTTTTCCATAAGATTCTTTGCATTTTTTAGTATCTCCTCCACAGTGTTTACACTCTGGACAGTAACCTTTAGAGGTCTTATCTTGCTTTTCTCGTATTTCCCTAACCTTTTGTATTCCTCTATGTCTTGACTACAGATTTCCTCTGATACTTCTTTCAGTAAGCTCATTACATTTGCCATCTCCGTTTTGTCTCTTGTGATCTTGTTTTTTACTTCTTCCTCTTCTATACCAGTGATTACTATAGATTTGTTTATATCTACTGAATCTCTGACTAACTTTGGATTGTTTTGGATTATTCTTTTCACTTCCTGTTTAATGCTTTTTTCCTCCACCCTTGTTTCTAAGTCTTTCTTTCTATCTATCTATCTATCTATTCCCAGATGCCTCAATCCCGTTTGGGGTGGCCACAAACAAATCGCCTCCAAGTCGCCTTGTCCCCCGCCATTTCACTGCCATGCTCCCAACTCATACCCCCCTCTCTCATATACCTCTCCACCCCATCCCTCCATCTCATCCTCGGTCTCCCCCTCCCTCTTGCCCCCTCCACCTCACTCACATACACTCTCTTCGTCAGTCTTTCATCCTCCATCCTCTCCACATGGCCAAACCACCTCAGTGTGTTCCTCATAACACTTCCTATCATATCCACATCAACACCACAACGCTCCTTAATATCCTCATTCGTCAGCCTGTCTCTCCAAGTGACTCCACAGGCTCCTCTTAAATAACTCATTTCCACTGCTCTCACTCTTGACTTGTGTCCTTCCAACAACGTCCAAGCTTCACTTCCGTACGTTAGAGTTGGTATCACAATACTGTCATGTAGTAACTTTTTGACTTCAATGCTCACTTCCCTGTTTCTTATTACTGCTTTCAAACAACCAGCAACCTTTCTTCCCTGCTGTACCCTTACAAGCACCTCACCCTGCAAACCTCCATCCTTACTCATCACACTACCCAAGTACTTAAACGTACTCACATTTTCCAATTCCTCACCATCCAACCTCGCTGTGCATTCTCTGACTTCACCTCTCTCAAAGACCATCACTTTACTCTTCCCTACATTCACCTTTAGATTCCGTTTCTTACACACTCTCCCAAACTCATCCACTAGGCCTTGCAGCTCCCCTTTGTCTTCACTCAACAACACAGTATCATCTGCAAACAACAGTGCAGGGAGTTTCCAGTCACTATCCTCTCTCATCAGGGCCACTCCAACATCCACTGTCCTACCTTGTACCTCTTTTATTACCCCATCCATGTACAGATTGAACAACCATGGAGACATGACACATCCCTGTTTCAACCCAACTTTCAAAGAGAAAAATTCACTTAGTTCACCATCAACACGCACTGCAGCCTTCGCACCATCGTACATGCTCTTCACAGCATTCATCAACTTCCCATCTACTCCATATATTCTTAACACTTTCCACAATCCTTGTCTATCCACCGTCATATGCTTTCTCCAAATCCATGAAAGCCGCATACAACTTCTTTCCCTTCTCTAGAAACTTTTCCACTAAAGATCTAAGAATGAATATCTGATCTACAAAACCTCTTCCCTTCCTCAAGCCTCCCTGTTCTTCTCAAACTAATTTCTCTGTTCTTTCTCTAACACTGTCAATAAGTATCCTACCATACACTTTTCCTATTATACTAAGAAGACAAATGCCCCTATGATTACCACACACTTCTTTTTCCCCTTTTCCTTTGTACAAGGGAATAATTATATCTGACTTCCAATCCTCGGAGACTGTACCTTCCTCCCAGGCCAATCTGCACATCTTCCACATCCATTCTACAACTATCTCTCCTCCATGCTTCAGCATTTCACCACACACTCCATCAATTCCCGGGGCTTTCCCCGATTTAACTTTCTTCATTGCTTCCACAACTTCTATCCTACTGATTTCTTCCTGTCTTCTCACCTCCCTCCTTCTCCCACCCATTCCCCAGCCACTTATACTTGCATTACTTCCATCCTCTACGTTCAACAATTTCTTAAAGTGTTCTCTCCATCTGCTCACTTTATCTCCCTTCTCCACTAGTAATCTACCAGTTTTACCTTTCACTCCCCTGCTAACTTCACTTCCACTCTGTCTTACTATTTTCACCTCTTTCCAGAACATTTTCTTACAGTCCCTCCACTTTACACTCAAATTCCTCCCAAATTCCTCATCCACTCTCTTCTTACTCTCTCTTACTAATCTTTTCACCTCTCTCTTTCTTTCTACATATAACTCTCTCTTCCACCTCTCAACTTCTTCCACGCCCCTATTTCTCATCCATTTATTGTATGCTTTCTTCTTTTGTGCCACAGCCTGTTTCACCCCTTCTGTCCACCACGCTGTTCCTTGCACCCCCCTCCGTCTTCTCTTCCTTCCACACACCACATCACATGCTGCACATATTTCTTCTGTAAATATCCTACACACACCTTCCACGTCTCCCATCTGCTCCAATTCATATTTGCCCAATCGTTCCTCCACTTCTCTCTTATACATTGCCTTTTTCTCATCCTCTTGTAACCTTTCCACTCTCCTTGCAAATACTCCTTCCTCTCGTCTTTCCCTTCTTCTATTCCTCCATCTTACTTGAATTCTAATTCTGGCCACCACCAAGTAGTGGTTAGAAAGTCCAATCCCCCAACCTCTATAAACTCTTGCATCCATTACACATCTTCGTATCCTTTCAACCACACATACATAATCAGTCATTGCCTTCCTTTCATACAGTTCACCACCCATCCTTCTCATCACTCGCCATGTATACCTGTGGATCATTTTATGCCTGAAGAGGGTATTGGCTATCACCAACCCCCTCCCAGTACAAATGTCCACTAACGCACTCCCATTCTCATCTATCTCAGCAGGCACACCCCACTCACCAACTATTCCATCCACCTTCACATTCCCAACTTTACCATTCATATCACCAATCAAAAACACTCTCTCAGTCCTTCCAAACTTTTCCATGCACACTTCTACATCTGTCCAGAAATCTTCTCTCACTCTTCTAGCACGATCTTGCGTTGGCGCATGAACACACACACAATCGCCCACATTTGTATTCCAACTTTCAACTTTACCCACACAATCCTTGACCCAACTGATCCATACTGTCTTTTGCTCCTCTTCCATCTTTTACTAACAACTGTACATACTCCTTCCTTTGTCCTTTCATTCTCACCTACTCCTGCACATATACCCCATCCATACTCCCATTCTCTCACACTTTCTCCTCTCCATTTTGTTTCAGTTATTCCACATACATCCACTTTCGCACGCTCAAGCACCTGGACAATCTCTCTCTCTTTCACCTCATCATTCGCTCCCCTTACATTCCACGTTCCTATAACCATGTCCTTTCTCCGGTCCTTGGTCATCATCGTTTGGTCAGTCCTTGTCTGAGGCTTATTGTTTGTTTTTTTAGTTAGTTGTTTTCCGGGGAGGGGCATTAACCCTCCGCCAACTCTTTTAGTCGCCTTTTACGACAAGCAGGGATACTGGGGGAGTATTCTTGAAAACCCCCCCTACCCGCAGGGGGGTAGGGGGGTTTGCACATCATTTTTGCAGCTTTGCACAGCTTCATTCACCTGTGTTATCTTCTCGTCAGTATCACTACTCTGGTCTATCAAACTGCTTACTTGCCTAATTGTCTCTGTATCATTTTTGAACTCTTCCATAACACTCTCGTAATTGACTACTGTACTTGCCATTTCACTCATTTTCTCCCTAAGTGTACTCAATTCCGCTGTTAGTTCACTGATGGTTGTGTCTTTCTTGTTGGCCTCCCTTCCTAGTTTTTCTATTTCTTTCTTTTGCAAGTGCATTTGCTTCTTTATTTCATCAATTTCATATTTGAAAGCCATTTCCAGTTTGTGTACACGTTCAACCAGTCTATTGTGAGTCTCCACTTCAACCAGTTCTTGGTAGAAATCATCATCTTGCTTTCTACCTTTGTCCCTTTTCTTTTCCAAATTTGCTTTACTAAAGTATGTGTCCATTTTGCAATACTAAAAGCACAGAGTACATGTACTTACATTCCCCGTGCAGCTGTAGTCTAAACAAACCTCAGCTGACTGAGCGCATTCTTTCACCTCTCGGTTCTCTTTTCTGTTTGAATAATTCTTGTTTAAACTTTTTATTATTTTTTTTCTTTTAATAATGAAAAATCATTTAGTTTAACCTGATACAGAGCTTGACTCATATAAAGATACTAATTTAGGTAATGCCACTGGCCGTGCTGGCTCGGTACGGAGCGCCGACGTCACACGTCTGCACTCTCTGACTCCCAGTGTGTGTACATGTGAACAAATCCGTATCAATGTTTAAGTTCGTGTGTGTGTGTGTATGAATCTCTCTCTGCCTGCCTTCCTATTTGTATACATTATTCTTCACATATTTCATTTAATTCTCGGTTTTTCCCTCCCACATTTCCCCCGGAGGGGCTCGGGAACGGATATTGTTTTCACTCGGTTTGTCTGTCTGTTTGTTTGTCTGTCTGTCTGTCTGTTAACAACTTTATGCGAAAACTACTGGTGCGATTTTGACTAAAATTACAGGGATGATGGGCTATGACCTCCTGATCACCTGATAAAATTTTCGGCCGAAATGGGCCAAGGGCCAGGCTGCCAAGAATATGTAAAAAAAAAGAAAGTAAAAACATATAGTTTTTTCACCATAACTCCTTTGAAATTCATGTCAACATGAAACCAAAACCTCAAGGTGTATCTTTCAAATCTGCGTCCTATAACATGCCTCATTAATTCAGGGGGGTCACCCCCATTTAGCAGTAAGGTAGTCAATGTCGGGTGAGTCGGGCCCAAACTTTCAAATGGGCATATAATCATCAATTTTCACCCGATTTACTCCAAATCTGATATGTGGCATATTTAATTAGATATCCTGTTGTGTTATATATGTTAGCACTAAAATGGCTGCAGGGGACGGGTTGGCTGTGCCTTGGCACCGCTTCTTGTTATTCTCTGTTTTTTTCTCTTTTACTGGTGGCCCCCCTCTCTCTCTCTCTCTCTCTCTCTCTCTCTCTCTCTCTTCACCTCCTCATTTCATCGTTCTCTCCCCTCCACTTCCTCTCAATCTCCCCTCATCACTCTCCCCACTTTTCTCTCCCTCTCACCCTTATATCATCCTTCATTTCCTCCATCTGCTCCTTGCTTTCAGCCCCATCATCATTATTTCCTCCCTCACGTTATCCATCAGTTATTTCCGCTCCAGTCTCTCTCTCTCTCTCTCTCTCTCGAATTTGTATCTTAGTGTGAAAATTTCCTGTCTCTACGAAGCAAGATTATTCCCAAAGAGATAGAAGAGGTTGATTGTGTGTGTACTCGTATGTGTGTGTGTGTGTGTGTGTGTGTGTGTGTGTGTGTGTGTGTGTGTGTGTGTGTGAGAGAGAGAGAGAGAGAGAGAGAGAGAGAGAGCTCTTTAGCCCCGAAGAAAATGGATTTATATCTACCGATAAATAATTCTTTCAGTACGATATCTGATTTACTTCAATCTTGCTATCTCCAGGCGACTAAAATCAGATTAGGAGAAAAACGGACAGACAGATAGGACAGGTACATGAGTAGTAGCTGCAACCCCCAGGCTTATCTGAATACGAGTATGAACCCAGTGGACCGCAGACTGAAGCTGCAATCCTCCTGCAGCACACTATTCTTCTTTCGGGGGATAAGGAGGGAGATGGGGAACGTTTTTATAACCGGACAGTGGAACCGTCTGATCATTCCAGTGCCATGACGTGAAGGCAGCCACTCTTGTACCACAAATGCAGTAAGGATTCTTATTAAATAGTTCTGATAATAATTGCATTACCCTGAATGGATTCAATTACCCGTTTTTATTGTACGAGTATGATGCTAGTAAATTCCACCAACTGCCGTCACTCTGACAACACTTCACCACCCATTACGAGAAACTGTGATGGCAGGGGAGACAATGGAGACACGAGGTTAATTTTGATGCTGTCCAGAAAAAGAAAAACAGTTTTTACAATCACTCTTTCTTTTCTTTTTTTTTTTTTTTTTTCGAGCAATCTGGAAGATAATTCCTACAGTCTCCTCTTTATTTTGTTTCTTCTTGCTCCTCTTATTTTCCTCTTGCATTCCAGAGTTCCGTAGTATGATCATACCATCTTTCATACCGTGCTCTTACAACCATGTTATCATTAACCTACTAGGGCGTCCTTCTTTTTACAAGCACTTAGCTCGCTAGGTAAATAGTGGTCAGACAGCTTAAAGATGCTTCACTCTAGCCTTGATCTTCGCCCGAGACCTGGATGCAAATTTCCGTTCTGTACACAGTTTTTGCACAACGTGCTATATTTATTTATTTATTTATTTTTTTCCAGGATGGGCACCGTTCCTGTTTCATCCTTTTTTTCTTTCTATTTCCTTCTTTTTACCCTAATGAAACTTAACCTGTTCTAACCTAGTTTAACCTAAGAGATGAACCAAACTAACTGACAAACTAACCTAGCCTGAGACAAAGAAAACAAACCATTGCCCAACCTAGACTTTTCTGAATAAGAAAAAATACAGTAATGGTACACATAACATATACATAATTATCAACGACCTGAACTTTAACTCGAACTTCACTGAAATCGAGTCTCTTCTTTCCATTCCCACAGACAATGTATGTGCCAAGTTTGTCATCTCGGATCAGGCATTCGCAAGATAATGTGCCGCGCCATGAACTTTGACCTAACCCTGTGATCTTGACCTTTGATTGATCCGCATCAGTATAACATTACGCAATGGATGCGAATGATAATATGAATGGGATCCTGCATTTATGAGACTTTTGAACATACACAGATACGGTAAATAAACAGTAGTAGCAGTAGTAGAGTAGTAGTAGTAGTAGTAGTAGTAGTAGTAGTAGTAGTAGCAGCAGCAGCAGCAGCAGCAGCAGCAGCAGCAGCAGTAGTAGTAGTAGTAGTAACAGTAATAGTAGCACCAGCAGCAGCAGTAATAGTAATAACAGTAGTAGTAATAGCAGTAATTGTAGTGGTAGTAAATATATAATGGTGGTGGAAGCACAGTATAGTAGTAGTAGTTGTAATAGTGGGGCGGTGGTGGTAGTAGCAGTAGTAGTATTAGTAGTAGTAAGGCTGTGGTAGTGGCGGTTGTAGCAGTATTACTAGTATTGTAATACTGGTGATGGTATTAATGGTAGTAGTAGAGGTAGTAGTAGTAGTAGTAGTAGTAGTAGTAGTAGTACTAGTAGTAGTACCGGGAGTAGTAGTAGTAGTAGTAGGAATTAACAAGCAAAAAAATAGTAACTATCAAGAAAGGATCCAACATGTGGACCACGGTCGATTCACTCCCCTTGTGTTCACATCAGGTGGGATGGGGTCCAGAGGCGGTGAGATTCTACTCGAGACTGGCAGAGGTTCTTTCTGAGAAGAAATGTCAACCGCAGAGTTCTGTTATGACCTGGATGAGATGTCGACTGTCATTCTCCCTCGTGAGGTCCGCTCTGCTATGTCTCAGGGGCGCAAGATCATCAGCCCTCAGGCCTGTCTCTCTGGTGGGTATGGATTACGAAGCTACTGTGGTAGAGAGTCGCATGGACCAGCGACTCCAGTAGTGTAATGTCTTTACTTAAACTGTGATATCAATAAATACAAAATAAAATGATAATAGTAATAGTAGATGGCTGGTAACCACAGCCATTGGCGTGCTTGGGCCAACGGATTGTAATATGAGGGTTAGTGTTAACCTTCACATTACAACTCCAAATGGTGAACTGTATTAGCAAGGTTGGTTTTGATCTTCACAATATAATTCCCCAATGGATGGAGGTGATTTTTAATTTTATATATATATATATATATATATATATATATATATATATATATATATATATATATATATATATATATATATACGTATATACATAAAGTAGTAGTAGTAGTAGTAGTAGTAGTAGCAATAGTAGTAGTAGTAGTAGTTGAAAAACCTATGGTCATCTTAGTGAGAACCCTGCCAACTGCAATCTGAAATTCTCCCTCTCTGACAGTCGACTGCCGTACTCTCAGGGGATGGGAACTGAGGGACATTCGTATATCCAGGTAGCTCCTCCACCAAGTCATATCGGTGGCACCACATGATGGCGTTCCTCTTCAGCGTCGATACACAGATGAATACATAGAAACGTACTCTACCAAAAGTCATCAGTTACTATCAGCATCAGTGATGTTTTATCATCACGTTCGTCACCACCACCACTCTAACACCCAAACCAGAATCACATTTTCCAGACTACCAAAATAGCCATCACCATCAATCATCCCCGCCAAACTATCACACACAAATTGGCCTCAACACATATAATCTAATGACACACTTGACGCTCCAACTCTTGTGTACTTTTCATTCTGTCTGCCGAAAGAACGAGTTGGTGAGTTTAATTCAATTGTAGATTTCTTTACAGAGTCGTGTGTTTGAGGGAGTTTTTTATTTGCTTGAGGGTGCTTGTTTGTTTGTTTGTATGAGGGTGTTTTTGCTTGTTTGGAGGCTTTTTTTTCGCTTGATTGAGGATGTTTATAGATTGCATGAAGTCATTTTTGTTTTCTAGAGAGGTGTATTTTTCGTTTGTTTGAAGGTATTCTTGCTTGAGGGTGTTTGTCTTCTGCTTGAGAGTGTTATTCATTGTCTGGGGATGTTTTCCGCTTGTTTGATGATGTTTTTCCTTCCTTGATTTTTTTTTTTTTTTCGCATTTTATAAAGGAAGTTTTTTGAGTTTTTCGTGTGAGGGTATCATTCGTTTGTTTAGGATATTTTTCGTGCGGTTTAGTTTTTCAGTTTTTTCTATTGGGGATGTTTTCCTTTGTATGAGGGTGATTTTCTATCCTTGAGTGTTTTTGCGTCATTATATTGATTGTTATTATCTCCTTATAGACAGCTTGATGAGATTTATTACGGGGGCGAACCTGTCTACTGGGAAGGGGAATGTCATACGGATAATTGTATACATAAAGTAATACGTCGGTTAAGCTATCTTTTGTTATTATTTCAAATATTATTTTCTTTACTGACAAATTGGTGTCGACTTATTTGTTAATCCGAACCATTCTTCTAGGGAGAGACACGTCACAAAGAGTGATTGTTTAATGAATAGTTAAACCATTACGGTACCGTATATCGATTAAACAATATTCTGTTATTATTCTTATTGTTATTAAGAAACAGTATTCTCACATGTAAGGTCTGATACAATTCAAAAAGATTTTTAATAATGTCATCGGATTTTGTCTCCCTCAAAGCTGAATAAAATCGCTTGGGCGTAGCCGGAGTATAATAGGATTTTTTTCTTTCTTCAATGGTCTTAAGATTATTTTTAACCTCCCTCAGTACCAACTGTATCCCTCAAGCAGAATGAAATCGTCTGTCTGTCACTATATAATGAATAAAGCTGTGCAGCGCTAAATACGCCGAGCTACTATTTTCACCCATTTTATCTTGATACGTCTCTCTGAAGCTGATAAAACAGTTTGAAGGTTACAAGAATAATATCTCAAATGTGTCATCGTCCTGAAAGAATCAAATTAAACCATTATCTCCCAGTAGAATTATTTTGGAGGTATTTTTCTCTCCCTAGTACTGCAGTAATGTTCTTACCTATTTGCAACTAACTACTCTCAGGGGAAATCACAAGTTTCTTTAAAAAACCGTGTTAATTTCAAGCATGTACTCCGTGATGTTTATGCTGCTGTGTTTTTGCATGACGGTACTTCATCTACAGATGTCGTTACTCTTATTTAATTATATTTATTTTATTTACTGATATGGAATGCTTTCTTTTACATTATATATGGATTCAGTTTTTTTAATCTATCAGCCTATCTGCCTGTGAATTTGTTAAGGTGCCTGTGTTCTTTTCTGTCTCCCTACCGACTTGCCCATCCATCTATCATTGCAAAGTATGCAGGGGATAGAGAGGTAAGAGGAGGAGAACTTGCAAAATGTGAGATTTTTTTTTTTTTTTATGTGTCCGACTCTGGGCATAGGCTTCACAGCCTGCTCTCAAGGCCCAGTAGTCCCCCTACAGACCATACACCTCTCTACATGTCACCACTTCGGCGCCAACACCCACCGTCCATATTGAATACATGCTAGGGCTGTCTCATACAGGACTGGTGTACTGGTATTAGCGGGGGTACTTTTCTGACATGTCGGCGGGTCATCTGGTAGATCAGGAAAGTCTGCTTTTATGAAATTCAAACCCATAAACTGTTCCCTGCCCCAGCCGGGATTCGAACCTGAGTCCATCAGGACTCCAGGCCGCCTCTCTACCGATTCAGCCACCGCCTCCCCCCTAATTTGTTAATGTAAATTAATTTTGGCCACTTCTCTGTGAGATGTCACCACGAATATATATATATATATATATATATATATATATATATATATATATATATATATATATATATATATATATGGAGAGACAAGCATTTCACGCGTGTGTACAAATATATTTATACGCTCCTGACTGGGAATCGAACCCTGGACCTTAGACAGAAGTCAGGCACTGACAGCACGGGACCATGATGTGATAAAAGCTGACACCTCATTTCTTTGACGAACCAGGTAAATCCATTATGGGAGGATATATTTCAATCACAACACATTAGGATTATTTCACAGCCCCACGCAACTCGGCAAGTGACAGAGCAGTTGTGATCTCTCCCAGACACAACACGAGCGACTATATATGTTGGAGGGACACACATTACACGCATGTGTACAAATATATTTATACTCTCCTGACTAGGAATCGAACACTTAGACTTCCTAGATAGAAGTCAGGCACTGATACCACTCGACCACGGCGTGATGAAAGCTGTGACACCTGGTGCGTCAAAAACATCAGGTGTCATAGCTTTTATCACAAAGTGGTCGAGTGGTATCATTACCTGACTTCTGTCTAAGAGGTCTAGGGTTCGATTCCCAGTCAGGAGCGTATAAATATATTTGTACACACGCGTGTAATGTGTGTCTCTCCAACATATAAAGACGCTCGTGTTGTGTCTGGGATAAATTCAAACTGCTCAGTCAATTGCCGAGTTGCGTGGGGCTGTGAAATAACCCTAATGTGTTGTGGCTGAAATACATCCTTCCATAATTTATTTAGCTGGTTTGCCAAAAAAATCAGGTGTCAGTTTTTATCACGCCGTGGTCGAGTGGTATCAGTGCCTGACTTCTAAGACAGGGGTGAAGAAACTTTCTCGTATTAAGGGCCATTAGGATATTTATAACATCATTCGTGTGCCATGCAAATTAATCAGTTTAAAATCAACTGTAGCCCAGTTTAAAATCAACTGTAGCCCAGTACATTATATATATATATATATATATATATATATATATATATATATATATATATATATATATATATATATATATATATATATACGGAAATCGAACCCTAGACCTCTTAGCTAGAAGTCAAGCACTGATACCACTCGATCACGGCGTCATAAAAGCTGTGACACCTGATTTTTTTATTTTTTGACGAACGAGGTAAATCCAATATGGGAGGATGTATTTCAATCACAACACATCAGGAATATTTCACAGCCCACGCAACTGGGCAAGTGATAGAGCAGTTGTAATCTATCCCTTACACAGCACAAGCGTCTTTATATGTTGGAGAGACACACATTACACGCACGTGTACAAATGTTTTTTTGCGCTCCTGACTGGGAATCGAACCCTAGACCTCTTAGAGCAGGGGTGGGGAACACCCGGCCTGCGGGCCGTATAAGGCCCACAAGACCATTTGATCAGGCCTGTGAGGTAATTCATAAATGCAATTTCATAAACTCATGAACGAATATATATATATATATATATATATATATATATATATATATATATATATATATATATATATATATATATATATGAGCCTCTGTGGTACAGTGGTAGAGTGTGCATTTCGTACGTGGGTGGGCCAGGGTTCTCGCCCCGCCAGGGTAATAAACTTTGGGAGTGTTCACCCGGCCACGTACTGCATTGGCGGACACCAGGGGTGCTGTGGTTGAACCAGTGTCGCTTACTACAAAGTAAGCTTGCACCCACTCGGCTTGCACGGGCCGATTACACTTGGTTCACAAGCTACACACACATCCAAAGCCACTTCAACACTACAGTTACACTTACAAGCATTTCTCACCCTACATACAATCTCTACCAGACAGCATGAGCCACTTGGTAGAGATACATTGGCTGTATCGTCCCGACTTCGGTCGGGATAGGCCAGTCCTGCAGTGGACATTCAAATGGCTGATGATATATATATATATATATATATATATACACACAGGTATATAGCCTTTGAAACCTATGTTGCAGTTTTTTCTGTACCGGCAGGAGGATTTTTTAGCTTATAAACGGATCTTAGTAGGGAAGAGGCTAGGAGATAACGTTTTTCGATCGCAAATCTCTTGTAAGGTGAAAAAATAATCCGTAAATACTAAGATTATAATGTAAACGACTGTACTACTACAAGTGTTGAAGGGGATAAATCCTTCTTTGGTAGTAGTAATTGTACCTCTAGGCTCATTTGAAAGTAAACCCAATGGACCAGAGGCTGAAAATACTCTTATGCAGTGCATTATCCTCCGTTTGAAGGTAAGGAGGGAAATGAGGATAGCTGTACAACCAGGCAGCAGAACCACATAGTTACATCAGAGCCACAACATAAAGTCGTCCATCTCCTACACCAAAAACTTAAGTAAAAGAAACATTCTCTACCCTGTTGCCGCAACCCTGGACGAGTTTAACCAACTTAGGGGAAAGCTTTAACAATGAACGAGATTAAAAAAGGTTTCTATCTTTCAGTGAGAGTGGTTAATCTTAAGCCCCTGTCACACATCTGCAACTCAAGGGCCAAGCGCGGCACGACTCAAGGTCGTAAAGCATTTTGTCATCGATCGTCCCTTGATTCGCCAACAAGGCCTGGACTCTTGAGAGCGGTCGTGAACCACTGGGACGACTCGTCGAGCCTCACGAATTTTTAACACACACGTTAAAAAATCGTGGCCACCTCACGACTTGCCAAAAGCAGTGTCACAGTTGCGTCGTAGTTGGGAGTGTCGTAGATCAGTCCCGAAGCAGTCTTAGCTCAATTGGATGCATCGTGATGCGTTCATTGCATGTCAGCATGCAGTCGCCGACAAAAAAAATGTTATGACTGTATGAGTAGCCGACCACGACCAGATCGTGCCCAGACCCCGAGCCGACCATATTTTGACAGTCCAATTGGCTACTCGGAATCATGGCTTACGACCACGTGACAACTACAAGAAGACCACATGACGACTGGGCTAGGGCCGAGCCCAGATCGTGTGCAGGGTGTGCCAAGAGTCTCGGAGGGAAACCTGGCGTGGTCAGCGATCTGGCAACTCTGGTCACACCTAGCAACTGCAAGCCAGTGAGCGAGTGACGTATAAAGCACGACAGGCCCGCACCTGCCGTAAGTCGTGCTTGGCTGCCTGCCTGAATGCACCACCCCAGCCGTCTGCCCCATCTTCCGCCAGCCTGAATGCATCATGTCAGACGTCTCCCACGCCTTCAACGCCTCCAAGTCACCCCTCCACGCCTTCACCATGGACCAGCAATTGTCCCAGGACCTCTTCAGTACTGAGGACACAGCTCATGAGCCCTCCCCTCCCGTGCATCTCGAATCTCAGACGGAGGAGCAGCAGATGGAAGATGCTGTGCCCTGCCCCAACTGTGAGGAGCCATGAGAGCCGAGGGAGAAGCCCATGAGAGCAAGGCGGATCGGATCTCTCAACCTGACAAGCGAGCAGGAGAAGGACCTGGTGGAGTGGCTGAAGCATCACGAGATATTTTACAACAAACAACTCAACATAGACAAGGACATGGACGAATGCAACAGGCTACTGACTGAGAAGGCACAGGAACTCGACTGTTATCGTGAGTAAAAACACATGCGCAATTTCCCCTACACCTAGTTATGTGCACCTACATTTTAATTTTAAGATAAACCCCTCATTGCTTGGTAAGTATTGTATTTTTTGTAGTGTCAGTATTATTATAACAGGCAGGCAAACTGTCTGTGTTTTTACAAATTAATGAGTATGTAAGCATTCTGCACATGTTTATTTTTCACTGTTTATTTCAGCAGGTCAGCTGAGGAACTGGCTGGACAATATGCAGGCCAGGTATGGCTGCCTTACTGCAACCTGCTCTGGCCAGGGCCAAGTTGACCTGGATGAACTGACTGAGTGTGAGAGGTGGATAGTTCGAAGTTTTGACATCCTCTGACACCACATAGTCAGATGCCCCACCCGCCAGTCAAAAGGTAGACAAATTTATTTGTTATACACTTCTCATAATACAGTGACCTTTTTTTTTCTTCATGAGAATACACATAGTTGCTATCCTTAAATTTAATCAAGGTTAAACAAAGTGTATGAAACATACCAGTTCTTTATTTACTTACTTTAGCAGAACATCATACAAATTTCCTTGTTGTTAATGTAATACTTATTTATCTTGTCATTCAAAGTTCTCATTCATTTTGTTCTCTCAGAGATTCCCAGATGCAAACAATGGGGCGGCACTGCCAACACAATGACATCACGACAGACCATCCCCATCCACAGCCCACCTGATGGAGGCTGTGTTCAGTGGGGATGACGATCCGTCGCTGCCGTCCCAGCCGTCTGACCAGCCGTGCCAGCCACCACAGCTATGTTCGTCCACAGGTCCGTCAAAGAAGAGGCCCAGAACCTCCTCAAACACCGGCTTCACCAGCATGTCCACGAGGATCTCCTGAATAGGGTAAGAACAAATTATTAATGACACCTACAGTTAAAATTAGGTAATTCATTAATCATGAGACCTTTCATTACTTGCGTGTCTTTTGTTATCAAAGTTGCTATAAAACAAGGTCTTTGAACACTTTGGTATTTACATCGGCACTATATAAAAAGTAAAAAACCTGTTAGTATTAATACAATGCACACTATGTAAAACCCACAGTTTACATTTCACTATTTACATTTATTTACAAGTTATGTCTCTAATGATTTTCATTTCCTAATTGCAGCTCCAAGAGCAGTTGAGGGCCAGCTCCAGCCTCGAGACCCAGGTGACGTCGATGCTGCAACCAGGAAACGAGCATGAAGTGGCAGTGGCTCAGTACACTAACTACTTGGCAACCCTCTCCTGTGAAATGTCGCCACAGATATTTAACAAGTTTCAAAGGCATGTCAGCATCTTGGCCCTGGACATGCTTGAGAACCCCAAGCATTGCACGCAACCCCCCTCCCCCCCCCACGCTTCTAGCCCCTCACATCCCCCAAATCCAGGATCAACACCAGATTTGGCAGTTGCAACAACAACGGCAGCAGCTCCTCCAACAACATCCAGGAAGGCCTCACCACCCACCCCAGGCACTTCACATTTCCCTAGCTTGGGGAACCTATCATTTGGCTCTTCTGTGCTGGGTTTGCAGCCACCACACTCGGCCCTTAACACACCTTACGCATCGACCCCTGAGCCACGTGACTGATGTAGTTGTAAGTTTACAGCTAAAGATGGTTATGTATGGTTAAGTTTAATAAATTATTCCCCCCCCCCTCTTTAAACAGGTGTTTTATTGTCACGGAAAGGGATTTATGGTGATAGGGAAAAAAAGAAAATCATAGTACTTACCTAGTGGACCATCCTGTTCTGCCATTCCACATCACTGCAAGGGGAGCTGTAATTTTCCTTGAGGTAGGCCCTGATCACCTTGGGACCAGTCGCACCTCGGCTCCTCAGCAGGTGGTCCAAGGACGACAGCTGGGTGCCCTATCTCCACTGGCCCTCGGTGATTTCATGCATCACAGGGTCCTTGATGTCTGCAGCTTGAGTGCATAAAGAAGGATTCCGGAGACGCAGGAGATTGTGGAGCCAGCAGCAGGCCAGGGCTGCAGACTCTACTCCTTTGGGCTTAAGGGCCATCGTCGTCAGGAGGCAACGGAACCTAGAGGACAACGATGTAGCATACATGTTAGAATTGCATGCATGTTGTTGGTGGATTTTGGCACATATTCAGGTGGTATAGCCAAGTCGAAATTATTAACAAGAATGTGGTAATTAATTGTGTTGTAATACTGTTTAACTCACCTGTTGGAGAGGATGCTGAAGGCATTCTCCACCACTCATCTTGCCCTGGAGAGTCTGTATTTGTAGACGCTCTCTTCTCTGGTAAAACCTAGGTGAGGGTAGGGTTTCTGGAGCCAGTCCTTCAGGCCGAAGGGTTTGTCTCCAATGATGAAGTAGGGGATGGGGCGGTCATCTCCTAGCAGTGGATGTCAAGGGGGCAGTCCAGTGCAGTTTTCCTCCAGGGCACTCCTCAGGTCTGTGTTTAAGAATATCCCAGCATCACTTGTTGCCCCATTTGTATCGGTAGAGAGACGGCATGCGGTCCTCTTGGACCCAGGTTCGAATCCCGGCTGGGGCAGGGAACAGTTTCAGGATTTGAATTTCATAAAAAGCAGACTTTCCTGATCTACCAGAAAACCCGCCGACATGTCGTAAAAATCTATCTATCTATTGCCAGACGCCTCAATCCCGTTTGGGGTGGCCACAAACAAATCGCCTCCAAATCGCCCTGTCCCCCGCCATTTCACTGCCCAGCTCCCAACTCACACACCCCTCTCTCATATACCTCTCCACCCCATCCCTCCATCTCATCCTCGGCCTCCCCCTCCCTCTTCCCCCCCCCACATCACTCACATACACTCTCTTCGTCAGTCTTTCACCCTCCATCCTCTCCACATGGCCAAACCACCTCAGTGTGTTCCTCATAAAGCTTCCTATCACATCCACATCAACACCACAACGCTCCTTTATATCCTCATTCGTCAGCCTGTCTCTCCAAGTGACTCCACAGGCTCCTCTTAAATAACTCATTTCCACTGCTCTCACTCTTGTCTTGTGTCCTTCCAACAATGTCCAAGCTTCACTTCCGTACGTTAGAGTTGGTATCACAATACTGTCATGTAGTAGCTTTTTCACTTTCATGCTCACTTCCCTGTTTCTTATCACTGCTTTCAAAGAACCAGCAACCTTTCTTCTCTGCTATACCCTTTCAAGCACTTCACCCTCCAACACTCCATCCCTACTCATCACACTACCCAAGTACTTAAACTTACTCACATTATTCATTTCGTCATCATCCAACCTCGCTGTATATTCACTAACTTCACCTCTCTCAAAGACCATCACTTTATTTTTCCCTACATTCACCTTTAGATTCCGTTTCTTACACACTCTCTCAAACTCATCCACCAAGCCTTGCAGCTCCCCTTCGTCTTCACTCAACAACACAGCATCATCTGCAAACAACAGTACAGGGAGTTTCCAAACACTATCCTTTCTCACCAGGGCCACTCCAACATCCACTACCGTACTTTGTACCTCTTTTATTACCCCATCCACGTACAGATTGAACAACCATGGAGACATGACACATCCCTGTTTCAACCCAACTTTCAAAGAGAAAAATTCACTTAGTTCACCATTCACACACACTGCAGCCTTCACACCATCGTACATACTCTTCACAGCATTCATCAACTTCCCATCTACTCCATATATTCTTAACACTTGCCACAATCCTTGTCTATCCACCCTGTCATATGCTTTCTCCAAATCCATGAAAGCCGCATACAACTTCTTTCCCTTCTCTAGAAACTTTTCCACTAAAGATCTAAGAATGAATATCTGATCTACAAAACCTCTTCCCTTCCTAAAGCCTCCCTGTTCTTCTCAAACTAATTTCTCTGTTCTTTCTCTAACTCTGTCTATAAGTATCCTACCATACACTTTTCCTATTATACTAAGAAGACAAATGCCCCTATGATTACCACACACTTCTTTTTCCCCTTTTCCTTTGTACAAGGGAATAATTATACCTGACTTCCAATCCTCCGGGACTCTACCTTCCTCCCAGGCCAATCTGCACATCTTCCACATCCATTCTACTACTATCTCTCCCCCATGCTTCAGCATTTCACCACACACTCCATCAATTCCTGGGGCTTTCCCCGATTTAACTTTCTTCATTGCTTCCACGACTTCTATCCTACTGATTTCTTCCTGTCTTCTCATCTCCCTCCTTCTCCAAGCCATTCCCCAGCCGCTTTTACTTGCATTACTTCCATCCTCTACGTTCAACAATTCCTTAAAGTGTTCTCTCCATCTGCTCACTTTTTCTCCCTTCTCAACTAGCAATCTACCAGTTTTGTCTTTCACTACCCTGCTAACTTCACTTCCACCCTGTCTTACTCTTTTCACCTCTCTCCAGAACATTTTCTTACAGTCCCTCCACTTTACACTGAAATTACTTCCAAATTCCTCATCCACTCTCTTCTTACTCTCTCATATTGATCTTTTCACCTCTCTCTTTCTTTCCACATATATCTCTCTCTTCCGCCTCTCAACTTCTTCCACGCCCCTATTTCTCATCCATTCATTGTATGCTTTCATCTTTTGTGCCCCAGCCTGTTTCACCTCTTCAGTCCACTATGCTGTTCCTTGCACCCCCCTCCGTCTTCTCATCGTTCCACACACCACATCACATGCTGTGCATATTTCTTCTGTAAATATCTTACACACACCTTCCACATCTCCCATCTGCTCCAATTCATATTTGCCCAATCGTTCCTCCACTTCTCTCTTATACTCTGCCTTTTGCTCATCCTCTTGTAACCTTTCCACTCTCCTTGCAACTACTCCTTCCTCTCGTCTTTCCCTTCTTCTATTCCTCCATCTTACTTGCATTCTAATTCTGGCCACCACCAAGTAGTGGCCAGAAAGTCCACTCCCCCAACCTCTATACACTCTTGCATCCTTTACACATCTTCGTATCCTTTCATCCACACACACATAATCAATCATTGCCTTCCTTTCATTCAGTTCAACACCCACCCTCTATACACTCTTGCATCCTTTACACATCTTCGTATCCTTTCATCCACACACACATAATCAATCATTGCCTTCCTTTCATTCAGTTCACCACCCACCCTTCTCATCACTCGCCATGTATACCTGTGGATCATTTTATGCCTGAAGAGGGTATTGGCTATCACCAACCCCCTCCCAGCACAAATGTCCACTAACGCACTCCCATTCTCATCTATCTCAGCAGGCACACCCCACTCACCAACTATTCCATCCACCTTCACATTCCCAACTTTACCATTCATATCACCAATCAAAAACACTCTCTCATTCCTTCCAAACTTTTCCATGCACACTTCTACATTTGTCCAGAACTCTTCTCTCACTCTTCTAGCACGATCTTGCGTTGGTGCATACACACACACAATCGCCCACATTTGTATTCCAACTTTCAACTTTACCCACACAATCCTTGACCCAACTGATCCATACTGTCTTATGCTCCTCTTCCATCTTTTACTCACAACTACACATACTCCTTCCTTTGCCCTCTCATTCTTACATACTCCTGCACATATACCCCATCCATATTCCCATTCTCTCACACTTTCTCCTCTCCATTTTGTTTCAGTTATTCCACATACATCCACTTTCGCACCCTCAAGCACCTGGACAATCTCTCTCTTTTTCACCTCATCATTCGCTCCCCTTACATTCCAAGTTACAATTACCATGTCCTTTGTCCGGTCCTTGGTCGTCATCGTTTGGTCAGTCCTTGTCCTAGGCTTATTGTTTTTTTTTTTTTAGTTAGTTGTTTTCCGGGGAGGGGCACTAACCCTCCGCCAATCCTTTTAGTTGCCTTTTACGACAAGCAGGGATACCCCCGCTAATACCAATACACCAGTCCTGTATGAGACAGCCCTTGCATGTATTCAATATGGACGGTGGGTGTTAGCGCCGAAATGGTGACATGTGGAGTAGTAGGAGGACTACTTGGCCTTGCGATAGGCTACTGCCCCCGAGATATAGGCCCTGAAGCCTTTGCCCAGATTCGGACACATAAAAAAAAAAAAAAAAAGTTGAACTTGTAATCACTTTCGACCATTGCCAGGAGGACGATTGAGTGGAACTCTTGTAATAGTAGTAGTAGGACCCATTCTTCCCAGGGGCACGCATGGCTATGCATTTCCCGTCGATGGCGCCGATGGTGTTATGGAAGTTCCATCGATCAGCAAACCCTATGGCCACCTTCTTCCATCCATCTGGCGTCGTTGGGCAATCGATGACCTCCTCTATATTCTCCGCGATAATTGCCTCGCAGGTATTGTACATGATGAGGGAGATTGTGTTGTGTGCAACTCTGAATGAATAGGAGAGACTTTTGTAGATGTCACCCATGGCTAGATATCACTAGGTGATAGCTGGTCAAAGTCCTGGCTCCATAGGTTCCCTCTACCAGGTGTACTGCATCTTGATCTGGTGTTCAATTCTCCCCAATACTTCCATGAAAAGGGACTCGTCCAGTCTCAGGAAATTCTGGTAGAAGCTCTTGCCTTCGATGAGGAGCTCTTGAATAAGATGTTCCCATTGTCCAAACTGGCATCTCCTACCGATCCAGGGTTGAACCCAGCAGGATCTCAGCTTCTTCTTTTTCTGCTTCTCCCTCTCCTCCTCCTCCTCAAGCTTCCTTTTGTAGACCAAATGGAGTGTCTGGGGTTTAAGACTTTGCACCCTCAACTGACATAGCAGGGTAAAGCCCCTGTCACACATACACGACTCAAGGCCCGACCGTGGCACAATTCAAGGCCGTAACAGCATTTATCATCAGTCGTCTCTTGATTCTCCGACAAAGCCCAGACTCTGGAGGGCGGTCGTGAGCTGCTGGGACGACTCTTTGAGCCTCACGAATTTTTAACGTGCACTTCAAAAAATCGTGGCCATCTCACGACTTGCCAAAAGTTGGGTCAAAGTTGCATCGTAGTCAGGAGTGTCGTCGGTCAGTCCTGAAGCAGTCTTAGCTCAATTGGATGCGTCACGATGCGTTCCTTGTGTGTCAGCATGCAGTCACCGACAAAAAAAACGTTGTGACTGTATAATGAGTCGCCGAACACGACCAGACCATGATCAGACCACATCCAGACCCCGAGCCGACCATGCAATGCATTTTGACAGTCCAGTTGGTGATTTGGAATCATGGCTCACGACCACGCGACAACTGGAAGCAGACAACAAGCAGACCACATGACAACTGAGCTAGGACCAATCCCAGACTGCGTAAAGAGTGCGCCAAGAGTCTTGGCGGTAAACTGGGTACTGTCGGTGATCTGGAAACACCGGTCACTCATGGCAACTGTGTGCTGGCGAGTGAGCGGCATATAAAGCGTGAGAGGTCCGCACTTGCCATCGTGGGGGGGTTGGCCGGGGTGGGGGGAGGCTCAGAGGGGGTCGTCATGCATTTCCCGAATGCGTCACACAGTCGTGTTGCATTTTTGCACAGTTGTGGCTGACAAAAATCCGTTAAAATTTCAAATTTGAAGACTCGTTGCTCCATTGCCCCATGGTCGCCTTGTGGTTGTCTTGTGATCTGGTTGCGTTCTTAAGGACGTCACGACCAGTCGTGAGGCAGTCATGAGCAGATTAGCTTCGGGGCCAGTCGGGAGGCATGGGAGCCAACTAGGACACGACCTTGAGTCCCGTCGCGGTCGGGCCTTGAGTCGGATATGTGTGACAGGGGCTTAAGCAGTCTCTTGTTTCTGACAGTGGGTGAGACACATGAGAGGTCCATGGTGATGTGCTGGGTGTCAGTGACGGTCGCA
Source organism: Coenobita brevimanus (assembly GCF_032717465.1). Classification (NCBI taxonomy): domain Eukaryota; kingdom Metazoa; phylum Arthropoda; class Malacostraca; order Decapoda; family Coenobitidae; genus Coenobita; species Coenobita brevimanus. The sequence continues at coordinate 39,159,682 of NC_137057.1, forward strand.
GTGTGATGCCTAGCCCCACCTGGCACTAAATGTATACTGCCATGGGTCAGTCGTGGGGGGGTTGTGGGGGTGTCGGGGGGGTGTTGGGTGGGTCGTCGAGCATTCCCCGACCGCGTCAAGCAGTCGTGGTGCATTCTTGGGCGATCGTAACAATGTCGTGCTGACAAAAATCCATTAAATTTCAAATTTGAAGATACATAGCTCTGTCATTTCGTGGTCGCCTCGTGGTCACCTTGCAGTCGCCTCGTGATCTGGTAGCGTTCTTGAGGATGTCACGACCAGTCGTGAGGCAGTCATGAGCAGATTAGATTCGGGGCCAGTTGGGAGGCATGGGAGTCAACTAGAACACGACCTTGAGTCCCTCCGGAGCAGTCGGTCCTTGAGTCGCGTATGTGTGACAGGGGCCTTAGAGTGGAAAAAAAAGTCTAGAAGTAGCCAGAGAGAGAAAAAAGGGTACTCACGGGGCTTATAGGATTAACCCTTTTACTGCTTGGATTTCTTATGTGTTTTATTACTGTTGTACCAGATTACTTTGCTCAAGAAAAGAGTGACTTTTCAAACTAAGGAGCTGAGATGTGTTTTTCACTCAACTCTATTGCCATGTTGCCATAACACACACACACACAAGTTGGCACCGTTTCTTCTCTCTGTCTGTCTGTCTCTCTCTCTATCGCTCTTTCTCTCTCTCTCTCTCTCTCTCTCTCTCTCTCTCTCTCTCATACACAGACGGTTTCCCACTCCAGCACCTAAATCCAATAATATTAAACCAGCGACAGCTTGGCTGGTTTGGGTGAAGGATATTGGCAGAAAAGATGACAGGGAAGCAGTCCATCTGAGAGAGAGGGAGAGAGAGAGAGAGAGAGGGGGGGGGGGCGAGGTGCTGTTGGAGGGGTGTTTGAGCGTGGTCCTACGCATGAAGCTTAAATGCAAGTGTTTATTTGTACGCATAAAGGTACGTGTATACCTACCTGCATAAGACATAATGTGTGTGTGTGTGTGTGTATGTGTGTGTGTGTGTGTGTGTGTGTGTGTGTGTGTGTGTGTGTGTGTGTGTGTGTGTGTGTGTGTGTGTGTGTGTGTGTGTGTGTGTGTGTGGCATGAGGTTAGAAGGTCATGTAGACGCATACGCTACCAACACGGCTCCTGATGATAATACAGATGGTAAAAAAAAACTTGTGCAATGATTGGATTGACTTTTGCCCATTCCACCTTTCCGCTTTCCTGCTATATTGCCATCCCAAGCCCCTCTCTGTCATGTGGTGTACAACTCCTGTTTCTCACTTTCCTCTGCTCGCTAATATTGCTGAGCTTGTAGAGGCCTGGTATGTTTCATTGCCCATTGATATCATTGTTTGATATAACGTAGCAGGAAGGAAAGTAACGGACATAGTTTAAGACCGGTATTCTCGTAGGTTAAAGAAACTCCCGAAAGCCTTTTCCAAAGCGATTTATATTGCTTATTACACTGTATTGTTCTATGCCGCTATATAAATTCTTCTAGTATCGCCACACTCCGCATAATAACGTACAAAATTATATTAACCAGACGTATCAAAAACTAAACAGCTAAGGAATGGGTGTTGGGGAGCTTCCTTAACTGACGAAAATACGGGCCTGAAAGCATGTCGGGCACCTTCCCTAACGCATCACATTAGAGAGCATCATCTATGGGCTGTTAACATGGCAAACCTTTCCCAGCTATAGAATATTAGTAAGCAAAGGGAAGTGACAAGAGGAGGTGAAATAGTAGGCCATCTTTTATCCTCTTACTGAATTCTGAAACGAACCCAAGCCTCTCCCTACCCTCTCCTATATCACGTTTCACTTAATTTCTGCTCCTCTCTGACAGAAGCCCTGCCCTAATCTGCTCTAATTATCACCTTTAATGTTCATTATAATAGGACCCACTCTCAGATTAGTTTACACTGTCAGCTCCTATGACTCACTCTCAGCTGAATAAAATCGTGTGGCGTTTACTGAAATAGGATACGAGAGAAGACCTGACGACATGACATTCATTGGTACAAGAAACACCATACAGGCTCACTCCCAGCTTTTAAAAATCGTCTGGCGTAATCTGGAACATGTACAAAAGTTGTCCTGACCATGAGAGGGTTAAAGGTGACAGAATTTACACTCTCAGGCTCCTATGAATCACGATTAGCTGAATAAAATCCTCTGGCTTTGGCTGAAGCAAAGAGCAAGGGATATCCATGCTATGAGATGGCTAGTTACTTATCCCTCGCTGCAAGAAGCTCCTCTCAAATCTCCACTCACTTACCACACTTGGTATCTGTTATATGACACACTCTCTCAGATTAAACAATGGAGTGGTTTAACTGTATCTGTAATTAATTTCATGCTGGACACGGACACCCTAAAAAGTGTATCTGATCACTGGATATTCTATTTAAGGATTAATATGTTGGGAAGTCTTGGTGAGCTTGAAATATCGTCAGTTTCTTTTAAAAATTTAACATGCTTAGCGACATCAGTTCTACCCAGTCCCACATTAATGACTAAATACAAGCTGGCATGGAACTGTTCATACCTAGTCAACAGTTCACTAATAGAGCGGAATCCTCCAAATGGTTTGATAGCATTTGTGCAAGAGCAACGGCCCAAAAGTCATTAGCATATAACTCTTACTCATAAAACATCTGAATTTCTCAGTCAATTTAATATTGCTAGAAACCATGCCCAAGCAGTAATAAATCTCGCAATGTCAAACTTTCTTCATATCAAGCATCCAAATTACTAAACAATCCTAATGACAAGAGAATATTCTGGTCAACTCTTAATTCTTTCAGTAATAACTTTAACAAGTCATCACCCATTCCCCCACAAAAATCTTCAGAAGGTAATATAACAAATGACCTGCGTGGTAAAGCGAATATCCTTGCGAGTACATTTGCCAGAAATTCTACATTAGAGGCGGTCAGCCAGAACGTCCCAGTACTGGAACTTGACTCTCCCGAAATTGCTCCACATAAAGTGCAGACTAGCAACGTAAAATCAGTCTTAGACAATTTATCAACCAACAAAGCTTCAGACCCAGATGGAATTCCTCAAAATGTTTTGAAAAAGTGGCAGTGCTCCCCAGAACTTGCTTCTGTTCTAGCCAAATTATTCAGACCATTCATACGCACCTTTTCATTCCCTAATTCTTGGAAAGAAACCAATATCCACCCAATTCCGAAGAAACGAAGTTCTTCTGACCCCTCTGATTACAGACCAATAGCTATCACATCTTCTCTTGGAATAGTATTTGAAATCGTAATGAATAAGCACATACTTAAACATCTTGCATTCATTAAATTAGTGATAGACATTTTGGTTTTCGCCACGAAAGCCCACCATTGATATGCTTGATCTCCTGACTGACACCTTCCACCAATCAATTGACCAACATGGAGAAACTCATTCAGTAGCCTTGATATTTCTGAAGCTTTTGACAGAGTGTGGCACCGTTCCCTTGCTATCCAAACTCCCTTGCTATGGACTAATGTCTTTTGTTCCTCTGATTTCTACATATCTCAGTGACAGAAAGATAAGACTAAATGTAAATGATGTATATTCCACTTTCCACTCAATTAATGCCGGCATTCCACAAGGATGAGTTTTGGCTCCAACCCTGTTCCTAATACATATGAATGATCTCTTATCTGTCACCCATAATCCCATCCATTCATATGCAGATGACTCAACACGTCACAGTTCATTCACACTTAAACACTCACTCATACAGTTTAATATCTCCAATTCAAAACTCAGTACAGCCATCTCCATAAATAAAGACACATCTAGGATCACTGAATGGGGACAAAATAACCTTGTCTCTTTTAGCACTAGTCAAACCAAGTATATACAGTTTACTAATAGACAGATATTGCCAGATTCCTATTTAAACTCAATGCCACTAATATTCCATTCTCCAAAAGTATTGAAATTCTCGGTGTTTCACATAACAATGTCCTCAGCTGGCCCTCTCATATCAGATCACTTGTTAAACCACCTCAGAGAAACTTGGATTATTGTACGGGGTTCGAAATTTCTTCACTGACGAGCAGTTAGCTATAGTTTATAAGTCATGTGCGCTCTCAGCTGGAATATTGCTCACCCTTATGGAGTAGATGTGGGGAGGTTGCGCTAAAGCAACTAGATAAAATTCCGAACAAAGCTGCTAGAATTATCCTGCTGTTACAAATAATCTACCCCCCCCCCCAACAGGTAAGAAGGAATGTTGCCTTCCTTGCATTATTATACAGATACTTTTATGGAAAATGCTCAGACAAAGTTGGGTCTATTGTGCCACCTCTCCATGCTTTCCCCTGTGCTACACGGGCATCTGGTAGCTCTCATGACTGGAATGTCACACTGCCATATTGCAGAACTTCCGTCTTTCAGAAACCTTTTATTCCTCGAACTGTGTCTCTCTGGGACTCGCTTCCCAGAGTTATTTCCCCTTAAGCTTCAACCCACAGCTGTTCAAGTCCAACTGTTACAGATTTTTTATGAATGGAGGACGCCAGTAATCTGGTGTATGGGTTATTATTATTTTTTATTTGTTTTTCCTTCCTCTGTTCCGTTAAAAAAAAAAAAAAACATGCGTCCGTAGACACACACACACACACACACACACACACACACACACACACACACACACACACACGAATCACAGGTTACGTGCTTTTCAAAAAGCTAATGGTCTTCGGAGTACGAAATAAGTGTCTGGCAACCTAAATGGGTATAGAGAGTAATATCCCACGGCATCCTTTCCACAGCGATCTATTTATCTATCGAACTATCTATTGTCAGACGCCTTAATCCCGTAAGGGGTGGCTACAAGCAAATCGCTTCCATGTCGCCCTCTCCACCGCCATTTCACTGCCCTGCTCTCAGCTCACCCCCCCCCCTCTCATATACCTCTCCACTCCATCCCTCCATCTCATCCTTGGCCTCCCCCTCCCTTTCCCCCCCTCCACCTCACTCACATACACTCTCCTCGTCAGTCTCTCACTCTCCATCCTCTCCACATGGCCAAACCACCTCAACATGTTTCTCCTAACGTTTCCTATCACATCCACATCACCACAACGGTCCTTCTCATCCACATTTGTCAGTCTGTCTCTCCACGTGACTCCACACGCTCCTCTCAGAGACTCATTTCCACTGTTCTCACAACTGACTTCTGTCCCACCGACAAGGTCCAAGCTTCACTTCCATACGTTAGAGTTAATATCACAATACTGTCATGTAGTAACTTTTTCACTTCCATGCTCACTTCCTTATTTCTTATCACTGCTTTCAAGGAACCAGCAACCTTTCTTCCCTGCTGCACCCTTTCAAGCACTTCACCCTCTAAACTTTTCTACTGTATATACTGTATACTTATAATATATCTTTTTTTTTTTTTTTTCAAAGAAGATGGAATCACAGGCTAGAGTTCCGCGAACTATTCCCACCAGGAGAAAAAGAATAAACATTTTAAAAGAGCCAAAGTGAATATCCGTTTATTTTGAGATAGGGCAGTCCAAAATAACAGAAAATTTCGGTGGTCATTACAGATAAATACGCATGTAATAAAGAGGAGCTAGAGAGCATCCATAATCAACGAAATTAAGACCCATGGAGTTAAGGACCTCTTCCACAGATAGATAGATAATTAGATAGATAGACAGACAGATGGACAGATATGTTTACTGAAGACAGTTTAGATTAAGTCAGATATTACATTAAGTACAACAAAATACATGAATACAAATCATCATTGGAAATTGGTAAAAGATGCCTGTAGCTCAAAAGGTAAACCACAAACCATGACTAACACAGTATAGTTGCAGGAGATATCGACATACACTTTATAAAGGTACCAGATCTGTTAATCCAATCGTCATTTCCAAAAAGAGAGATCAGGCACCAGACCACCAGGCGTCCACATCAGGAATCGGATGGATATTTGAAAAAAAAATAATAAGTTCGCTGCTGTTGTCTTACACTTTCCTAAGTCACTACACGTAAGATTCCGAGGCAAGGAACAGCTCCCCCCCCCCTCGTCTTTCAAGTAACCCCATCCTTTTCCTGAATGTATCTAACCCTGTTACTAACTATACTACTAACTATATGACTAAACGATACTACTAACTCTTGTAATTACCAAGCACAGTATATTAACTCTATTACTAACCACATTACTAACTTTATTAATAACAATATTACTAACTGCTACAAACTCTGTTACTAACTGGTATTAACTTTATTACTGATTCTATAATAACTATCACTATCACAGGATCTCTCACAGAATTAATAAAGTCATCTAGAAATGTTATTAATGAGCCTGAAAAGTTATGGTACTAATCACTTCACTCTGATGATGTCTGGTACTTCTTTTTTTCCCTCTCCAGATGACACCTGTAGCTTGAGGGAGCTGTGGACTGGAGGGGATAGATTTGGATTTCTTTATCTCCCTCTGTCACTCGAGTATCTTTCAAAATGTATTATCACGCCTGATGGAAGTATGATTACACTTAAAAAAGACTTAATCGTAGTTGGAAGCTAAAGTTTGTAGTTAAATTCTGTTCCACATAGAAATGTGTCATCTGTTGGAGGGTCACTTAAAGCGAAAAGGACATACTGTAGAACAGTAATTGAGCTAACGGCAGCCTACCCATATATTCACTAGTCACTGCACCCCAAGACCCTAAGGCAAGGGAACAGTTAGCCCTGTACACTAACCCCACCCGGTCCCTGACTTGTGGCAACCAGTGCCAAACTCGGCAAACACTGGCAAACTTGGTAAATAAAGAAACTAGATCCTAGTTGCCAGGTGTCACAGGCAGACCAGGCAAGACACCAGCCAGACCGTCGGCAAAAGTCCCCAAGGCTTGGAACCAGTATTTCGCTGTACATTGGAGAGGTTCAGACTGTCACTTCGCATTAATACCAGGGCCTAAGTCATACAACTTACACATCCATTATTCACTAACACCACACATCCCTTGGAGTCCACATTAACATCAGCACACCAGCACATGAGTCTTGCATCTCCTACCGCCAGCACTCTCACTACTGTAGAGATCAGGACATCCACAACACAATTCGCACTATCACAACACTCTACCGCTATAAACTGCCATAATTTTGGCACCTCAAACCACTCCTTAACAGTTCACAGTACCACAGAGCTCTACCACAATGCATTCCCACATTATTATCATCTCACACCACACGTTAACACTTCACAGCAACATCTTACTCTATCATCATACCAAGCCTCTTGCTTCAGTACATACACCTCACACAGCCACAAAACACTACTACATTGCATACTTGTACACCACTGTACATTAACACCTCCCACCACCACCACACCGCACCACACCACACCATACCACTACAAATCCACATCTCGTCTTGCAGCTCACACCAGCATTTCTCACAACCACACCGCACATACTGCCACATCGTACTGTACGTACTACCACACCACACGGTACCTCCACACCCTGCCATCATCTTCTCCCAACAGACTCTGCGACTACAATACCAACCCACCACACCTCACCACACCACTCCAAACCACACACACCACTCCACACCTCATCTTCCAGCTCACACCAGCGGGCCACAGCACACCAGATGTAAAACCTCGTACCAGCAGGCACTTCAAGTCATTAAGTTTCACTGATGTTACGCGTAATACCCGCCATACAACGTGCAGCATTTGGCAGAGAATATACCTTAGGCCCGTTTTAACTGCCAAGTGTAATGTCCAATCAATCATTACAGTACTTTACTAAGACAGTTACTTTTACTGCCTTTATATATATGTAGATGAATTATCTAACTGAGGTATAAAGAGGATCGTTGTGTAAACTGACAATTTATTATTATTAGCTTGAGTACTGAGTTTTGAAATGTGTTCTGTTACCATTCACTCATTTTTTAGTACAAAATGTGTTCATGTTATATGAGGTCTCTGAAAATTAAAGTTAAAAACCATATGTATTAAGAATGAACACTATTCTCCGGCTGAATGCAGGAAGTGTCTTTGTCCAGAAAACTCACTTTTTTTAGAGAAGCAAAAGAAGATAGCAAATCTCCTTATTAATTCAGGCTTATATTACATGATATAAGAGTAGAGCCGACACCCTCCTCTATTAATATAGAGATATTGCCGCTTGAAAGTAAGTCACTTAAAATGCAGTTTTATGTGCCGGACTTAGAAACTGGCTTTTTTTTTTTTTTTTTTTAACTCCGGCCGTTCTTGCCCTTAGCAGGAGAATTTTTGCTACCACTTGAAGGTTACTAAGTTACTAATTTCAACTGTTTACGACTTGGGGGGGGAACTTTTGTACTGGAGTGGCAGTGAAGCAGCGGAGAACAAAGTCGACACATCTAGCTCAACCTTCCATGGGCGAATATTACGTCGTGTGTGAATTTCGTTTGCTAATAGTTGCAACCCCAGGAAAATCTGAGGCAAGCATTTGGTGTGAACGCGACCTTAGGAGAGGAGAGAAGCTAGGCAGCCTTGTAAACCCACATAAACACTGCTATTTATTCCCATTTACCTTCAACTTGACATTAGCGTCAGTCAAGGCGCCAGACCTCCAGAACTTCAAGTAGGGGATATATTTAAGACTTTTACATCCAACTTTGGCTGGTGAAAAAGGTTCATTACGAGGAAGCTTGACCTATATATATCAAGTTTTCGGTGGCACTCAAAACATTTTTCATTGCTCATAGCTCATGTTATCAGAAATTCCTTGGCAAATCTTTCGACTCTTCAGTACGAAAATTTGCTTGACTCAGGCTGCCTCGGACGAGTTTATTCAGTTTAATCCCTACACTACGATGCGGATGCTGAAGGGAAACCTCCACGTGGTGTCACTGTGCACCCCGGGAGGAGCAGCGGAGTTCACCCGGGTACTAAACTTCCTCATATATCCCTGCACCCACCGTGGGAAGGAACTTGATCCTACCTTAGACTAAGGGTCCCGGATCCCTTCACGGTGTATATGGTTTACTGTACAGTCATATACAAATGTCCGTTCGCCTTTCCTGCCCCAGTTTCATGGATGGATTCCTAAATGTTTGAATGTGGCGTAGTGAACTACGAGTAAGTTGCATATTATCAATTCACGCTGATAATTGCAACTTTGTTCATTCTATTTAATTCAGATAAGTAATCCCGCAGTGAGAAAGAGACAGGAGAGGCGAAGGCACGTAATCATTTAACTACTTGTAGGATGTTGTTTACCTGCGGAAGACGGGTCTGCTCGGCTAAACAGACGTGGTTAAGCAGCAAGAACCAAAGCTGCCAAGGGATGTGATGGAGAGGGACGCCTTCACGTGGTGGTACCGAGATGGCTGGGTGGCTCCGACGCCTGGTTTTACAAATGTCTCTCATTTCCCTATCACCAGAAAAGGGAGACGGTGGACTGCAGGAGAAGGGTAACTTCAGCCTGCAGTCCACTGGGTTCACCCTCAGATGAGCCTGTGGTTGTTACTGCTGCTGCTGCTGCTACTACTACTGCTGCTACTACTACTAATACTACCACTACTACTACTACTACTACTAATACCACTATTACTACTACTACCACTAGTACTACTACTACGCTACTGTAGCCACAACCACTACCACCACCACTACTAGTACTATTGCTGCTATTACTATTACTACTACTACTACTAATACTAATACTACTACTGCAACCACAACTACTACAGCTACTGCTACAACAACAACAACAATTTCTACACTACTACTAATAATAATACCACAATTACTACTACTACAACTACTAATATTATTATTACAACAACAACAACTACTACAACTACTACTACCTCTACTACTACTACTATTACTACCACTACCAAGGGACTTTTGGTGAATAAAATCGCCCGTCAGTAGCAAGAATAAAATCACACTGAAAGGGCTAATGAGTTCTTCCCCTAAACGTCATTTTAATTATCATCTGCTATTGGCAGTTTACGTCAGTCAGTTGAAGGAGCCACGCCCACGGCTTTGGGACGCTCTCTGTCTCTGTCTCTTTCTCTGTCTCCCTATCTCTGTCTCTCTGTCTATCTGTCCTCGCCTCTACATTTTCCTCCTCCACTTTTTGTATCTCCCAAACTCTCCTGAAACTTTCCCTCCATTTTCTCCTTTTCGTTCCCTCCTTCCCTTCCTCTCTTCCTCCTCCTCTCAGTTTTCTTCCCTTAATTCCTCTCTTTCCTCTTGTCCTTTCCTCTCCCTATTCCTTTTCTCACCTCCTCATCTTCCTTCCTTCCCTCTCCCCGCCTCCTCCTCTTACTCTTCGTAATCCTCTCCCTCTTCCTACTTCTTCCTTTTTCCTCTTTCTCTCTCCTCATCTCCTCCTCCTACTCTTCCCCATTCCTTCCTTCCCTCTTCTCCCCCTATTTTTTCCTTACCCATTCTTTGTCACTATATCTTTCGGTCATTCTTTCGCTTCCCCTCGGACAATTTTCCTTCCTTCCTCCTCCATTTCACCCTCTTCCTTCTTCCTTCTCTCTCTCACTCCCTTCCCTCTTCCTCCTACCTCTCTTTCCTCTCCTTATTTTTTCCATCCTCCTGGTCTGCCCCTCACCCTTTTCATATCATTCTCAAGCCTTCTCTCCGTCCTCTACTTCACCATCTTCCCCTCTTCCTCTCAGTAACACAAAGAGTAGGCCAGCAGGCTCTCTAATACGTGTTTCTCTGTCAACATCAAACTACATGCACAGTAAACACTACACTTCCTATTCAAAATTTGCAAAATTGAAAATGGCGCATGCTACTGATGCCTCGGAGTTCCCGGGAGGGGGGGGCCATAAATGCCCCCACCATCTGCCCCTCTCCCGGTAACGACTCTGACAGCTGTTTGGAACCACTGTCTGACTTACTTCTTCATTTCTGCAATATTCGCGGACTTTCCTCTAACTTTCTCTGTGTTGAACATCACCTCTCCTCCTCTAAACCTCACCTTCTCTTTCTTACCGCGACTCAGCTGTCTGAGACAACTGACAGCAAACCCTTTTCTGTATCTTTCTACTTTCTCTATACTCATTTCAAAGCCAAAGGTAGCTGTTGTGTATATATACGCAACGACTTATCTTGCTCTCGTGTTCCTGAACTTGATTCTTCTGAATTCTGTACTCTCTGGCTTCGGCTCTCCTGTCATTCTCGGTCTAAATATATCTGCGCTGTCAACTTCTCCCCTAATTCTATTGTCTATCAAAAATTCCTTGACTATCTTACTTCTGCAATGGAACACATTCTATCCATTTCTCCTTTCTCTGAAATCTCCATTCTAGGAGATTTCAATATTCACCACCACCTTTGGCTCTCCTCTCCTTTCATTGATCCACCTGGTGAACAAGCCAACATCTTTTCTATCCTTAACCCCTAAAGACCGCAGTTGTTTCAGGCAGAGTACCTCCCACGACCACAATTTGGGGGTGTTTTGGCGACTTTCACCAAAGAAAAATTGACTGTGTTCTGGCTAAAGAAGAAGAGTTTACACACCTGACAAAACAATCCGTACCCCCGTAGGCCTAATGGTTACCGCACAATTGCGCGTCAAAGTTCAAAAAAAGTTTATGATCGTTACCCCTCGAAAACAATCGAAAACATGAAAATTTTTATAACTACCCATTTTTCTTATTGAAACAGGTCATTTCAAAGTGTTTTGTCACACCAACCATGAAAACAGGTGTATGTAGGTGTGGGGAGATTACTAGGCTGTGGGGAGATAAAGTAGGCTGTGGAGAGTAGGCCTATAGGTACGGGGGTTTGGAAATAACCAGCTTTTCGCATGAAAAGAAAGCACTTCAGTGTGTTCTGTAGCATCTGCCATGAAAACAGGTGTGTATGTAGGTGTGGGGAGATAACTAGTGTGGGGAGTAGGCCTACAAGGCCTTGGTGGTACTTGGGAAGAATAATTTTGGCAACAACCATAATCTCTTGTGCAGACCCTCCATTTCAATGGGATTTGTCATACCAGACATAAAAACATGTGTGTATGTAGGTGTGGGGAGGTAAAACAGGCGTGAGGAGTAGCCCTACATAGCCTCATAGTCATTCCAAAACTAACACAGACGCATATAAATGTTTATAACCATCAAGGACACAAAATAAAGTTGAATAATACTACAAATGCATCCATAAGAAAGGAAAAAAAAACAATAATTTGTTTCCGATTTCTCGTTTTACTGTCCCAACTTCTCGTTACACATTTATCACACTTACCATTACAATTATCACATTATCATTACACTTCATCACACTTATCATTACAGTTTAGGCAACAACCAAATTCTCTTGTGGAAACTCTCCATTTCATTGAATTTATCACACCAGCCATGAAAACAGGTGTGTTTGTATGTGAGGGAAGATGAAACAGGTGCGGGGAGTAGACCTACAAGGCCTCATAGTCTTTCGAAAACTAACACAACGGACACTACTCAGAGGTGCTACTCTGGGCAGGTAGGGAGATTGAAAAAAAAAAAAAAAAAAAGATGCGTCGTATGTAGTACAACATACAGCATTCTCCAACTACGTACGTACAGAAACTGGTAGGTACGAAGTGAGAAATGATCAGTGAGGTGTAAATATTTGAGGAGTAGAAATAATATGAAACAGGTACGTACATCAGGCCTGACACTCGGGGAGCTGTTGGGGGTTGGAAGGGTAGTGAGGGACAAGAAGGGAGAGATGGGGTGTGGTTTGGGGGGTAGGGGACGAGGCCAGCAGGGAGGGAGGAGGAGCAAGAGAGGGTGGGAAGGGACACAGGTTGTTGTGGGAGGAGAGATGCAGTTGCATGGAGGGGTGGGAGAGTGATGGGGGACAAGGAGGCCGTGAGGGAGTGGAGTAGAGGGTGGCATGGAGGCGGCGAGAGGGGGGTGTTCCCCCACCACTCGGGTTGGTCCGATCCCCCCCTCACGCCACATCAGGGGTGAATTCTCATTGGCCTGAAGCCATGTACGTCATAATCGGGATGGAGCAAGAGCTCCACAGTTTTTTACAGGCAGTGTTCAATTGATGCAATTAGGCATTTTGGCATAAAACTCAAATCGCATCAATTGATGTGATTAGGACTTATGGGGTTAATGACCTAGAGCAGCTTGTACAGCACCCTACCCGTATCCCTGACTGCCTTGGAGGGAGCTCCAACATACTTGACTTCTTCCTTACAACTAATCCTTCTGCTTATGCTGTTAATCTTTCCTCTCCGTTGGGCTCCCCTGTTCACAACCTTATTACCTTAACCTGTTCCATCGCTCCAGTATAGCCTGTGGACCCTCCAAAGAAACGTAGACTGTGGCTCTTTGGAGCTGAGGATTGGGAGGCCCTCAGGCAGTACTTCTCTGATTTTCCCTGGAATGATTATTGCTTCTGTGGCCGGGAACCATCTGAGTGTGCCTTGCACATTACGGAGGTTATTCTCTCGGGCATGGAAGCATACATTCCTTTCTTGTATCCTTTGACTAATGCAAGAAACCCTTGGCTTAATCACGCTTTTTCTAATGCTGTCTGCAACAAGGAGAGGGCCTATTAAAGGTACCAGAGCCAACCCACCCCTGAATCACATCTTTTTGATGTTTCTGCCCAGAATCGTGCTAAGTCTGTTCTTCGCTCTGCTAAAAATAATTTCATCCGTACTAAATGCTGTCAACTCTCCAACTCCAATTTTTCCCACTCCCTCTGGCACCTTGCCAAAAACCCTTCTAACAACTTTACCTCGTCATCCTTCCCTCCTCTTTTCTATTCTGATGGCTCTGTAGCTATTTCTTCTACTGATAAAGCAGATCTCTTCACTCAGACTTTCTCCTCCAATTCCACCTTAGACGATTCCGGTGCTTTTCCTCCATCACTTCCCCCCTCTGACTTCCTCATGGCTGATAGTAAAATTTCTTCACCTGATGTATTTTCTGCCATCACTGGCCTCAGTACTAACAAAGCATATGGGGCTGATGGAGTCCCTCCTGTTGTCCTCAAGAACTGTGCTTCCATGCTTACACCCTGCCTAGGCAAACTTTTTCGCCTTTGTCTTTCAGCTTGTACCTTTCCTTCTTGCTGGAAGTTTGCTCTCATTCAGCCAGTCCCAAAGAAGGGTGACCATTCCCAACCCTCTAACTATCGTCCAATTGCTTTAACATCCTGTGTCTCAAAAGTTTTAGAGTCAATTCTTAACAAAAAAATTTTTAAGGCATCTCTCCTATCACAACTTTCTTTCTGATCGTCAGTATGGGTTCCGTCAGGGACGCTCCACTGGCGATCATCTCGCCTACCTACCTGACTCCTGGTCATCCTCCTTTCGGGACTTTGGCAAAAGCTTTGCCATCGCACTTGACATCTCAAAGGCTTTTGATCGAGTCTGTGATCAATCTTTAATTTCCAAACTGCCCTCTTACGGTTTCTATCCTTCTATCTGTGCCTTCATCTACAGCTTCCTTTCTGGTTGTTCTATAGCTGCTGTTGTAGACGGCCATCGTTCTTCTCCTAGACCTATCAACAGTGGCATTCCTCAGGGCTCTGTCCTATCACCAATTCTCTTCCTTTTATTCATCAATGATCTTCTAAGCTGTACATCTAACCCTATCAACTCATACGCTAATGATTCCACTCTTCACCTTTCCATTCGGTTCCCGCAACGTCCGTCCCACCAGTTACTTCAGCAAACACGGGATGAGGCTATGGCACACCTAATGTCTGACTTGTTCGTATCTGTGACTGGGGCAAAAATAATCTTATTGTTTTTAATGCATCAAAGACTCAGTTTTCACACCTATCAACCTAACAAAATCTTCCATAGGAGTACCCACTAGCGTTTAATAGTATCCAGCTCAAGCCTGCATCATCCTTGAACATGCTTGGGGTTTCATTCACTCGGGACTTATCTTGGAAAGATCATTTTGCATCTCTTGTAAAATCAGCTTCCAGGATATTAGGTGTTCTAAGCCGACTCCGTGCCTTCTTTACCCCTGCACAGTTTTTGACTTTATACATGGGTTTTAAAGGCCCCTGTGTAGACAACTCTCATGTGTGGCAAGGCTCCCCACATACAGCTCTTCTCAATAGGATGGAGTCAAAGGTTTTTCGTCTCATTAACTCTCCTCCTCTTACTGGCTCCCTTCAACCTTTGTCTCTTCACCGCATTGTTGCCTCTTTATCTCTTTTCTATCGCTACTTCCATGGTCACTGCTTCTCTGAACTGTCTGCTTGCATCCCTCCACCTCTATGACGAGTGCGTAGCACCCGTCTAGCAACAAACTCTCATCCCTTTTCTGTCCAACTCTCTAATCCAAGAGTTAATCATTACTCCCAGTCGTTCATTTATGCAACGAGTCAACTCTGGAACTGTCTCCCTCTGTCTGTATTTCCAACTTCCTATGATCGCCACTCTTTCAAACGCAGTGTGTCCAGGCATCTTGAAATTAACAGATCTTGAATTTGGGTCACTTTTGTACTGTTTTTTTTTTTTTTCTTGGAAGGAATTGTTTGCGGGCTCCTGGCCTTTGGTTCCTTCTTATTCGCATTAAAAAAAAAAAATCACCCTCTCCACTCTTCCTTTTCTCTCTCTTTTACTCCCACCCCTGTCTTGCTCCTGTCCCTCCCTCCCCCTCCTTCTTTGTTCTTCCTTTATTTTCCTTTTTTCATCAGTCCCTCCTGTTTATCCTCGAACCCCTCTCGTCTCCCACTTTTCTACTTTTCCACAATCCCAACCTACTCCCTTATCTTTCTTTCCATCCTCTCTCTCTCTCTCTCTCTCTCTCTCTCTCTCTCCATTTTTTTCCTTTTACGTCCAGGCTCACTCCTCTCTTCCTCCTCTTCCCCTCCTTACCTCGTCTTTCTCCGCTTCTAGTCCTGTCTCTCTCTTCCTCCTTCTCTCCTTGCTTCCTCGTAACCCTCCATTTTCTCTCTACACCTTCCTCATCCTTTTCCTCTTCCTCTCTCTCTTCTGTCCTTTCCTCCTCTTATCAGTGTCCTTTATAGCCTACTTTTATCCTCTCTCCTACACAGTCTCCACATTCCTCCAGTCCCTTCCTCCAGTATCCTGTAGCTTCAGCCTGTATTCCACTTCTCTTCTTCGCCTTCCCTCTCTTCCTTCTCTCCTCTCTTTTCTTCTCCGTAATTCTTTCCTTCTTCTTCTACAATCTTTCTCTTCCCCTCTCAGCCCCTTCTCCATACCCCCCCCCTTCTCTCTCTCTCTCTCTCTCTCCACCCCCTCAGCTGCATGCCCATAACCTTCAGGCCAACCCAACACAGGTGAATAAGATGACAAGTTTTTACCCCAAATATGTCAAGATGTTTGAGGAGGCGAGTGGCAGCTGGGTGAGAAGGAGGGGAGAAGTGAAAGAAAGGAAAGAAATGGAATGGAAGAGAAGAGAAAGGAAGGACAGGGAAGGGAAGGGAAGGGAAGGGTATGGAAGGGAAGGAAAAATAAATGAAGAGAATGATAAAAGAAAGAAAAAAAAAGGAAAAAATAGGAACATGGACAGAGACAAAGATATAGGTAGACAAAGACAGACTGGGAAAGAGACCGACTGAAATTTAAGGAAATGAGAAAAAAAGAACGAAAGAAAGATGAGAAAGGTAACGAGTAAAGTATGTGGAACGGAAAGATAAAATGAAGAACAGGGGGACAGAAGAAAGATGAAAAAGTAAAAGTTATGGAAACAGAAAAATGCAATGTACACGAGGAAAAATGAAAGACAAAGATGGCTGGTGGATCGTAAAAAGCATGCAACAGAAGAGATGCAACTGGAGGTAAGGGGAATGGGTGAGAAAATATAACAAGGGGAAGAAGGTGGAACAGCTGTGCAGGGGCTGGAGCAAGTAGGGAGGGAGGGAAGGTCAGTAATTGAGAATGGGGTAAAAATGAGAGAGAGAGAGAGAGAGAGAGAGAGAGAGTCAACCTGCCATGAAATGTTAAAACTGCGAGAATGGGAGAAGGGGTGTATATGAATTGAGAAAGGAAGGGAAATGGGGAAGAACGGAGGGAAGAAGAGAGAGATTAAATGAGAATGGGAGGGAGAGAAAAACGGAGAGAGAAAAGGAGACAAGAGATGAAGTGAGAGAAGGAGGGATCGATAAGATGGGATGGATGCAGCAAGAGAGGAAAAGATTGTGGGATTGAGTAGCAGGAAGAAGAACAATGGAAGAGAAAGAGAGGGTAGGAAAAACAGGAGAGAGCGGAGGAGACGAAGTGAAAGAAGTTGAAAGGGAGAGAAGAGGAAGAGTGGTAAAACAGTGGAGGGGAGAGGAAGAAAAGAGAATAATGAAGAAGAAGAGAGAGAGAGGAATAGTAGCAATGAAATGGAAGAGAGAAAAGAAAAAGGGTGGAAGCGAGAAGAGGAGGAAGACAAAAGGGTTTATGAGTATGCTTGGAAGGAAGCTCAGAATTGCATGGAGAGGAGTAAAGATGAGAGAGAATACGAGAGAAGGAAGAGAAACAAATAAAGAGCAGAGTAAAGAGAAAAGGAATAAATGTGAGCGTTAGTGAAATTGAAAGGAAATGAGATTGTGAGGTAAGGAGTTAGAAGAGAGAGTAAGTGAAATGGGGCTAGAGTAATGAAGATACTTAGCAATGCAAGAAAACTGAATGAAAATAAAAGAAATTGGGAGTACAAGAAGAGGAGAGGAAGATGACGAAAGGAAGAGGAAGAATGAAGGAAAAAGGGCATGTGGTAAGAAGAGGGAAGCGAACGATATTTTGTTTCAGATGAACATGGGAAAGAAAAAGTCATTAAATTATAAATAATCAATAATCTATATGCAAGATTACAGATGCCCTCCAATTATTTAAAAAAAAAAAAAGAAAAAAAAAAAAAACAGTAGGTTGAAGTTTGAGGGGACACTAATGTGGGGAGGCTAGCTGCAAACAGAAACAGTTCGAGGAATACAGGAATTCTGATAGGCAGAGGTTATACAATATGGCAGTGTGGTAGTCAAGCCATTAACGCTACCAGGTGCCCGTGTAGCATCCTTGGAAGACATGAGGAGGTGGCAGAATGGATGCAACTTCGCCTAAATATATGCCATAGAGGTACAGTATTTGTAAAATAATGCAAAGGGGGCAACATTTTACATTATGTTGGGATGGTAGCTCCTTTGCAAATGCTTGGTTATTAATTTTTCTTATATCTTTGTTCTGAATTTTCTCGAGTTGTTTTAGTGCAACCTCTCCTTATCTAGTCCACAAGGGTGAGCACTATTCAAGCTGAGAGCGCACATGACTCTCGTAAATTATAGCTAACTGTTGGTCAGTGAAGAAGTTATGGATTCTATTCAACCGAGAATTTCAGTACTTTTAGAGATCGGAATATTGGTTTCACTGAAGGTCATATAGGACCAGGCAATACCTCTTTATTGGTGAAATGGATATATTTGATTTTCCTCGCATTAAAGGAGACGGTGATATTTTGTCCCCATTCAGTGATCTCGGATAAGTCTTGATTTGTGGGGATTGCCGTGCTGAATTGTGAGTTAAAGATATCAAACTTTGTGAATTGAGATTTAAGTGTTAAGAAACTGTGAAGTGCTGATTCATCTGCATATGAGTGAATAGGGTTATGGGTGACAGACAAGAGATCATTAATATGAATAGGGAAAAGGGCTGAAGCCAGGAGTGATCCTTGTTGCTGAGATTTAAGGAAATCAGGGGGAAGAAAGATGATAGGCCGTAGCCAGGGAGTTGGGATAACAGGGAACGGTGTCCCACTCTGTCAAAAGCTTTAGAATTATTAAGGACTACTGCATGAGTCTCTCTATGTTGGTTAATTGATTGATAGATGGTATGTATCAGGAAACTGAGTATATCAACTGTCGATCTTTTATGGCGAAAACCATACTGTCTGTCTCTAATTAAGCTGTTAGATTCAAGATGTTTAACAAAGTGCTTATTAATGATAATCTAAAATATTTCACCAAAAGAAGATGTGATAGGTAATGGTCTGTAATCAGAGGGATCAGATGAACTTCCTTTTGTCAGGACTGGCGGATATTGGCTTCTTTAATAGAAATTTGGAATGAAAACTTAACTATCCATAGTCTGAATAACTTAGCTAGAAGAGGAGAAGGTTCTGTATAATGCTTTTTCAAAACGATTGGAGGAATTCTATCTGGACCTGCAGCTTTGTTGGCTGGAAAATTATTTAGGATGGATTTTACGTATCTAGGCTGTATCTTTAGTGGAACAATTTCCAAGTTATAGTACATGAACGTTCTGACTGACTTCTTACTTCTTCTAGGTATAATTTCTGACAAGAGTATTGGCAAGAATGTTAGCTTTTCCAAAAGGGTCATTTGCAGTGTTTCTAATTGAAGATTTTAGTGGGGGAATGGGTGATGACTTGTCAATGTTATTATAGAAAGGACTGAAACTTGACCAGTTTATGCTCTTGTCATTAGGATTATTTAAAGTTTGGATGCTTGGTTGTCAAGAAAGTTTAATTTAGTGTGATTTATTACTGATTATACGTGGTCTATAACAATCTTAAAGTGACTGAGGGATTCCGTTTTTTTTTTTTTTTTTTTTTTTTTTTTTTTTTTTTTTTAACTCTAAGTAAGAGTTATGTGCTAAAGACTTTTGGTTTGTTACCCTAGTACAAACTGCTGTCGAACCATTTGGGGGAGTCAAATCTTTTACTAAGTTGTTTTCTGGGTATGAACAATTCCATACAAACTTGTATTAAGTAATTAATGTGGATCTGGGTAGAATGTTGTCAATGGAGCTGAAAGACTGCCATGGAATATCAGAAAAATAATTTTTAATCCATCTCAGTTACCCTGAACAAAGTGACCTCAGGTCATCTGTAAAGTTTAGGTGGAAAAGCCAAAGCTCTTGCAGGTTATTAGTGACCCAGATAAACTGTCGCTAATCCGTCGTTATTCACCCATTAATGACCCAAAGACGACTGAAGCTCTTGAGGGCGTGACATTCATTTTATTGTTGCTGCTGCCAGACTATTATATTTAGCTCTGGAGAGAAATTTGTGACTGGAGGGGATGGATACAGCCTCCACAAACACCTTCAACAACACATGTCCATCGTAAGCTGTATTTAGCTGTTTAGAAACAGGAAGAATAAGACAAGAACTGCATCGCTCGTCCGAAAGAATTAGGGTCTGTACAAGGGGATGTTTCTCCCAAGGCAAATAAGGTGGAGTTAGAGAGATAAAGAGGAAAACAAATAAACAGATGCTGATTGCTTGTCGGTGAATGACATAAAAACCACTTAGGCTTGTCGTTAAGTTGTGTAAATTTAGACGGAAACGGAAAAGTACTTTGTGGTAATTAGTGACCCTGATATGTCGTTGCTAATCTGTCTTTATCCACACATTAATGACTCAACTGAGATTTAAGGCCGTGAAATCGACTTTTTTAAAAATTATTATTATCCCCTTTATCTGACGACCTCATAAAGTGTGGACGAGATTAATCAATATTTTTATCACAGACTTCCACAAGGAACGAAGGAGCCCGGAACAAGACTATTAAGTACCGGTATTTAATGCTCGGGTGATCAGCCTCACTCGTCCCTGAGCAGCATTATGAGAGCAGTAGACTCCAGCCACCCATCAGCTTTAAGCCTTCACAAGTTCCATCCGGTGGCAGCACCTTAACCCACTGAACCACTATATGATTTTATTCAGCTAAGGAGAGTGTTTTCGAACTGGAGGGGTTAAGTATAGCCTTTATTAACCCCTTCATTACGAGTGGCCCTGATATATCGCCACTGATCTCTCTCTCTCTCTCTCTCTCTCTCTCACACACACACACACACACACACACACACACACACACACACACACATAAATACACACACACACACACACACACACACACACACCTCACCCTCCACCCACTGAAACAAACAACTTCCCGTATGAGAAGGGAGGTGAATGAGCAGCCTGAAGAAACAGTCATCATGGCCAGACACAAAGACCCATGCGATGCTGCAACAGTTATGTGGAATCTTTATTGATGTCTGATATGAGGGATTGTTTTTTGTGTGTATGAAAATGATGATTGATGATGGGATGGAGACTGATGATGTGATGAAGACAGAGGAGTAGCTAGCGACGGGAAGAGAGAAACTAGTGATAATGATGATGATGATGATGATAAGAATGATACTGGTGAGACAGCAACGATGGCTGGTGAGAAACTGATGATGATGATGATGATGGGAAGGAAACCAATGCTGGTGCAATGGGAGATAATAACTGAATGGAAAATGATGACTGATTAACGCAGTTACGGGACAAGAACTTATGATGACTGGACAGAAGTTGAATTTGATGTTGATAAATAAATGTTGATGATGATAGTATAGATGATGGTGTTGATACGAGAAACTGGTAACTCTGTGGCGGAAGTTGATGATGGGGTAGAATTTGTCGGTGATGTGACAACGATAGGCCATTCGTCATCTGACCTTTTGCTACACATATTTGGAATTCTTGTTAATGTTTGCGGTGAATGAGTATTTTCACGTCAATGTGAAGGTGACTGATGACGGATGGAAACTAGGATGCAGAGGAGATACGACAGAAATCGATGCTGATGTGACAAAGTTTGCTGGTGATGAGAGAAATATATAACAATAATGAAGTGATGAAAAATACGGTCGTGACAGTTGCGAAAGTTGGACAAAAGTTTGTGCTGACTGGGAAAAGCAAATGTTATTGTGACACAAGTCGTTAATGGGACTGAAATTCGTAATGTGACAGACAGAAGTTGTGCTGCTGATACGACAGAAATCAATACCACTGTCGGAATAAAAACAAAGAAACAGACACACAAAACGACAGAAAACAAAAATGTGCAGACACAAAAATATATACATATATGAATAATAGAGAGTGACAAGTAACTAAAATGAGTGGAATGGAAAATGTAAAGAGCTCATTCATCATTTTTCTAACCTTTCAGACTACAGACGAGCTCACCTTTAGAGAGAATAATGATAGGCTACGTGCAGTCCGAAGCATTAGGAAATAAAGAAATTAACCTTTTTCCTCTGATTTCCTCCAGCGCAGTAAAAACATATACTTTACAGACATGCCTATATGTATCTATAGTATCTATCTATTTATCCACCTACCTATCCTTTAACCTTCCTACATAACTATTAGCCTACCTATATATCTGTCTGTCTCTCGATCTATCTATCTGTCTATCTATCAATTTACATGTATACGGACATTAACTTCTATTTTGAAATCAGCATCACAGATTTTGGCCATTAGAAACGAGCAACACTAAAATATGTAGCACTAGATCAACACCTTAAAGGGCTTTCATACATTCTGGAGTCGGACGAAGAGTCGCCAAGAGTTCAAACTCCTCGCGGATTCTTGTCAGTTTGGTCAAGAATCTAGCGATCTAAGAGTGGGCCAGGTGGGCGCTACAAGCAGCGACGCATAGCTTAAGCATTGCTACAAGTTCCCTGGGGCATCGCTATGAGTAGCTGAGAGTCACTACGCATTGCCGAACCAAATGGTCCGTAAGGGTCTACAAGTAGCCATGAGTAGCTAAGAGTAGCTAGGAGTAGCAAAGACCCCCGGTAGAGTAGTTATGAGTGCTCTACGACTATCAAGAAATTGACACGAGTCTGTCAGGAGTGTCGGACGAAAAAATATATATATAAAGGATGTGATGCAGGCTTGCATTCAGCATAGACCTATGTATCCTCAACGACCATGGCCGGAGGTGTCCGCGAATTAAAAGTACTGAAGCTGGAGGTAGATCTTGCATGTGAAGTGGTCGATCAATGTGGCAATACGTAGGCTGTTACTTGAGAAGAAGAAAAGAAAGCCAAAGAGGAGAATCCTTTGGAGCAGGTTATGGCTGCTACGACGTCCTATGTACGGCAGGTAAAGAAACTTACTGAAGAGTTGAAATTAGGGGACTCCCATAGCTTCAGGAATTTTCTTTGAGTGGATGACATGTTCAGGAAACTGCTGGAAAGGGTTGGTTCCCGTATCGAAAAACAGGACACCTTCTGGAGGAAGTCATTGTCACCTGGGTTGAGGTTGGCCATCACTTTACGCTACCTGGCGACTGGAGATAGCTACAAAACCCTTTCACATGGCTTCAGAGAGGTCCACAATACCATTTCACTTATCATTCCTGAGACCTGCTAGGCCATCATTGCAGAGTACCTGAAGGATGTCCTGGCCTGCCCCACAACGCCGGAACAGTGGAAGGAGGTGGCTTCCTTTTTCTCCAACAATCGACTCGCAGCAAACTCGCAGTGACTCCTACCACACTTTTACCATGCTCTTGGCATATTCGTGGCGAATCATGAATAACTCGTAGCTACTCTTCGTAACTCATGGATGAAACGAAACGAAACTTCTGAGCACTCCTGTGAAATTCCTACCTACTCTTGAAAGACTCCTAGCTACTCTTGCCAACTCCTAGCGACTCCTAGCTACTCTTAGTTACTCACAACGATTCTTAGCAACTCGCAAAGGTTTTTTGATACAAGAATCAGTTAACAGTAGATATGAGTCGCTAAGAGTCGCTAAGAGTAGTCACAAACGCCTTACGTACGTGCTAGGTGTTAAAAAAAATCGAAGCGGTTCTAGGAAAATGTTGAACACGTTAAAAACATCACGAGTGCACGAAGAGTAACGAGACAGTGCCGAGAGTCCGTAGGACTATAGAGGAATTGTCAGGAGTAGGGTGAAGAGTGTCTCCAGAGTAGCAACCCGCAATGATTCTTCGTCTGATTCCTAAATGTGTGAAAGCCCCTTAAGTCAGTGTATTCTGGTCAGCAGCAACTAGCGGAGTGCTGACATATTGATGGTGGTGTTAGGTTTATTTGATGCACTCGTATAATGCTTCAACGGTTCTATGTTTGTGTTTCAGTGTTCATGTCCCTGGATCCTTCCCATGCCGTGTGCTACTGATAATGATGATGACGATGATATGATGATGATTAGGAGGAGGAAAAGGAGAAGGAGGAGAAGGACAGAGAAGAAAGTAGGGAGGTTCAGCAGTCCCTCTGTGATATGTGCAAAATCTCTTTCAGGACAGAGAGTTTTGCTACTTTTATTATAGCAAACTATTACTGTAAAATTTTGACACTCTTGGTGGAAAAACAAAATGAACAGTTAATTAATTCGACTAGAAAGACACTTTGCTTACCGAGGGCAAAGTGGGATGATGAGGAATGGAGGTATATGAATGAGAGTGGTGTTAGATGGGAGGGAAGCCTGATGGCGAAGGACACTTGAAGGGATATATGAAGTTGAGTTTTATCAGACTTACATGTGTTATCTTCAAAATCTTTATTCTGCAATTATCTTCACGTTCTGGCTCCTGCGAGCATGAGACATTTATCAACAGCTTTCTAGATGAAGGAATACATATACAGTTTGTAATAAGTTGCTATGATGTAAAGTTAGTGAATGGTAGGTGCTAGGAAAGAGCATAGTTTGGATTGTCTGAATGTAATAAGAAAAACGAGATTGATGCAATTGGCTTGCACCTGAAAGTTTATAACACGGCACCGAGTCTCTGTCAAATTAAAAAGGGAAGGGGAAGGATCAGGCGCTTGTTTCTGCATATTTTTGACGAAATGGTTATTGAGAAATGGCAATTAGATTTTCGGTAAGGAAGCATCGCAGCATCAGTTAGTGTGGAATGGCAAACTAAGCTTCCAATAAAAAATACTATGGTAACAGGAACACTCATGGCGTGTGTTTCCTATTGTGAAATGGGTTTCCGTTTTCATGGATAGGAAGGGGTATATGTTTTAGCTTTAGCATCCTGTGGAGGAAGTGAAGATCTGTGTGAAGTAGGTAGAATTTTGACTTAGACATCCATTGGACGGGCTTAGGTTACACGATGTTATAGGTATGTTTCTTACGGTTAGTTTTAGTGGGCTTTTAATTACGTGCCCAACAAAGAATGACATGAGGCAATCTGTCTGTGGCCGTCCTCTCTCAAATTAAGGCGTCTGGCTGTCAGTAGATTGTGATATGTTTCCCGACAGACGTGGTAAAGATAAATGAAGGTGTCTGTAAAATTTAGGTGGAAATGCCAAAGCACTTGCAGGTAATTAGTGACCCAGTTAAACTGTAGTCAATTTGTCTTTATTCACCCATTAATAACCCAAAGAAGAACTCGTGGACGTCACATTCATTTTATTATTGCTACTGCCGGGGGATATTATTCCGCTCTGAAGAGACTTTTGGTGCTGGATGGATTGGATACAACCTTCACCTACACTTTCAATAACAGAGGTCCATCCTAAGCTGCATATGATCGTCTAGAAACAGGAAGATTGAGACAAAAATAATTCCGTCCGTTTCACCCATTTGCGCCCAGTGTCCTCAATATTGGGCGGAGGTGGGCATTTTCAAAATTTAATAAAGAAGGGAACCCCGGGGTAAGGACCTATGAGATTCGCGACTATGAGCCGACAGGCGAAGGGCGGTGGCTTAGTATCCTTCCAGCAAAACCCCTCGCGCTGGAACTTTGGGAGCTAATGGGTTAAAGGAATTGGCCCCACCACAAGTGGATGTTTCTCCTTAGTCGAAAAAATTTAACAAGAATAAGAGGAAAACAAATACACAGGTGCTGATTGTTTAATGAATACACACACACACACACACACACACACACACCAACACACAGGCGTGTCGACAAGGTGCATAAATTTAGGTGGTAACGCGAAGGCACAGGGGGTAATTAGTGACCCTAATACGTCGGTGCTAATCTGTCTTTCTCCAAACCTTAATGGCCCAACGAAAACACTTTATTTTTCACATTAATTTCAGTCCTACCATACGATTTTAAGCAAAGTGGACTTTTGTTTTAGACCCCAGACTTCCATAAGGAACGTAGGAGCCGGGGATTTGGGTACTCATTAGCGACACTGAAGGACCGGCTGACCAGCTTTACACGTCCCTGAGCAGCATTATGTTAGCAACGAACTCCAGCCACTCTTCGGATATCAACCTGCAAAGGTTTATATCCTAATAAACCACCAAATGATTTTATTTAGGAGAGGCTTTTCCAGCAGAAAGGGCTAAGTAAAACACTGATTAACTCCAATAGGAGTGGCCTGAAATAACGCCACTGATCTCTCTCTCTCTCTCTCTCTCTCTCTCTCTCTCTCTCTCTCCTGATTAACGTTGTGGTGAGGATTTAAGCCTACAAACTTGCTAGGTTAGACACAGCACGAATAAACGTTGGAGAACAAGAGGTCTTTATTAAGTTAAACAAAATAATCTGACAGGGCCGAAAGTAAACACGAGACTAGGTTATTCAGAATCAAAGGTCTTTCCCGTCAAATTCGGAGTGCGTATTGTTAGGCTACTATCTCCTTGCTCCTACCACACAGTTTGACTCAACTTAGGAAAGCCTTCATGGTTTTGAAGGAGTTTACTTATTTGTTTAATTATTTATTATTATTATTATTATTATTATCATTATTATTATTATTATTATTATTATTATTATTATTATTATTATTGTTATTATTATTATTATTATTATTATTATTATTATTACCATCATCATTAGTATTATCATTATCATTATTATTACTATTATTACCATTATTCTCATTAGTTATAATTTGTTATTATTATTGTTGTTTTTATTATTATTATTATTATTATTATTATTATTTATATTATCATTATTATTATCATTATCATTATCATTATTATTATTATCATTATCATTACTAAATGTGTCCGAATCTGGATATAGGTTTAACAACCTTGTCCCTGAGGGCCAGCAGCCATTCTACGTGCAGCATACCTTCACATGTCACCAGTGGCACCAACTCCCACCGTTCATACTAAGTACATGCAGGACTGTCTATTATCGGACTCGTGTAGTAGTGTCAGCAGGGCTACTTTTTATATGTCAGTAGGTTTTACGGTAGATTTATTTAGTCTTCCAACGAAACAAAGATCCTTGACATGTTCCCTGCACCAGCCAGGGATCGAACTCGTGTACTGTACACTGGAACAGCAGACCACCTTTTTAACAACCAGGGAAATTCATGGAGATAGCCATCAGACGCGCTGGTTACGAGAGACAATTAAATAATGGCGCTAAGCAGCTTTTAGATTTGAACCTCGCTAATGGGTACAGCTGATATTTTGGTGGTGGTCCTCTTCTTTCTTTTCATTTTTCTTTATCCATTAATTTTCTTTTGACGCTTGGGTACATGCAGTGGAGGGAACACATATCACTTTGCTGATTAGTTGGTTAATCTGGTATTATTAAATTGCACACACACACACACACACACACACACACACACACACACACACACACACACACACACACACAGGGTCAATAGCCTACATCAGCGTTACTTACACAGAGGGTCGCACGCAATATCTCAATCTTACGCAGGCGCACCAGCATCTCACGCACACACATACACGCCTGCTCCAACACGGTACCCCGTTTCTCTCTCTCACTCTCTCTCTCTCTCTCTCTCTCACACACACACACACACACACACACACACACACACACACACACACACACACAAAGAGAGAGAGAGAGAGAGAGAGAGAGAGAGAGAGAGCACACACACACACACACACACACACACACACACACACACACACACACACACACACACACACACACACAAACATGAACACATGCACAGAAAACACATTAAGTTATGTTTTTCTTTTAATCTTAATTATTACTTTTTATTATGGTATGATTCTCATTTTCTTTCCTTGTCTCAGTATGACTGAAATGAATGATTATGAAAATGTAAATGAAAGTGGCACCTATTCTGTAAACGTAGTAGGTTTGTATCATGGGGTATGAAGTACATCATTGTTTTGTAGTAATAAATAAGTATATAAATAAATAAATAAACAAAAAGTATGGTTTGTCTTACCGCACGTAGTATTCTGAAGAACGAACGACGTATTGTGATGTATGTGCAGTATTGTGCATGAGGTGCAAATCTTACTCTTTTCTTTTAGTTCCCAAAATTACACAAAACGACACGATACAAAATATTTCATAGCCTCAAGTTCATCTTAATATCTCTCCTATAACTACTTGTACCTTTGCAATATATGTGTGTGTGTGTGTGTGTGTGTGTGTGTGTGTGTGTGTGTGTGTGTTCATTTACAAGGTGGTCCATATATAGCACTCCACTTCCACTCTGCCGGGCTGTATCTCGTGTGTTGTTGGGACGGCACAGTCAGTGTTGTCAGTATGTACCCTGCATCATTTATCTATACTCCCACTGCCACAACCAC
The DNA here is from genome assembly GCF_032717465.1 of Coenobita brevimanus. NCBI lineage: Eukaryota > Metazoa > Arthropoda > Malacostraca > Decapoda > Coenobitidae > Coenobita > Coenobita brevimanus. The sequence goes on from NC_137057.1 coordinate 39,187,963, forward strand.
GCCCCCACATCAACCGACTGAGCCCTCCAAGCAACACATAAGAAACCGACACTTGAGAGTCTAGCTGAGTGTTATTTACTCACTACCCAGAACATGGCCTCTCAAGGGCAAGGTATATTTTTTCTTGTACAGTCGGACACAAAATTTCGCCTAATATATCACTTCTACTTCTGGTTTTACTTTGTTAGATAATATTGTAAGCCTGAGGCAAGCTTAGTATTTTCTCTCTGCTCATGGGTGATTCAGCTGTATGTGATGCGTTAAGTAGGAATGTGACGCAACAACTCAACACGTGAAGTGGACGTAGGGTAGTATTTAGAGTATTTTGTTCAATACTGTACTTTTCTCCAGACACGACTGTTACTGAGAATCCACAACAGTAACGACACGATACTGAGGCTGACTGGCGAGTGGCAGAATTGTTGATTATACGTGCTTGACAAAGATTACAACCCATAGTCGATTTTGACTAGTAATCAAGGAGATTTATTCCTACCTCGTAACAAAGATTTATCAATTTTCAAACAACTACAACTTTGTATTCAAGTCGAGGGAATGACTGAGTTCCCTCAAAAGAAAAAAAAAAATGACAACAGTGATCAGAATGACACAAAACCACTCTTAGTCTTACCTGATTCTACACGAGACCCAGCGGACATGTTAAAAACACTGCCACCAGTACCATCACGCCAGTCCTGCATGAAATGGTCCTAACGTATAAGAGTATTTGGTGAAGGGACACTGCTTTACCTCAAAGAACGGTCTGTATGGTCTATGGACAGAGTTCAGTTTAAAGAAAATAATCCACGAGTAAACTAATAAATATGTAGTTACTTTAAAACTTTAGAATAACCAACAAAGGAATAAATTATAACACTGAAGTTTCCTTTTCATTTACGCACAGAGGAAAACACAGACGATTAGGCATCGAAAATAGTCTACTGTATAATCAGAGAAAATAATAACAAAAAATGACAAGTGCTGTCAGGCACAACAAACATCGCCCGACATTAATTAGTTTATTGCTGTTAAATATTTTCTCGTTTCTTCCATTTAGTGTCAGTGCACAATTAATTCGATTGCGCCCAGCGTCCTCAATATACGACGGAACTGGGCATTTTCAAAAGTTAATAAAGGAGGGAACCCCGGCGTAGGTGTTAGGACTCCATATTATAATTACAATTCATAATAGATAAATAGATAGATAGATAGATAGACAGACAGACAGATAGAAGCAACAAGTCAGATGATGAGAAGGTATAGTGTCTGCGAGAATCGAGCAATGCTAAACATGCTTACACACTCTAATGCTTGATAGGCACACGACAGCGCCTCGTGACCATACACACATATACACACATACTCACACACAGGTTTCTAGAACATTTCAACAACAGTGTAACACACGTGACACGACCCCTGCTACACAAGAATTTAGGAAGCAGAGCTCAGAAGGAGACAAGCTATAGAACCGACAGGTAGTGGAGAGAACGAGCCTAGCAACATGGGCGAGAGAGAGAGAGAGAGAGAGAGAGAGAGAGAGAGAGAGACAGGAGGTAGCTCGCGGGACTCTACTTATACTTCACTCGTGTGTGAGAGACTTTGTTAATATTTCCGAGACAAATAAAAATAGTCCCATACTATTCTTTACCTCTCCTGTCATTGCATGACAAAAAGGTAACGAAGATTATCTACTTACAAAACTACTCAAGTATAACAACCGCTCGTCCACGAGTATAATATCTGTATAACTGATCTACAAAACTCCACTACAAGAAGCTACAAAGTTATTGTAAGATAGGGACCTATGAGCTTTGCGACTATGAGCCTATAGGCGGAGGGACTACACTTAGCACCCTTCCAGCAAAGTCATTCACACAGGAACCCTGGGAGTTATGGGTTAAAGTCTAAGGTAATAGCGCAAAAGATTTCATGTTAAGCCCTCTGAAAATCCTCGATCCTGCGTTTGACCTTTCAAGGTCATTCGGGGTCAAAGGCCATGCTACAAAATGAAACCCCATTTGAAACTTCCTATATCTTGGTAATACTAACTGTATCATCAACGAGTTTCGAGCTGTAGCGCCCTGAATATCTGTGACCATGAGTTTGGCCTTTCAAGGTCACCTACGGTCAAAGGTCAAGCAACCAATTGAAAACCCACATGGGATATTCTATATGATGATAATAGTATACATCTATCTTCATCCAGTTTCTCTTTACAGCCTCCTGAATATCTGTGGCCTTGAGTCTGATCATTCAAGGTCATTCAAGGTCAAAGGTCTTGATGCCAAATGAAAGCCCATATTACGAGTTCCTGTATGTTCCTAATAGTAAATATCTCTGTCTTCAACCTTTTTCAAGGTATAGCCCTCTGAAAATCTGTAACCTTGATTTTGACCTTTCAGGGTCACTCGATTACCTCCAAAGTTTAACCACTTTCTTTAGGGACCAGTGCCCACATAACCTGAAAGTTTCCTGTAATTTTGTTCAGACGTTTTTCAGAAATGTTGCTAACAAAAAAAACAAAACAAAACAAAACAAACTCGAGCAAAAATAATACCTTGTTCGACTACGTCCGGGCGAGGTAACAAACAAAGAAACTCGATCAAGCACAATAACTCGTTGGACTCCGTGCGGACGGGGTAAAAACTCAACTGTGAGAGAGGTAGTGAACGACGGGGGGGGATTATACCAAACTAAAGAACAAGAACGTAAATGAACTCTCTTTCTCACCCAAGAGGAGAACAGGTAGATTTTATGATCAGGGGACATTTCAGGGTCCTGATTAGAAATGAAATTAGTGAGGAGTTCGAGTAGAATGAACAAGGCAACAGTCTGACTAGCTGGGTGGAAATGAAAGGGGAAGAGAAGAGAAAACAAGAGGAGAGCAGAGGAGGGAAGAGGAGAGGAGAGAGAAGGAGAAAAAAGTTGAGACGAGAAGAGATGATGAGAATAGACGAGAACAGAGGAGAAAGGGAGAGGAGAGAAACAAATTAAAACAAAGGAGAGGAGGCAGAGGGAGAGGAGAAGAGAAAAGAAACGGTAAGAGATGGTGAGAACAGACAACAACAGAGGAGGAGAGAGAAAGGAGAAGAAAGAGAAATTCAGACAAAGGAGAGAATACATTCCATTCTCATATCCTTCGACTCATACAAATAAACTTCGGTTTCATTACGCTTGTTCTAATGCTGTCCACAACAAGGTGAAGGCCTTACAAAAGGTACCAGAGCCAACTCATCCCTGAATCAGATCTCTCATATGTTTTGCTGGGAGTCATGATAAATCTGTTCTTCACTCTGCCAAAACTAATTTCATTCGTACTAAACGGTCTAAACTCTTTAACTCAAAATCTTTCTGTTCCTCTGGCACCTTGCCAAAAACCTTTCTAACAACCTTGCCTCATCATCCTTCCCTCCTCTTGTCGACTCTGATGGCTCTGTAGCTATTTCTTCTGCTGAATGAACACAACTCTTTGCTCAGACTTTCTCCTCCAATTCTACCTTAGACGATTCCGATTCTGTTCCTCCATCACCCCCTCCCTCAGATTTCCTCAAGGTTGTCATTAAAATATATTCAACTGTTGTATTTTCTGCCATCACTTGCCTCAATACTAACAAGGCATTTGGGACAGATGGGGTCCCTCCTGTTGTCCTTAAGAACTATGCTTCTGTGATTACACCCTGTCTAGGTAAACTCTTTCACCTTTGTTTGTTAACATGTCCTCTCCTTCTTGCTGGAAGTTTGCACTCATTGAACCCGTTCCAAAGAAGGGTGACCATTCCAAGCCCTCTAACTATCGACTGTTTGCTTGAAAATCCTTTTGTTTCAAAAGTTTTTTAGTCTACACTAAGCCAATAAAATTTCAAAGCATCTTTCCTATCACAACCTTCTTTATGATCACAAGTAAGGGTTTCGTCAGGGATGCTCCACCGGTGATCTTCTTACCTACATTTTAGACTCTGGTCTAAAAGTTGCTTGAAAATAGAGACAAGGAATTGACATGTGAAATCAAGCAGTAAATTTTACTTATGCCGGCTTACTTCGCCGATTCTCTAAGGATGAGAATTTATAAACTTTCTCAACAGTACACAGCAGAGACTAATTACTCACGTGTGCTGTTTGTTAGTACTGTTAGCCTCTAGAGAAAGTGACTCCACCCCTGACAATCAATAACTAATGCTAGTAATGATAAACAGGTTCTTGCCGGTGCATTAACTCCTAGCTGGCACAACGGATTTAAGCTTAATACAAAAGGACTGACCTAAGTACCAGTTATGAATAATACAAAGCGTTTGTGCAAACTAAGAGTGGCAACTAAAATAAGCTAAATGTGGAGAAATAAAACACGAGTTTAACTACATTGAGCTCAAAGAAAAAAGAACTGTAAATTTATTAATTACAATGAATTAATTTAACGTTACATGAGTCTCCAAATGAATCCAAAATAACAAGGGAAATACACTCACTCGCTCATTCAAACACTAACACCTAAACCTAGGAAAAACGAAAAGAAATAATGGCCAGTAGAGGGGGGGCAAGCGAAAGGAACTGGGCGCCGGTGTAGAACAGATGCTGCGATATGTTAAACCTCTTCGCCGATTCACCGTCTAGGTGGAGATTTCAGGAACTCGCTGTACAACAGCGGCGCTGCTCCTTGCCGGGCACAGCGAACCTGCTCTCGTGATTATCAAAGCCTGACTAAATTCAAACTATGATGCAAGGGCTGGGGCTGCCCATGTTTGCTTCAACGGTCAATGAAAAGAAAGTGAGCGATATACGCTCACAATAAATCACTCAGTGAAGACGCTAATATTGTGTGGAAGGATGATCACTTATGAAACAGTGAAAAATGTTCTGAAAACCGCCCTAACCAAGTGAACGCAAGGATGGTTGAACTGAGCGATATGCAGTGAGAACTCCACCAGAATTCATAGTTTACCCACTGATGAAAAATGTCACGAATTTATAAATACGCTTGCACGAATTTGTGACATTACGCCCCATCAAAATCAAATTTTTCTTTAGGAAAATTTTATGATATACACACATATAAATCCTAACTCAGTCACACAAGATTCACACTGTGGTGTGTGTGCTATCCTCTACAGGAGAAAATCACAGTCTCCCATGAGGGTAAAAACCTCATATTTACATTAACAGAAGCAAGCTTGAGGAAGAAACTCCGAAGCGATGGTGAAAAATTCTGTACTCAGGTCAAACTGAGCGAAAAGTTTGCTACATTTACATTAACAACTGTTATGTAGCGTGATGTATGTAATACACAGTGTAGGTGTGACAGTTGTGGTGTAATTGTGCCTACATGTGAAATTATGTAATACAAATTAATAGCAAATAATGACGACAAGGCAGAAAAGAAGAGGGGGCAGCATGCAACAGAGACGATCAGCTGATCTGCACGACAATGCTGCACCCGCCAGCTGCACCTGCAAAAGCAATCAAGGTGGAGCATCAAAAGTGTCATTTCTCTCTCTGCCTAGCAATCAGTACTTATGTTACAAAAAGTACACCCTAGCCGAAAATTTTAAGTGACAGCCAAGCTTTGTACATTCGAGGTCACCATTATTTTCGTATTGGATACATTATTGATCACGAAACGTGGTCCCAGGACAGAATCTCAAAAGTCCCTTATAGTTTACTGGTTAAAACCTAAACCTACATTATTATTCACCAGGAAACGTGGTCAAACTGAGCGAAGAGACTGGGCACCTGTGCAGGACGTCAAATGCTGCAATTCGCTAAGCCAAAGAACCCAGTTTACTGGTTAAACCCTAAACCTACATTATTATTAACCAGGAAACGTGGTCAAACTGAGCGAAAAGACTGGGCGTCTGTGCAGGACATCAAATGCTGCAATTTCCTAGGACCCAATTTACTGGCTAAACTCTACTCTACACTTACGATTAACATTGGCAAGCTGAGAATCCCTACGCAATCTCGGGCAGGGCACATTTTAACACCCACCATGTGTGTGAACACTCATGTGGATAATGTGCATTCTCCGGGAATCCTCAGAGAGGCCCACAGCTCGAGACACCACCAGGTAATTCAAACACATCCTTAAATTGTCTCTGTGGGGTTCTCGAACTTCCCTCTTAACCTATGGTATGCATGTATATTCAGGTCCTAGACGTAATATGTCCTGTGGGACCAACGGGCGAGACGTCAGGTCTTACTGGTACACTTTTAACTGGGAACCAGGCTGGTCCTTGGATTGCATAAATCTCTAAGGATGCCTGTCATACGGAACCCAGCATACAACAGTTGCCCATGTTAGTCAGCAGTTAGCAGGCGAGACATCAGGTCTGCGCCTACATTGTCACTTCCCTTGATGTATCTCACGGCAAAGTTAAACTGCTGCAAATACAGTGTCCAGTGTGTCAATCTTGCATTCGCCGTCTTAGTCGTGCTAAGACTAGCGCGTGGCATATGATCAGTTTCCAGAGTGAATGGTGCTCCATATAAATAATAGTAATATTTCTTAACGCCATCAACTACGGCTAAGAGTTCCTTCTCAACAGTACTGTAATTCCTCTCAGCGGGTTTTAGCATACGGCTGTGGTATGTGTAACTTGCAATACTTTGGTGATAGAAACTCCGTGTACAAACAGCTAGTTAAGGAGTTTATTACGAGCTCACAACAATGCAGTAACGCCCTCTGCCCAGGCTTGGACTCTGGGAAAGCGTGCTAGGTCAGCAAGTTTAGTGGGGGGATGTATGCATTGGGGGGGGGACATATATACATCGGGGGTAGACATATTATAGGGGGGGTACACTACTCCCCCGGGTAGCTGAGATGGTGTCTCCTGACACCAGGAGGTATATGGTGTTTGATTATATTACTAAGGCAGGGTCGGGGAGGTTTGTACAAGGGATAAGTATGATGCAGGGGCAGTAGGGGAGACATGGCCATGTTTAGGGAAGGTAATTAGAAGGATATATACATATAAGATATACAAGGATTAATTGATGGGTATGTGCCCAGTAAGGGTTGAAAGTACACATTGACATAATGGGGATTATACAATAATATCTTGATACATGATAAACAAGGAGTAGATATGAGAGTTCTTTTGTTTTTCTTCGTTCTTTTTTTATTTTGTTAGTTTCTGTAGGATACACTGTCACTCAATAATGCATTAAAGAAATACCATCATTTTCAAGTAGGAAGAGTTCTGTTCACAGTTTTGTTAATTGTCAGATGGCATTGGTAGTCACTGAATGTGAGGGCAATAAGTACGAGGAGTTTCTACGTCGTGTGTAGGGCGTACTAGGCCTGTAGCGACTCTGATTTCTTGGAGTCGGCGTTCCATTTTCCTGACACAACAATGCACTGCACATATGATGAGTAGAAAACCTATGAAAGCGATAACCACAGGGGAAAACACAAATGTTGGATGAACTCATGAATGGCTGAAGGCCAGAGAAAATTGATCCATAATGAAGTTACTGTCATTGAGCAATGTTAGCATGCACAAGTTAGGGAAGGTGACGGTAATGTTGGCAGATGGCAGGGTTGAAGGCATGTCGAATGTTTGAAAGATGTCATAGGAGTGTTTACGGACAGCTTGGTGATAGCGAGTGGCGTAAGTGAAGATGGACTCTGATTTGAAGGTACAATAGTCTGGTGCTTTGTAGAGACCACTAGCGGAGACGGATCGAATCGAAGAACCAGGACACATGATTGTGACAGAGATGAGAACAGCAAAGAAGAAGTACTGGACATAGTTGAGGTGAGGATGGTGGACCGGGAGTTCAGGAGCTGGTACAAAGGAACAGGCCGAGTAGATGGAATGGTTGCGACCTAAAGCAGACTCACAGGGTGTAGCGGTGCTAGGGAAGATAGCGAAAAGGTGGGCAGCACAGAGACAAGAGGTTGGAGTAAGGGAGGAACAATTCTGGAGGTCTGTGGAAGAAAGGAAGGACACTGAAAGATGATCATGGGAGAGGAGGAAATATTCTGAAGGAACACATACCTGTAACATAGTGTGTTGGATTTTGATGACTCGGTATTGGGATTCTAGGGCTGAAGCTAAATGAGCGAGATCAGATTTGAAGCCAGAAATGTCACGGGCTGTAACAACGCCAAACAAACCACTTAGAATCTCACCTCCGAAGTCGAAGAGACCTCGTTTCACACGTTACGACCAACGGGTGTCTGAATGGAAAATGTGTCATGGAGCTCGGTGAATTTGTTACTTATGTATTGCAATTGCCAGGAGAATGGTAGGAAAAGGTTATAGAGATACTGATTTGGGTTGTGTGTCCCCATGATGGCCGTGAGATGGGTCTTGATTCCGTGGAGCTGGTGCGCGTAGGCAGGTAGGGCAATGGCTATGTCGGCCAGGGGTGCAAGATCGTTGCGCAGGGAGACTACCTCCCCTCCTGAGCCGACCAAGGCCCCGGGATGTACTCCACCATCGTCCTGACCCGACCCAGACCCCAGGAGGGTCAGCACTGCCAGCAGGGAGATCGCTAACATCGTAGCTAGAAAATCAGGGTAGAGTTAATGAGAGGTCCTGAAGAGGTTGATGGGCAGAGCGCAGTTTCGACTGATATTGATTGGTTGATGAATGAGTAGGTGTAGGTGGAGATGAAGGAGATTGAGGGATGTGTGGAGGGGAAGAGGGGTCAGGAGGTTGTGTAAGTGACTCTTCCAACATGAGGCCACGGGGTGCTCGCTTTAAGTCATCGACGTGGACCCATCTGGTGTCCTTAATGGACATGTCCTGGAGGTGAAATTTGTTGCCTTGTTGAGTGAGGACGCGGTGGGGCCCTGTAAATTTGTCATCCAACTTAAAGGAATGCATATGGCAATGAGCAAAGACAAGATCGCCTACATTCATAGTGATAGGAGAGGCAGATTTATGTTGGTGCTGCAGCATGTCCTCCTGAGAGGAAGCCAAAGTGGATTGGACATACTGGTGGATTGTCTGGAAGTTGGCCAATTTTAGTTTAACATAATCATCCATGTTGTAGAAGAGTTCTGGCTTTGAGGATAAGAGAGAGTATGGGAGGTCCTTGTCAAAACCAAAGAGGACGAAGAAGGGAGATTCGGCAATGGATGCATTGATGGAGCTATTGATTGAGGATGCCACTTGGGGAACCCAGTCATCCCAGGACGAACTATGGGAGCCTAGATGTCTAAGGCACTCTAAGATTTTTTGGCTGTGGCGTTCTACAAGGCCATTGGAAGCCGGATGGTTAGGCACGACATTGCACTTACTGATATGAAAGCGGCGACAGATCTCATCTAGAAGGCTATTGTTAAACTCTGTACCGTTGTTAGTAAGAATGGTATGAGGAGTACTGAACGGGCAAATTACGTGATCTATAAAGGCACGTGCAACGCTCTTCGCAGTAATGTCAGAGAGGGGTACAAGGACACAGTAGCGGGAGAAGTGGTCGACCGCTATGAACAAGTACTCAGCGCCGGATTCCATGAGAGGTAGTTTTAAGAGATCAATTGAGACAGTTTCCCATGGTCGTGATGGGATTGGGTATTGTAAGAGCGGTGCAGGTAAGCCGGTTGATCCTTTGTGGCGGTGGCAGGAGAGGCAAGAGTCACAGTGGGCATTGATATCGCGGCGCATGGTTGGCCAATAGTATTTGAGACGTGCTTGGTGCAAGCATGTTTCTTTACCTGGATGGGAAGCTTGAGGGGTATTATGAACTATGTGAAGAACCGTTGGTATCAGGGCAGTGGGGACAACAAGTTGGCGTACTTCGTGATTGGGCATGTCTTTTCCTGTTAGTAGTGTTGTCCTGTACAAGAGATCATCATCTAGCATGAACTCATCTAGTGATACTGGCAGAGTAGGTAAGGTCAAGGCATCGCTAGATTCTAGAAAATAAATGACTTTGGACCATATGGAGTCTTGGCGCTGAAAGTTTCGAACAACTTCTGACATTAGTGTAGTGTTCTCAGTTACTTTGGGCTGCAGTGATGTTATAGCTGCCGCTACGTGACGTGATAGTGCGTCTGCGACTACATTCAACTTGCCTGGTACATATGGAAAAGTGGGATTGAAGTCCTGGATGATGATGGACCATCTAGCTAGCCTACCTGTTAGGTTGCGGTTCTTGAACAAATCACATAGTAGAAGGTGGTTTGTTTGGATATGCACTGGATAACCATAGACTATATCTCCGAAATGTTTCAAAGACCAGACTACCGCTAGCGCTTCGAGATCTGTGACACTGTAGTTACGTTCAGCGGTTGTAAGGGTGCAACTAGCATATGCTCTTACGCACTTCCTTGATACTTCATCGAGTTGCATCAAAACGGCACCAAGTCCAGTGCCTGAGGCGTCTGTGCAGAGAAGGAAGGGTTTGATATAATCAGGGAATGCTAGAACAGGGACATTTACAAGAGCTGTCTTTAGCTTTTGGAAAGCCTGTGACTGGTCGTTAGTCCAAACAAAGGACACATTCTGCTTGAGTAAGTGGGTTAGAGGAGGAGCGATCTTTGCATAATCTTGTGTGAATCTACGATAATAGCCACTGAGGCCCAGGAAACTTCGTACAGCTTCGGTAGTGGTAGATTCTGAGAAGTTAATAATCGCCTTAGTTTTATCTTCATTAGTATGAATGCCTTGTGCATCTACGACATGGTCTAGGAATTTGATTTTCTTTCTCAGGAAGTCACATTTACTGAGATTGATTTGCAGGCCTGCGAGCTGGAGGCGTTCAAAGACTTTGTGGAGCTTGGTAAAATGGTCAGGGATGGATTTACTCACAACAATTATATCATCTAGGTAAGCAAAAAGAGAGCATCCCATCATACCGCTGAAGACTGAATGGATAAGTCGCATGAACACAGAAGGAGCATTTCTCAGACCAAAAGGGAGTCTCTTAAACTGAAAATGTCCGGAAGGGGTGCTGAAGGCTGAAACTAGGCGAGAGGACTCTTCCATTTCGACCTGCCAGTAACTGCTGAGGAGGTCTAGAGATGAAAAGACTAAGCCATTTTCACCAAGGGATTCTAGCAAATCAGTGAGGACGGGTAACGGGAAACGGTCTGGAAAGGTGACAGAATTGACCTTACGATAGTCAACTAGCCTACTGGTCTAAAGTTGTCATCCTTCTTTGGTACTAAGAAAAGTGGGCTATTCCATGGACTGACAGAGGGTTCAATAATGTCCTGGTCTAACATGTTCTGTACCATTTTATCTGTTTGCTTTCTCTGCCTGTGAGGTAATCGATACACTGGTATGTAAATTGGCTGAGTTCCTGGTAGTAGTTCAATCGTATGTTTGACAAGGTCTGTTCTGCCCATCAGTTCACCGGGTAAGGCAACCACGTTTCTGTACGAGGTCAGAAGGTCGAGGAGTTGTGGCGTATTTTCTGGGAAATCCGTGCAAGTGAGATGTGAGAGCATATCGGGTGAATATGTTGGCGCAGATCCCGTAGAGTTAATAGTACATACACCAATTGGCGTACTATCATCAGTCTGAATAGTAGGAATTGAGGAATCCTGGCACACCATTATGGCCGCTGGGTATACTAGGAAGTCTTCAATCTTTACACCACTTTTAAGTTTTAGTGGAGCATTTGTGACATTGAGGAAGTACAGGTAGCATAAACTGTCCTCTAAGACTGTACACCACACTGACTCATAAGTCAAGCCATTCACACAACACGTCTCAGGTAGTGTTAGTACATCCACTCCTTCTTTCGCACCGGCAACACAAACAGAGACTTTGGTGAACTCATGCGGTAACAAAATTGTGCACGTATTTGTTACTGCTCGTTTCGTCTCTGCGTGTTAGAGAAGATCATTCACAGTGTGTGAGGTAGGTAACTGAGACATGTCTGAGTCAGCGATAGTGTTGTCGGGAGAGGAGGTAAGAGCCATTTCCGAAGGCTGACAGTAGACATTGAGGAATTTATGTCCTTGCTCGTGGTCAGTAAAGGAATGATCTCTGTATTCTCAGATGATGATGGTGGTGGTTTGGGCTGGTCTGGACTTTTTGATAGTGATCGGGACAGAGGTAAGTGAAGGACTGATTTGATCATAAGAACAGGAAGGGGACATTCCATACTATATACTGGGACTCCAGAAATGGCTATACTACCATAGGCAGGTAATAATGCAATGGAGTGTTGTGCCATGGTGGAGAAACCAATAAGGGCATCTGCGGGATACTGCAAGTCATTAGTGACATGAAAGTCAATTGGGATAGGGAGCAAATCTCTGTGTAGTTTGACTTCTAGGGTGACTCTTCCCTTAACCTTAAACTCTGAGCCTTCGACACGACATAGGCGAATGTCTGGTGGTTCTAGGAAACTGACGTGGTTGTGATGTCGTTGAATAATATGTAAGGAATTGTCGGAGATCAGATTTACTATAGATCCTGTGTCCAAGAAGAATGACGTTGGTATGTCACAACTGCATCCGAGAATGACTAAACCCGAGGATGTTATGGGACTAACATGGTGGATGGGGAGTTGGGTTTCTGGTTCTATGTGATATTGGGCCGATACGGGCGTGGCGCTTCCCCCGACTGGTGGCGGTTGAGGTAACAACATTCCTCAGTGGTGTGAGTCGTGCTGAATTTGTGGTATTTGCATTTTGGACGATGGGAGCGGGAAGGCGTACGCTGTCTGGTTTGGGAGTGAGAACGTCCGTACTTACGGTTGCAACTGGATTTTCGATATCCAGAATGACCACAGTGCCAGCAAAGAATCGAAGATTGTCTGTTCCGTCGAATGCTAGATTGCTCACGACCTGCAATAGGAGAACAATGCGTGGCAGGTCTGCCGCGTGTGGTGGGATGGGAGCAAGATTGGTCTGGGGTAGTGGAGGTGTGACAGACTGAGGAAGCCAAGGGTTGGGTGGTGCCTTGACGCGTGTAGTTCGAACCTGTTCTTTCATGAATGGCTTTAGTGACCTGAATAATTTTATCTCCTGGATTGAAACCTATTTCCAAGGCTAGCTTTCACTGTGTAGGAGTAAGCCAGTGAAGGAATCTCAGGTAACCAATTAAGTCAGCAAAGTTAGTGAGTGAAACCACTGGAACGCCATTTTTGTGTTCTAACCATTTCGTGCCTACCAGTAATTGGAGCATCTCGCTACTAGTTGCTTTCATGGCGGCGGCAGCTTCGCGGAGCTTGGCATGTTGTGCTGGGACCCTCAAGTCCTCATCCATTTGGTTTAGGAGATTAATGAATCCCATGAGAGATGCGGTATTTGAATGCTGGCAACAAAGGCTGATGAGTTCCATATGAAAATCAGCAAAGGTATTAATGCTATCGAAATGGCCTGCACGGATCGCGGATCCGATGTCCGATTTGCCGTGGTGCAAGTGACCCATGAGGTAGGCTACTTTGAGCGATTCATCGATAATCTGCCGATTGCGGATGTCGGTTTCGACTTCTCTGAGGAAATCATAGACAGACCAAGTTGGGTCCTGGCCGGTAAATTTGGGACGATTGGCATCGTCGAGATAGATAGACATGGCTGGAAGTGCGGAAGTGGCGGAAGGAGAGGAGTGGGAGAGAGAGAAGGTAGTGGTAGTTAAGGGCGAGCAAGACGGGGTATGAAGTGAGGCAGGAGAGTGAATGATAGGGGAAGGAGTAGAGGTAGAAGAAGGGAGTGTAGAGGTTGGGGTAGAGGAAGAGGTATATGGATTTACGAGTGTAGGATGGGTAGTAAGTGGTTCTGCGGGAAGTGAAACGGGAGTCTGAGGTACAGGTCGGTGGTACTCTTTGCCACTTCTTAAGTGAGTGATCGTGTTAAAGTCGGCAGATGGTGTATGATCAGGTGATGTTTCCGGGTCAAGAGGGCTGGTGTTAAGTGGTTAATGGAAGATGAGATGAAGGATGAAAATGGATATGTAGGTGTAAATGTATAATATAAAGATGAGAGAATGTAATACATGAGTAGGTAAGAAAACGCATGAAGGTGAGGGGATGGAGGTTTTAAATAAAAGGCGAAGGATGAGATGGATAATAAATAACATAGGTGAAGATGAAAAATGGGGTAATGGAAGTGAGATGGAATATTTACGAAATATCCAATCTGTAGAGAAAATCGAGGATAATCTCTATTGAAAGGTAAGGTTTACTATAGTTACACAGTAGAGACGGGATTGACGAGATGTATGACGTGCAGGTGTGGCTGGGTGTAGCGGGGCTGGGGCGGGGCGGGGCGGGGCGGCGCTGGAGGGACAGCTAGTCGGAGATGAGAGTGGCTGGGGACGAGACTGGAGCGATATGTTGGATGAGTCTTAGAAGAGGCGGAACTTTTCGCTGGGCTTAAGTCAAGACAGGAAGAGATGCTCCGATGAGTCACCGGCAGGGAGTTGCGTTCCTAGGAGGCTCACTTAATGCAGACGACATGTGAGGGCAGGGTGTGGCGGCATCGGGGCTGGTGGTGGGGGTGAGGGCAGATGTTGGTACAATGCAGGTGCAGAGTTGTTGAGTTGCAAATTCAGAGAATGGCGGTGGGCAGACAGTGATAAGTGGCACCGTGGGGGCAGGATTGATTATGAGTTCGGAACAGGTGCTGGGAACAGGTGAAACAGGTGAGTAGGTCGGCGATGGTGACACTTGCGGTCAGGAACAAGGTGTGTGGGTAGGGTTGTTTGAGAGGTGAGCAATGGTGAGAGAAATTGTACACCCGGAAGCACAGCCGGTTATTACACCACGAGAGGCACTGAGGAGGGATGAGGCTGTGAGATATGAGATGTTGTGTATCTGTTGGTGTCACTAAATAGTGTAGGAGGCGGTCAGAATCTGATGGTCCGAAACACCGCTGCTACCAAATGTAACTTGCAATACTTTGGTAATAGAAACTCCGTGTACAAACAGCTAGTTAAGGAGTTTATTACAAGCTCACAACAAAATAGTCTGCCCTTCCTGAGTGTCTGCTCAGAACTGACGCAGTAACGCCCTCTGCCCAGGCTTGAACTCTGGGAAAGCGTGCTAGGTCAGCAAGTTTAGTGGGGGCATGTATGCATTGGGGGGGGGGGCATATATACATCGGGGGTAGACATATCGTAGGGGGGGTACATATGCCACTGGGAAGATTCCACCTTCTGATTCTTGCATTAATATGGCACCTATTCCATCTTGTTAAGCATCAGTGAGCAGTATCAAAGGTTTGCTGGAATCAGGCAACTGCAAGATAGGCTTCTTACACAGCATATTCTTAAGGGCGGCAAAAGATCTCTCTTGTGCTTCTCCCCATTCAGTGGTGTTTGGAGCATGTTTCCGAAACACCTCCTACAACTGTTGGGCAATGAGAGCAAAGTTGGGGATAAAACTCCTGTTATACTCCACTAGGCCAAGGAATGCCCTAACCTGTTTCTTGGTCACGAGTCTCGGGGCTTCTCTAACGTTCCTGATCTTGTCACCCTGACACCTGCAGCAATTGTTGCCAACAATATGTCCGAGGAACTCCACCTCACTCTGAGCAATTTTACACTTGCTAGGCTTCACAGTCATGTTGAAACACTTGAGTCTACTGAAGACAATTTCCAAGAGTCTGAGGTGCTCCTCCAATGTGGCAGAATGAACGAGGACATTGTCAACGAACATTTCTACTCCTACAATACCATGGAGCACTTGTCTCATGCCACAGTTGAATACTGCTGGAGAATAGGTAAGTCCAAATGGGCGGACTTTATACTGATACAACCCCCTAGGAGTAGCAAAGGCAGTGAACTGACGGCTCTCGGGGTGAAGGGGAATCTGAAAGAATCCCTCGCCAAATTGAGCTTTGTGAAATATCGTGACCCTGCCAGCTTGGAGAAGATGGCAATGTGGTCACCCATTGGCTCAGCATCCACTTTGGTGATTGCGTTTAGCCTCCTATAGTCGCCACAAATCCTGACTTCGCCATCCTTCTTGCGAACTACTACCACTGGACTACAGTAAGGAGATGAGGACTTTTAAATAATACCCGCAGTCTCCATGTCAGCAATTTCATTGTCTACTGCGTCCAGTAGTTGCATGGGAATCAGATATGGCTTAACTTTTACGGGAGTATTGCTGGTCAGCTCAATTTTGTGACAATCAACCTTTGCGAGTCTAGGTTGCTCAGAGAAGACAGCAGCATACTGACAGAGCAGTGACCTTATGGCATTCTGGTCACCTAATGCTAAGTCAGTGTTAAGTAAAACATCTCCGACAGTCTCTTCCTGACGGGACTGAAAAGTCTAGGGCTCATCATCATGGTCATCAGCTGGGATAACCGCGGCTGCCCTGGTTTCTTCCAGTGGCTGGTCACTGTCATCAGCTACTCATAGGCCAGTCTCCTCGGGGTTTGACTCATGATAAGCCTTCAACATGTTAACGTGGAACCTTTTACAAAGAGTCCCCATCTGAATTATGTAGTTGAGGTCCGAAATGCGTTCTACTACATCATATGGACCCTTCCACTGTGCCAACAACTTGTTCTGGGCAGCGGGGAGTAACACCAAGCACTTATCGCCTGGACTAAACTTCCGAAGCTTTGCCTTTTCATCATAATAAGCTTTCTGAACTTTGTGCACCTTGATCAGTGCTTCCTTAGCTAACTCACACGTCGACTGGAGGTGGCCAGCTAGATCTAGGATGTAGGTGTAGGTGATCTTGACTTCAGGGTCGGGTCCTTCATCGTCCCATAACTCGCAAAGGGCTTGAAGTGGTCCACGGACCGACCTTCCATACACCAGTTCAAAAGGTAAGAACTTCAAGGAATGCTGTGTGGCTTCTCGATAAGCAAATAGAAGAGAAGCAATGAACCACGGCCATTCCTTAGGCTGTTCGGCGGCCATGCGCTTTAACATCTTCTTGAGAGTCCCATTGAACCTCTCACACAACCTGTTACACATGGGATGATAAGGCGTAGTTCGCAGGCCTTGGATGGACAACAACCTGAATGCTTCGCTCATCATTGCAGAGGTAAACTGCAAACCCCAGTCGCTTAAGACCTCCTTGGGGATACCTATGCGACAGAACACTTCAATCAATGCCTCAGCAACAGTGACGGCCTCTATATTCTTAAGGGCCATGGCTTCAGGCCAACGTGTGCTGAAATCAACAGTAGTGGGATATACTTTGATCCACCACTTGCCCTAGGAGAGATTGACCCAACAATGTCAACTGCTACGCTCTTGAACGGTTCAGAGATTACAGGCATTGGTTTCAATGGCGCAGGACGGACACATCCCCGGTCAGTGGTATGCTGCCACACATCACAGGAACGCACAAGCCTTGTTATTTCCTGTCCCATTCCTGGCCAGAAAAAGTCAGCATGGATGCAGTCAGAGGTTTTCTTTTGGCCCATGTGACCTCCCATAACTGAACAATGACCTAATTCAAACACTGCTGGGCAATACTTCGCGGGGACGACGAACTGCAGTCGAACCTCACCCTGGGGTGTTTGTGACTCACGGTATAGCTGTCCTCGCTTACGAAGGAACCTGGCTTGACGAATACTTAATCAATTTACCCTCCAGCTTTTTATGCACTGAGGCAAGTGTCCGGTCAGACTGTTGTTCTTGAACAACATTTTGACTACGAATCAGATCCTGCAGTGTTCCGACGGTCAATGGGGTGACACGATTCAGAGCCTTGGCCATGGCTCATGTTACTGCAACAGCTGAAGTCTGAGTAGCAACATCTATGGCGCAACTGTTTTTGACACCCGGTATGTTGCCAATAATGAGGTCAAACAAAGGTTCTGGCATGACAACAGCAGCTGTCAAGCCAGTGTAGAAAGCAGATGCCACCTGGATACGTGCCTCAGAGAACAATCTCACTGATCCATCAATAAGTCTAACTTGGATCTGCTTACCCGTGTACTCGTCGGGCCGAACTAAACTTTGCTTGACGGAGCAACCTGGGAAACCATTATCTCTCAGGACATTTACAGAAACACCTTCCACAAACCCTGGCTGAACAAGAAAGGCAGTGTTACTGGTGGAAGGGTCTGAGGAGGTAGCAGCCAGTCATTGGTGAGACTGCAGAATGAACGATGCAGCAAATATGGCGCCCTGAGAACTAGATGCCTGAGGAGTCGTGCTCACCATCTGAGGAGTTGGAGAACTGACCACCTGAGATGGAGAGTTCACTGTCACTGGGGGACCAGTGAACTGTGGAGAAGTACCTGTACTGGTGGGGTTGGCACCACTGTGCGCTTGTTGTGGAATGAAGGCTGCATTTGCATCCTGCCTCCGATACACTGAAGTCATTTGCCCTGACTGAGGGTTACGTGGTTTGTCCTTGCTCTGCTGCTGCTTGAAATACTGGTACTGCTGCTGGTTAGGGTTCTGCTTGTCGTACCTCTTCCACTCAGGTTTCTGGGTATTTTGCCCCTGGTTCTTCTTCAGCAGTTTGTTTGGACCTTGGCCATTATTCTGAGAATGGCCCTGTTACTGGGGTTCAGTCTGAGATGGTTTCCCAGATTTGTCAGCTTTCCAGTTCCAGGTGTGCTGTTTACGAGTTTGATACCCATATGCAGTGAAAAATGCATCAGCCTTCTCCACCATTTGGCTGGCATCCCTTACCTGGCAGATCTTAAGCTGAGCCATAAGTTCAGCAGGCCACAACTTTTCTAGCTGCGTGTGCAGCATAAGGTCAGTTATCCCCTCATGCATGGAAGGAGTTTCATCTTCCTCCATCCACTCATCTAAGTAAGCAGTAAGCCAATCAAGGAACTGAATGGCAGTCTCCTTTTCTTGTAAACGCGCCCTCATGAACTGACTCTTGGCGTTGTCAACTGTGAGACTGTATGCTTTGACGAGTGCGGCCTTCATCATCTCATATGTGAGATTGTCTCCACGAATTCTGTGGAGAATATCGAGGGCAGGGCCCTCAAACAGGATAAGAAACTGGAGCTTAGTTGCCTCATCCAGTTGGTACAGTTGAGCCATATCTTCGAAATGAGCTATGAATGGCTCGATTCGCTCGCCTTCCTTGTATGGAGGAAGCTTGATGTGTGGGGTCACCAGAACATGTGCAGGGAGAGCACTCGTGGAGCTTGGGCCAGCTGCACCAGATATGTCTGAAGCCAAGGAATCTTACTTGAGCTTCAACATCTCATGTTCATGCTTCTCACATGCCTCATGCTTGGCACGTTCGTGTTCTTGATCTCTCCCGTTGTTCACGCTCGTATTCAAGTTGTTCTCGCTTATGTTCGCATTCTCTTTCACGTTGTTCTAACTCAAGTTCGCGTTGTTTTTGCTCGTATTCCCGTTGTTTTTGCTCGTATTCTCGTTGTTCTCGCTCGGGTTCGCGTTGAATTCTATGCTTTTTGCGAGCATCATTCTCACATTGCTTCTCATAACTAAACCGAGAGAGTACATATTCTTTGACTTTTCGGGGTCGCTAAGCCCCATATCTTTAGCTTCCTGTACATAGATATTAGTAGTCATGATGCTAACTCAGTCTGAGTGAACTAAAGACTAAGTACTGACTGCTATTTTGCAGGGAAATGCCAATAATCGAGAGTAAAGAATTTAGGCACAGGTTAGTGGTGACCAGTTTTATCTAATTAAACAGGTAAAGAAAGAAAATTTAAAAAACAACTGACTGTGAAAACTATTACGTAAAATAAATAGATATGAATCAATAATCACAAGTAAGATAGTGCCTATAGATTATAATGATAAATACATAAGTATGAGTGAGTGAGTATTATCTCGTTAATAACTTTAGAGCTAGTTAATATCCTGGCGAGGTCGCCAGATGTCATGGAGGGATGTGAATTTAAGAACTAAAAATGCTTTAAAAGGTGCTTGAAAATAGAGACAAGGAACTGACTTGTGAAATCAAGCAGCAAGTTTTACTTTATTCCGACTTACTTCGCCAATTCTCTAAGGATGAGAATTTATAAACTTTCTCAACAGTACACAGCAGAGACTAGTTACTCACGCATGCTGTTTGTTAGTACTGTTAGCCTCTAGAGAAAGTGACTTCACCCCGGACAATCAATAACTAATGCTATTAATGATAAACAGGTTCTTGCTGGTGCATTAACTCCTAGCTGGCACAACAGATTTAAGCTTAATACAAAAGGACTGGCCTAAGTACCAGTTATGAATAATACAAAGCATTTGTGCAAACTAGGAGCGGCAAATAAAATAAGCTAAATGCAGAGATATGAAACACGAGTTTAACTACATTGAGCTGAAAGAAAAAAAACTGTAAATTTATTAATTACAATGAATTAATTTTACATTACATGAGTCTCCAAATGAATTCAAAGTAACAAGGGAAATACACTGCACTCGCTCATTCAAATGCTAACACTTAAACCTAGGAAAAATGAAAAGAAATACTGGTCAGTAGAGGGAGGGCAAGTGGAAGGAATTGGGCGCTGGTGTAGAATGGATGCTGCAATATGCTTAACCTCTTCACCGATTCACCGTCTAGGTGGAGATTTCAGGAACTCGCTGTACAACGGCGGTGCTGCTCCACTCTGGGAACAGTGAACCTGCTCTCGTGACTATCAAAGACTGACTAAATTCAAACTATGAGGCAAGTGCTGGGGTTGGTTGTGTTTGTTTCAACGGTCAGCGGAAAGAAAGTGAGCGATATACGCTCACAATAAATCACTCAGTGAAGGTGCTAATGTCGCGTGCATGAATGATCACTTATGAAACAGTGAAAAATGTTCTGAAAACCGCCCCAACTGAGTGAACGCGAGGATGGTTGAACTGAGCGATACGCAGTGGGAACTCCACCAGAATTCGTGGTTTACTCACTGATAAAAAATGTCACGAATTTATAAATACGCTCGGGAGAATTCGTGACATCTTTCTCCTTTCGGGACTTTGGCAAAAGCTTTGCCATTGCACTTGACATCTCAAAAGCTTTCAGTCAAGTCTGGAATATATCTTTAATTTCCAAACTGCCTCTTACGGTTTCTCTTTTTCTGTTTGAGCCTTCATCTCTAGTTTCGTTTCTAGTCGTTCTACAGCTGCTGTTGTAGACGGCCACAGCTCTTTTCCTAGAGCAATCAATAGTGGTGTTATTCAGGTGTCTGGCCTATTACCAACCTTCATCCTTCTATTCATCAATGACCTTCTAAGCTGTACATCTGAATCCATCCACCGATACGCTGATGACTCTTCTTTTCACTTTTCCATTTGCTTCCCGCATCGCCCGTCTCAGCAGTTACTTCAACAAACAAGGGATGAGGCTATGGCACACCTAATGTCTTACTTGACTAATATCTCTCATTGGAGTAGAAGTAGTCTTGTTTTTAATACATTAAAAACTCAGTTCTTACATCAGTTAACCGATAAAAGCTTCTGCAGGTGTATTATCAAACTTTTAACAATATCCAACTCAATTCTGTACCATCTTTAAACATACATGGGTTTTCATTTTCTCGAGATTTGCTTTGGGAAAATCATATCACCTCTATTGTAAAATCTGCTTCCAAGAGATTAGGTGTGCTAAGCCGACTCTGTGCCTTCTTTATACTTGCACAGTTGTTGACTTTATAAATGGGTTTTATTTGTCCCTGTATAGAGATCAACTCTCACATAGGAGAGGCTCCCCAGATACAGCTTTTTTCAACATAATGGATTCAAAGGCTTTTAGTTTCATTAACTCTCCTCTTCTTACTGGTTCCCTTCAACCTCTGTCTCATCACCGCATTGTGGCATCATTATCTCTTTTCTACCGCTACTTCAAAGGTCACTGCTCCTTTGCTTGCATCTCTCAACCATTATGGTGGCTGCTTAGAAACCGTCTAGCGACAAACTCTCATCCCTTTTTTTGTCCAGCTCTCTAATGCAAGAGTCAGCGTTACCCACAGTTCTTCATTTATGCAACAGGTCAACTCTGGAACTGTCTCCCTTTGTCTGTATTTCCTACTGCCTATGTTTTTCAAACATTCAAACGTAGTTTTCCCGGCAACTCGAAGTGAACGGATCTTGAAACTGGCTCTCGGTTATCTTGTTTTTGTTTTTTTCTTGGAGGGAATCATTTTGGGGCACCTAGCTTTGGGTTTCTTTTTCCCTGCACAGAAAAGCAGTAGCAATTCTTTATGGTATTGCGAGGGTCACAGCACCATTAATAGCAATTCGTTATTTTATTACAAGGGTCACAACTCTAATAATAGCAATTCGTCATGGTACTGCAAGGGTCACAGCTCCAATAATAGCAATCCGTTATGGTATTGCAAGGGTCACAGCTCCTTATTCATGATATTGCAAAGGTCACAGCTCCATTAATAGCAATTAGTCACTGTATTGCAAGGGTTACAGCTCCATTAATAATAATTCGTTATGGCACTGCTAGGATCACAGAGCCATTAACAGCAATTCGTCATGGTACTGCAAGGATCACAGCTCCATTACTAAGCAGTAAAGCTCATTGTGCCTTATGTGTCCAGTTTACGGCACCGGTTGTATGAACAAATTTGTGATATTATGAGATGCACCAGTGAATTATGATGAGCACGGCCTGTTGTGGAAATAATAGGCTGCGTGATTGTAAACACACACACACACACACACACACACACACACACACACACACACACACACATACACACACACACATACACACACACACACACACACACACACACACACACACACACACACACACACACACACACACACACACACACACAATCTTCATGACGTCTAACCGCCCATAATGAATCATGCATTGGCTATCTTATTTGGAATTATTATGGAATACGTCAGTAAATTATAATAAGAACCGTTTGTATTGGGAAATAAATGGGTGTGGAATTGGACCCACACACCATCCTAACACCTAACCGTCCATACTGAATCATTCAAGACCAATCTCATTCAGCAATATTTATTGAACACAGCGTTTCTCTATTATGAGTTTTCTCGGTGGTTTGGAAAAAAAAAAAAAAAAAAAAGACTTCATCCTGCTCTGGGCCCACACACTTTCATAACCCGTAAGGTCCATACTGAATCATTCTAAGGCTGCAATATTGAAGACCAGTTTGGTTGGCATTAGTTAGTTGCTTTTTAGGCAATGTCGATGGGTCTTGTGGAAGAATGACTATTAGTGTTTTAGCGTGTATCAAACCTTTAAATTATCTCTCTGTATGTCTACCTGCCTACCTACAGTATATCTGTCTACCTGTATATCTGCCTAACTACTTACCTGTCTAGTAATCGATCGGTCAATCGAGCGATCAGTCTGCATCTGTATACCTGTCAATGTGATCCTATCTATTTGTTTGCGTCCCTGTATCTGTATACCTGTCTATCTATCAGTCAATAAATCTATCTACCCATCTGTCTGTCTGTCTGTTATGTATCTGTCCGCATTTGTATATCTATCTACTTACCTACCTAAACTCCTATATATATATATATATATATATATATATATATATATATATATATATATATATATATATATATATATATATATATATATATATATATATATATATATATATACCCCGTGGGGGTAGGTTTTTTTTTTCCAAGAATACTCCCCCAGTATCCCTGCTTGTCATAAAAGGCGACTAAAAGGGTTGGCGGAGGGTTAGTGCCCCTCCCCGCAAAACAACTAACTAAAAAAACAAACAATAAGACTCGGACAAGAACTGACCAAACGATGACGACCAAGGACCGGACAAAGGACATGGTAAATGGAACTTGGAATGTAAGGGGAGCGAATGATGAGGTGAAAGAGAGAGAGATTGTCCAGGTGCTTGAGAGTGCGAAAGTGGATGTATGTGGAATAACTGAAACAAAATGGAGAGGAGAAAGTGTGAGAGAATGGGAGTATGGATGGGGTATATGTGAAGGAGTAGGTGAGAATGAGAGGGCAAGGAAGGAGTATGTATAGTTGTGAGTAAAAGATGGAAGAAGCGCATAAGACAGTATGGATCAGTTGGGTCAAGTATTGTGTGGTTAAAGTTGAAAGGTGGAATACAAATGTGGGCGAATGTGTGTGTGTATGCGCCAATGCAAGATCGTGCTAGAAGAGTGAGAGAAGAGTTCTGGACAAATGTAGAAGTGTGCATGGAAAAGTTTGGAAGGAATGAGAGAGTGTTTTTGATCGGTGATATGAATGGTGAAGTTGGGAATGTGAAGGTGGATGGAATAGTTGGTGAGTGGGGTGTGCCTGCTGAGATAGATGAGAATGGGAGTGCGTTAGTGGACATTTGTGCCGGGAGGGGGTTGGTGATAGCCAATACCCTCTTCAGGCATAAAATGATCCACAGGTATACATGGCGAGTGATGAGAAGGGTGGGTGGTGAATTGAATGAAAGGAAGGCAATGATTGATTATGTGTGTGTGGATGAAAGGATGCGAAGATGTGTAATGGATGCAAGAGCTTATAGCGGTTGGGGGAGTGGACTTTCTGACCACTACTTGGTGGTGGCCAGAATTAGGATTCAAGTAAGATGGAGGAATAGAAGAAGGGAAAGACGAGAGGAAGGAGTAGTTGCAAGGAGAGTGGAAAGCTTACAAGAGGATGAGAAAAAGGCAGAGTATAAGAGAGAAGTGGAGGAACTACTGGGCAAATATGAATTGGAGCAGATGGGAGACGTGGAAGGTGTGTGTAGGATATTTACAGAAGAAATATGTGCAGCATGTGATGTGGTGTGTGGAAGGAAGAGAAGACAGAGGGGGGTGCAAGGAACAACGTGGTGGACTGAAGAGGTGAGACAGGCTGTGGCACAAAAGAAGAAAGCATACAATGAATGGATGAGAAATAGGGGCGTGGAAGAAGCTGAGAGGCGGAAGAGAGAGTTATATGTTGTAAGAACGAGAGAGGTGAAAAGATTAGTAAGAGAGAGTAAGAAGTGAGTGGATGAGGAATTTGGAAGGAATTTGAGTGTAAAGTGGAGGGACTGTAAGAAAATGTTCTGGAAAGAGGTGAAAAGAGTAAGGCAGGGTGGAAGTGAAGTTAGCAGAGGAGTGAAAGATAAAAATGATAGATTACTAGTGGAGAAGGGAGAAAAAGTGAGCAGATGGAGAGAACACTTTAAGGAAATGTTGAACATAGAGGATGGAAGTAATGCGAGTATAAGTGGCTGGGGAATGGCTGGGAGAAGGAGGGAGGTGAGAAGACAGGAAGAAATAAGTAGGATAGAAGTTGTGGAAGCAATGAAGAAAGTTATATCGGGGAAAGCCCCAGGAATTGATGGAGTGTGTGGTGAAATGCTGAAGCATGGGGGAGAGACAGTAGTAGAATGGATGTGGAAGATGTGCAGGTTGGCCTGTGAGGAAGGTACTGTAGAGTCCCGGAGGATTGGAAGTCAGGTATAATTATTCCCTTGTACAAAGGAAAAGGGGAAAAAGAAGTGTGTGGTAATCATAGGGGCATTTGTCTTCCTAGTATAATAGAAAAAGTGTATGGTAGGTTACTTATTGACAGAGTTAGAGAAAGAACAGAGAAATTTGTTGGAGAAGAACAGGGAAGCTTTAGGAAAGGGAAGAGGTTGTGTAGATCAGATATTCATTCTTAGATCTTTAGTGGAAAAGTTTCTAGAGAAGGGAAAGAAGTTGTATGCGGCTTTCATGGATTTGGAGAAAGCATATGACGGTGGATAGACAAGGATTGTGGAAAGTGTTAAGAATATATGGAGTAGATGGGAAGTTGTTGAATGCTGTGAAGAGTATGTACGATGGTGCGAAGGCTGCAGTACATGTGGATGGTGAACTAAGTGAATTCTTCTCTTTGAAAGTTAGGTTGAAACAGGGATGTGTCATGTCTCCATGGTTGTTCAATCTGTACATGGATGGGGTAATAAAAGAGGTACAAGGTAGGGTAGTCGATGTTGGAGTGGCCCTGTTGAGAGAGGATAGTGTTTGGAAACTCCCTGTACTGTTGTTTGCAGATAATATTGTGTTGTTGAGTGAAGACGAAGGGGAGCTGCAAGGCTTGGTGGATGAGTTTGAGAGAGTGTGTAAGAAACGGAATCTAAAGGTGAATGTAGGGAAGAGTAAAGTGATGGTCTTTGAGAGGGGTGAAGTTAGTGAATGTACAGCGAGGCTGAATGGTGAGGAATTGGAAAATGTGAGTACGTTTAAGTACTTGGGTAGTGTGATGAGTAAGGATGGAGGTTTGGAGGGTGAAGTGCTTGAAAGGGTACAGCAGGGAAGAAAGGTTGCTGGTTCTTTGAAAGCAGTGATAAGAAACAGGGAAGTGAGCATGGAAGTGAAAAAGTTACTACATGACAGTATTGTGATACCAACTCTAACGTATGGAAGTGAAGCTTGGACATTGTTGGAAGGACACAAGTCAAGAGTGAGAGCAGTGGAAATGAGTTATTTAAGAGGAGCCTGTGGAGTCGCATGGAGAGACAGGCTGACGAATGAGGATATAAAGGAGCGTTGTGGTGTGGATGTGGATGTGATAGGAAGCATTATGAGGAACACACTGAGGTGGTTTGGCCATTTGGAGAGAATGGAGGGTGAAAGACTGACGAAGAGAGTGTATGTGAGTAAGGTGGAGGGGGGAAGAGGGAGGGGGCGGCCGAGGATGAGATGGACGGATGGGGTGGAGAGGTATATGAGAGAGGGGGGTCTGAGTTGGGAGCAGGCCAGTGAAATGGCGGGGGACATGGGGACTTGGAGGCGATTTTTTTGGTGCCACCCCAAACGGGATTGAGGCGTCTGGCAATAGATAGATAGATAGATATATATACAGTATATATATATATATATATATATATATATATATATATATATAAATATACATATATATATATATATATATATATATATATATATATATATGCAGTATCTCTCTCTCTCTCTCTCTCTCTCTTTCTGTATATACCGATCTATATATATATATATATATATATATATATATATATATATATACACACACACACACGAGTATATATCTGTCCGCCTAACTATCTATCCAAATATGTATATATTTACTTACCGATCTACATGTCTATCTATCTGTCTATCTGCCTATATATCTAACTATCTCTCCATGTAATTAGAGTGTCAGGGAAAAGAGACATAGTCCATTACTTGATCATTCCAAGCCTTTCAACATTCTGGCCTCCATCCCACACACCAAACGCTGCACAAAACTCACTTCACACCATTACATTAATATCACTAACTGAACAACACTGACGCTATAGTCATTTTTATAACAATCTCTGCAAGCGCCAATATATACGATGGCGTTTGTGTACTGTATTAATTTTCAGTTAATAAGGTTTACACACTCACCACCCAACCTGGACATGAGAGTAAGAGCAAAAGTGTATTAAACTACACCCAGTCCCATATAAGTCAAATCCATTACTTTCATACAAGCCTTAGCTCCATATTAGCTATGATTTGCTAATGGCCAATATGGATGCTGGCCGTATAAACCGAGAGAGAGAGAGAGAGAGAGAGAGAGAGAGAGAACATGTAGTTCACTCAGTTTCAAGTGACGATCATGCTAAATTGAAAATATATGTGTACAGTGCATTAATATACTACATGGAGTCCTTGTGTGTGTGTGTGTGTGTGTGTGTGTGTGTGTGTGTGTGTGTGTGTGTGTGTGTGAATTTCATTCGTCTCCATTACTGAAATGTTTACATGACTACCGTAACCGAACCGAACCGATAAAGCGCAGGTTTTTGCATTTTTGCCGATACTGAACCGATACTGTTATCTGTTCTCACACTCAGATAATCGGATTTTTTAAATTTCATTTTTCTTTTTTTCATTATGTTGATCACTGTCTAGCCAATCCGTGTGGTGCTCTTCCTTTTAGTTATACATAGGTTGGTCTGAATATAATGCTCCTCATCTACTTCATCGGGCGATTTCTCTTGTGTTGTGGACGAGACGGCTCAGCCAGGTGTTATAGGTATCTACCCTTCAGCATTTATCCATTAGGCTACCTACCCCCATCGCCACAACCACGCCCACACCAGCCGACTGAGCCGTCCCAGTAACACATAAGATACTGCCACGTGAGTATCTAGTGCAGCGCTATTTACGGACCACCCTGTGTCTTTAAGGCTTTGCCCTGTATTCTCGTCGGTTGAGGAACCTCCCTAACACCTAGTTGTGGGAGATTTATATTGTTTATTCCACCTTTCTGCACTCTGTGTTATATAAATCCTTCCAGTATTGCCATACTCTGCAAAATTAAAGCGCAAAAGGATATTATTACGTCCTCACCCCACACTGCCACAGGCTCCAACAGCAGTAGTACAGTACAGGAAGGACGTTGCCCAGTGAGTTGTTCTTCCTATGGTCAGCCTTAGGTGTACAGTACACAAGGTCAGCTGAGGCGAAAATAAACACTGGCTCCTTAAAGTTCACTGTCTTTATTTTTCACAAAATTCCACTTAATGATTTTCAACTTCACTATTCTCACAAGCACTGTAGCTATACACACTTTATTAACTGCTATTACATTTAATGCTTAACAACACTGCACTATTAGTTCACTTAATGCTTGCCAACACTTCACTTATTACACAAGTACCGAAAATAATCTTCACTGACGGTAATTACACTTAAAACTTGCCAGCAACTCTTCACAAACTTCACTAACAGCACTGCACTGATACTGCACTACACCAAAACCGACTGCACTTCACTCAAACTGAACTGAAACCCGACTGAACTTGAAATAGTCTCCACACCATCTTCTATAAGCTTGCATTACTCTCGAAACTTCTACATTTTTCCACAATTTCTGGTGTATTCTAGAGAAAGAGCACAGTTACCAACTCAGAGACATCAAAACATGCTAGAGTTGTCTTACAGTACATAACACTCTAAATCAATAACCATAAGAACTTAAACCACATAATTTAACAAGCAATCACTTAAATAAAACATTATAAAGAAAAGAGGACAAAAATAAATGCACATTTATTTACGAAACGGCTGCGCTTACAAACAACAGACAAACTGGCAACTCTGACTCGTACCGAAACACTATAAACCCGAGGAAACGTCGAGAAAGATCTCGGCACCTAACTGACAAGTCTCGCTTCTTAATAGTATTAACCAGCCATTCCCAAAAATAAATCGTTAAAGCATCCGTATTAGGAATCTTCTTTACCCAGCGAGAATACTAGCCTTAGTGCACACCCGGAAGCACTAACTATAATAAAAGGTAAAGTAAATAGCAACAGACGGGCAAAAGACAGGTCAACAAATTGTCACAGGAAGAATGGTGTGTTGTAAAACGCATATATTGATCCAGTGGTGACCAGTGCAGGTGTGTGCTATGTACTGTACCACCACTACTGCACCCTGACAACACCCTGGCAAGCCTAGGCAGTCGCAAACAAACAAACAAAAAAATCCTGAAAGAAGTTGGGTTTGTGTGTGTGTGTGTGTGTGTGTGTGTGTAAGGGTGAGTTTTACAAATATTTCGGCTCGTGTGAGGGTGCCACGTATGTATTCCATTAAAGTAATCGCATTTTGTATCGAAATGTTTGGGTGGGAGCGCTGTTGCCAAACCAATTCGCCGAACCGATGTATAGCCAATTTTTTTGCATTTCTGCCGATACTGAACCGATACCGGTATATGTCCTCAGAATCAGAAAACTGGATATTTTTAAAACACGTCAATAATGCATTTGCTTTCAGTATTTTGATCATCGTCAAACGTGTCTGTGTGGCGAAGTTCATTACACTGATCCAGAGTGACCCGTAAACAACGCTGAATTGGAAACTCCCATGACAGTGTCCTATGTGTTGCGGGGACGGCTTAGTCGGCTGGTATGGGCGTGGTGTGCTGATTTTGAGTTGGATATGAATGAATGGTACAGGGTGGATACTGGTAACACTGACTGAACCGCCCCGACTACACACCAGAAACTGCCCAGCCGAGTGGAAGTGGAGTGTTATATATGGACCACCTGGATCTGTATAGCCTAATGAAGGACGTGTTAATAAACACCCGGTTCCACTTTCCGTAATTAATCGAACGAGTATAGCAAGACGCATTGCCATCACAGCAGACGACACTCAGGCTGGACGGTTGGATAGATAATAGCCAGAAAGACAGCCAAACAGAATGATAAACACAGAAACTTACTCAGACAAACACAGACAGACAGATAGAAGGACAGACTGACACAGAAACACATACAAATTAAGACAGACAGACAGACACAAACACAAATATAGAAGCAGACACAGAGTCACGTAGATAAATAGACAGTGAATAGATGGGTAAATTCAGAGTCGGATTGTTGGTGGCTGAGAAGGATTTACAGTACACCATCCATAGCGATTTATTTAGTACATTAAAACTAAAATCGTCTTGTATGTTACTATATATATATATATATATAGATAGATAGATAGATAGATAGATACTGCATATATATATATATATATATATATATATATATATATATATATATATATATATATATATATATATATATATATATACTGTGCATTATGTCTCTGAAACAACTGGATGTAGAGGATCAACAATCAAAATAAATTAATAAGAAAATCGTGTTACGAAACACTCACTTAGAATACGGCTGACTTGTAAAGTTGGATAAACAATCACAGAAAAATTTCCCTTTCTTCAAGTAAATAGATAAATAAATTAATAAATGTGAATAAATGAACATCTATTCATTCATTCATTCATTCTCTCTCTCTCTCTCTCTCTCTCTCTCTCTCTCTCTCTCTCTCTCTCTTACACACACACACACACACGCATGACAGCTGGAATGATGTTAACTGCATGTATGGAATATGGAGCGACGATCTGTGATAATCCACTGTGTCTGTACATCTGATTCACAGTTATTGAACAAGATGCAGGGTATGGTGCCACGGTGATACGCAACAAGAACTACTGACGCATTTCACGGCACTGTCGGCCGAGTGGGTTAGAGATCGTCTGTTGTCTAACAAAAAGTGAGTTCTATAGTAGGACTCGCCTACGTTTGCGGCTGTGGTGTAGCCCGCACCTGTTTACAATGTTGCCACGTTTTCTATACCGTTCTCTCTCTCTCTCTCTCTCTCTCTCTCTCTCTCTCTCTCTCTCTCTCTCCTGGCGGGAAATGTGAGCCACCCTGAGTACTTTTGATTCTTTTATAAGTTATTTATAATTGTGCTTTCATTTGTTAATTTGGTTTTGTTATATTTAGTGATGCCGACAATGCATCCAATGCATGCCCCTCTCCTGCCTCTCTCTCTCTCTCTCTCTCGCCGACTGGGTGTGGAAGTGTTGCCGCTCGCGAGTGAATAATTTTTTTTTTTTTTACTTCGGTATTGGCATATGCCTACTATTTTGTCCTACATATTAGCTTATGATTATAAATGTGATTATTCCTCGTCCTTAAAATTATGGTAAAAGCCGGTAAATGTGAGCATTTTTCCCTAGCAACACCTGTACAAGCTATGGTTGGGTATACGAAGGTACTTTACCGTAGGCCAGACTGGTAAGTGTTGCCACTCAGAAGAATTACATGAATTATTTCTTTTACTTTGGATATTGGCATATTTCTTCTTTTTTCAGGCTCATTATCTTATATCCATAACTGTGATATTATTACCCACCCTAAAACTACGCTAAAAACCATTAAAAGTGACTACAATTTCTTTTAGCAACACTGTACAATATGTATGCCATGTTTCTGTGTTACTGTATAAATATTTTATGCATAATAAGATTACTGTTGATTCATCCATCAAAATACACAAGTGTAAGTTTTATTCATCTGAATTTATCGAATTTGTGATGCCTTGTACATAAATAGCTTCCGTTTCACATCGCAAGTTGGGGAAACATGGCACCATTGTACACAGTTGCGAGCCACACCACAGCCGCAAACATGCGCGAGTCCTACTATAGTCCAGGCGGGGAGACGAGACAATTTGATTACTTAAATATCATAAAAAAAAAAAAAAAGACAAAGGTTTTAAGCAAGACCCACTTACATGTAGTAATAACACCTCCGCTAATAACAGTGTAAAAGTCGTGAATGACATTGCCCAGGCATGTATTAAATATGGATGGTGGGTATTAATGTCGAACTGGTGACATGCAAAGGCGTTAGTACATAGGACAACTGCTGGGCCTCAGGGAACGGGTTACTTATCTCACGCTCAGAGTCGGACACAAAAAAATTTTTTGTCCTTCCTCCTGCTTATCTATCCATGGTCTCTGAAAATTAAAGCTGATGTTTATGGTGCAATGGGAGGCTTCGTGGCACCTCTTCCTTTGCTATTTATTTTGAATATTACATTTCAGTTATCTGTTTAATGATTTTTTTATTTAAGTTTTGAACGACACAACTTGCATCAATAATACACACCTGGATACGGAGGTGGAGAGGGGAGAGGGAGGAGGAGACCGAGAAGGAGATAAGGGATTGGGAGTAGAGATACATCAGAGTGAGGGGTGTGAGTTGGAGATAAGGCAGCCTGATGGCGAAGGACAAGTTGACATGGAGGCGATTTGTTTGTGGTCATCCCTTACGGAGTTAAGGCGTCTGGCAACAGATAGATATAGATACGGTAGATAGATAGATTGAGGATACTGAGGTGTAAAGTGCTGCATCAGCTGCTATGAAATACCTGTTTAGGAGGAAATTGCACAATAAACCTCAAAGGAATGGACGTTACGAAACCGACGATACTAATCTGTGAGGGGTTGGGATGGTGGTGGGCAATTAGGAAGGACTAAAGTATGTTTCCCTGGGAGGAGATGCAATGTACGCTGGTAAGTAGGAAACTGGCCGTGGTATTTTTAAAAGCTTTCTCCAAGAACAAGAACAAGGAAGTAAGCACATGACGCCCTCATATACCTGGCACTTCACGACGCAGTTAAAGCTTCTCACTGAATGGCTTATTCCCGACAATGCCATGACGTACACTGTATTTGGCTTCTGTTATATCCAGACGATTTTATGAAGCTCGGGAACGATCTTTATTGATGAAGGAATTAATCACGACTATTTACAGGGTTGATAATAAACAGCGCTGCACTAGGGTTTAAGGTGCTGTAAGTCATGTAGGCCGTAACCTAGCCTAACCTAATCTAACTTCGGCAATGTCATCTTGATGAAGTTTGGTTATTTGGTCTGCATACAATTTAGGCCGTATATTGTTTAAGTCGTTTGAACGTTACAGCCTAAACGGCAGGCCGAAACGACCAGCACCGCTCCACTATACTCCGTCTCTATTGTTTGACATTTGCAGCGGAGATCTAGGGCTCGAATGGGGAGGGGGGTAATTCACGACTGCTGATGGGCCGCCGATGGTGTCATCGCAACAGACCCCAGTTGATGGATAATATTTATTTTTAAATACTTTCCCTTTGTGTTCCTGGAGAGAAGATATTTTGTTTTTCATTAAAAACATGAAGAATAGGTTAAATTTATTATTTTGGTTAACATGATATCGGGCTGAATGCTCACGTTTTATGTCGACTAAATGCTCACATTTTATGTCGATAGCAACACTCAAATGGCCTGCGCTTGATGATTCCTCTCTCTCTCTCTCTCTCTCTGAGAAACGTTGCATGGCGCGACAAGAGGATTAAGAAAATAATTAAAAAAAGAAAAGAAAATAATAAGAGACGCTTAGAATCTTAACTCCCAAGCGCAGTAAAAAAAAAAGAACGCCGCCAAAGTCTGGCGACTTTTAAACACGTACATTTCAGGAACTACCATAAGACAGATATTGCATTGCTTTTGTTTCTAAATCCACTGCAGGATTTCGGCTATACAATCCTTTCATTTACATGAGAGAGAGAGAGAGAGAGAGAGAGAGAGAGAGAGAGATTAAATTTTCACATAAGCAGTATACACTTGCACACACATGCTTACAAACTCAATTACGTTGCAAACTCACATGCTTACCAATTTGCCTACACATACAGGTATCTACACACGCACATATAGGCAATAATAGGCACGTTATAGGCACAAATGACAATGACAGTAATAATGGTAATGATTACAATGACTTTGGTGATACTGAGAGTGGTCATAATGATAGTATAACTGAGTTTGTAAGCATGTGAATGTGTGTGTGTGTGTGTGTGTGTGTGTGTGTGTGTGTGTGTGTTCTTACCTTACCTAATTGTTCTTACCTAATTGTATCTTTACAGGAATGAGTCAAGCTCGTACTGTCCCATGTCTTAAACCATATTTATCGTACTTATCCTTAAACGTGTGAATTGTTTTGGCACACACTATTTCATTCGGTAGTGCATTCCATTGATCAATTGCTCTGTTTGGGAAACTGAATTTCCTTACGTCTTTATCACCTCTCTTCTTATGCAGTTTTTTGCAGTGTCCTCTTGCTGATGCTTCTCCATATGTTATGTAATCATTTATGTCTATTTTCTCCTTCCCTGATATACATTTATACAGCATCATCATGCCACCTCTTTTCCTTCTCTCCTGTAGTGTTGGTAGATTCAGTTTATTTAGTCTTTCTTCGTAGCTTAGGTCCCTTAAGCTTGGTATCCATCTTGTAGCGGCCCTTTGAACTTTTTCAATCTTGTCTATGTGTTTTATGAGATGAGGACTCCAGACTACTGATGCATATTCCAGGGTTGGTCTAATGAATGATGTTATTATCCTTCTTAGCATGTCTTCATTTATGTATGTGAATGCTATTCTCATATCTGCAAGCAGTGTATACATGTTCCGTACCTTCTCGCTGATGTGGTCAGCCGGAGATAGTCTGTTATTGATAATCACACCTAGGTCCTCTCTCTTTCTGATGTGTATAGGGTTTTATTTCCTACCTTATAATCCCAATCAGGTCTTTTTCCACTTTTACCAAACTTGATTACATGACACTTGTCCACATTGAATTCCATTTGCCATGTATTACTCCATTCATGAAGTTTATTTAATTCTTCTTGTAGCTCTTTACAAGAGTCTGTGTTAGTAATTCTCCTTTGCATTTTTGCATCATCTGCAAACATATTCAGATAGCTCTCATTTCCAGTGTTACTGTTTGTATCATTTATATACACTAAAAACATGATTGGTGCCAGCACTGAACCCTGTGGTACTCCACTAGTCACTTATTTCCATGATGAGTAGTTTCCTCTTAGTACTGTTCTCATTTCTCTTTTTATGAGAAAATCTTGCATCCGACAAAACAGTTTGCCTCGAATTCCTCCTTGATGGTACAGTTTCCATAAAAGTCTTTGGTGTGGTACTGTGTCAAAAGCTTTCTTAAAATCTAAATAGATACTGTCCACCCATACTTCTCTTTCCTGTATTGTGTTTGTTATTCTGTCATAGTAGCTCAACAGATTAGTAACACATGATTTTCCTTTTCTGAAACCAAACTGTCTTTCTGTTATCATACTGTGTTCTTCTAGATGATTTACCCAAGCTTTTCTTATAAGCTTTTCTAATACCTTGCTTACAACACTGGTCAGTGATACTGGTCGGTAGTTGAGTGAATTTTGTCTATTTCCTTTCTTGAATAAGGGGACAATATTTGCTTTCTTCCAAATATCAGGTAGTTTACCTTGACTCAATGATTTCTTGAAAATTAAAAATAATGGTTTACTTAACTCCTTTGCACATTCTCGTAGTATCCAACATGAAATTTCATCAGGACCACTTGATTTTCCTCTGTCTAATTTACTTAACTTCTCCTGTATTACTTTTTCTGCTATTTGTATATCTGGTAGTATGTGTGGACATGCATGTTCCACATAGCCCCTCTCAAATTTTTTTTCTTCTGTAAAAACTAATTGGAAATTCTTATTTAGTGCTTCACAAATATCTTTCTCTTGCGTATAAGTGATTCTCTTGTCCGTAATGGATTGTATTATATCTTTTACTTTGGTTTTGCTTCTGATGTAGCTGTAAAACAGCTTTGGTTGATCACTACTTTTATTTATTATATCCTCCTCAAACTGTTTCAGGGCTTCCCTCCTTATTCTTGTATAATGGTTTCTTGCCTGTTTGTAATTACTATACGCCCTTTCACTATTGTGTCTTCTGTATCTATTCCACAACAAATCTCTTTTTTCTTTTGATTGTTTAAATTCTGTATTGAATCATTTCTGTATTTTCTTATCTCCTTCTTTGTGCTGTGGGATGTACTTCTGGACTCCTATTTCATAAAATTCACAGAATTTTTTTATATACAGCATTTAAATCTCGTCCTCTAAGCTCATTTTCTCAATCAACTTCTAAGAAATACTTCTTTAGGTCTTGATAATTTCCCTTTTTATAGTTTAGGCTCCTTTTGTAACTTTCATTGCTGTTAACTATGTCATATGCTATCCTGAAGTTGTAATTTGGTACTGCATGATCACTTTTGCCGAGTGGAGGGTGATATATTAAACTGTCAATATCATTTTCTTGCCTAGTAAATATTAGATCTAGCACTGAAGGTACATCGAGTCCTCTTTTTCTGGTGGTTTCCCTCACATGGTGCGTTTGGAAAAACTCTTGCACGAGATCCAAGAGCTTTTGGTCCCAACAGCTTTCTTGGCTAATTATATCTAGAGTATTCCAGTTTATATTTGTATTAAAATCTCCAGTTAGTATAATTCTTTCCGATTTCTCTTCCATTTTATGTAGTAATGATCTTAAACTCTCAATTGTACTCTCTCCCAGGTCTTCATATTCGTCTCTTTCCCATGTGTTTGATCTGGGTGGCATGTACAAATTGGCTACAATTACTTTACCTTCAGATGTGTCGATCTCTACTGCAATCAGTTCTACTTGTGATGGTATATCTAATTTTATTTCATTGACTTTTAGATTTTTCTTAGTTAATATTATAATTCCTCCTCCTTTTTTTTAAATTTCTGTCTCTTCTCCATATATTGTATTCCTCTAAGTTTAGTATGTCATTGGATATCCTTGGTGTTAATTTTGTTTCAGTTAGGCATATTATTTGTGGTTCATTTTCTCTGACATAATCATTCATCTCTAGTAATTTAGATACCATTCCATCCACATTTGAGTACATCAACTTTATCATCTTGTTTATATACTTGTCATGATATGGTTCTACTACCTTCCTCCTTTTTAATCCATCCTGTTTGTGTACCACTTTCGTACCCGCAATCCTATTACTTTGTAAAAAAATTTGTTCTTCTCCTCTTCTGATCTTCCCTCATTTTTTATTTTTGCTTCCTCCCTCTTTTCTTTCAGTAATTCCAGTTCCTCTTGTGTTAGGGATCTTTTTATCCATACATTTTTGAACTCCTCTTTTTCCATAAGATTCTTTTGCATTTTTTAGTATCTCCTCCACAGTGTTTACACTCTGGAAGGTCACCTTTTGAGGTCTTGTCTTGCTTTTCTCGTATTTCCCTAACCTTTTGTGTTCCTCTATGTCTTTACTACAGATTTCCTCTGATACTTCTTTCAGTAAGCTCATTACATTTGCCATCTCCTTTTTGTCTCTTGTGATCTTGTTTTTGACTTCTTCCTCTTCTATACCAGTGATTATTATAGATTTGTTTATATCTACTGAATCTCTGACTAACTTTGGATTGTTTTGGATTATTCTTTTCACCTCCTGTTTAATGCTTTTTTCCTCCACCCTTGTTTCTAAGTCTTTTTTTACTTTCACCATTTCAGCATGCGTGGTTTCCACATCATTTTTGTAGCTTTGCACAGCTTCATTCACCTGTGTTATCTTCTCCTCAATATCACTGCTTTGGTCTATCAGACGTAAACTCCTTTGTTGGAACATAAGTGCTTTCCTGAATGTATCTTCCCCCTCCCCCCTCTCGCTGTCTCTCTCTCTCTCTCTCTCTCTCTCTCTCTCTCTCTCTCTCTCTCTCTCTCTCGGTTGAATGTATCTTTTCTCGCTGTGCCTCAACTTCTTCCCGTCTCTCCCCCCCCCCCTCTCTCTCTGGTCTGGTCAATTGCACGAAAAGGGTCCTAAACTGACTAAGATCGATTTGAAGTAGCAAGAACAATTTGGAGTGAAGGGAAAAATCATATCAATAGGTAAACACAGATTTCTCAAACAGAACAAAAGAACCAGGCGGTGGCAAAAATATATTAAAATCATGAAATAATACTACACGGGTCAGAACAGCATATGCGGAAGCTGGTCATGGATTCCTTTGTTAGGATGTAGTTTGTTTCTTCAGTGTATTGTACCATTCTTTCCTCACACTGGTCCCCCCCCCCTCGCTCTGTTTTGCATGTACCTTTGTTCTCTCACTCGCGCTTGTCCAGCCAGCCAGTTATATCGAGAAAGCGACAGCAAAAAGGGAGAGAATAGCAACCCGTGAAAGCTTCTCTATTTAGCTCAGTTAAAGGCCTTGCAATTTTTCTTTTTCGTCGAGTCTCCCCTTGAATGTAAAATGAATAGCCTTTGGGAGTTCGGAAAGTGGTTTCTCTATTCTCATCTCTCCTGGTCTTTGGTTCTCCTTCCTGGAAACGTATTGTTTTTATATACTGTATATCTATTGTCTTCCGCTAAGGCAATAGGATACACACTTACACAGTCACCATCATCACCATCCCCCATTTTCATCACCATTACCATTACGATAACTACCACCGTCAGTACCTCCACCGACATTGCCATCACCATCATGAAGCATTATCATCATCATTGGCAACAACAACAACAACAACAACAACAACAACCGAGGCAGCACTACCGTACTACCGTCGTCAAAACCTCATCATCATCATCATCATCACGATCACCAGCAACACAATCACCAATAACACAATCACCATTATCACCATTACTATCACAGTCACCATTATCACCATCACTGCAATGGAACAAGAAAAACCTACGCCCTCAGAGTGAAAGAAAATTCAGAATCAAAACCAAGCCAGACGCTGAACCTCCCGCTTCCTGTGCTTGGAACAAGAGCTAATTTCATCTAGGTTCAGTAAAATCATAAGGAGGCGTCTGGAATGAAGGAAAAAAGAGGTAAATTGAATGAAATGAATAGGAAAAATGGCATATAATACGGTAAGGAAAATAAAATGAATTACATAAATTAAAAAATAAAATAAAGGTATTAGAGGAATGAAAGAATAAAGACGGGAACCACTAAAGACCGCAAATCTCCCTCCACCAGTACACCCTCAGCCG
Source organism: Coenobita brevimanus (assembly GCF_032717465.1). Taxonomy (NCBI): domain Eukaryota; kingdom Metazoa; phylum Arthropoda; class Malacostraca; order Decapoda; family Coenobitidae; genus Coenobita; species Coenobita brevimanus. The sequence continues at coordinate 39,226,956 of NC_137057.1, forward strand.
CAAATCGGGTCCTATTTTTCAGCTTTCACCAAGGTAAATTTGGTGTTATAGATTTAGAGAACTTGAATTTACACATCTGAAAATGTATATTTCACTTTTATATGTCTAATGGTTACAACATTATCAGCCGTCAAAGATTTAAAAAAAAAAAAAGTCACCCCTCGCGGTAAAATCGAAATAGGAAAACTTTTAAGAATACACTATTTTCTCCAAATAACTTTGCAGAAATCACTAACATGAAGATGAACAAACCTTTGGCAGAGACGTATCCCCACCATCAGACAAAGAACAGATATATATGTATTTAATAAGTATGGCAATTTCATATACTGTATAGGAGCATTAACTAGAACTCATACACTGTCTTTCTTTAAGATGTGAAGATGATCTAGCAAGCAGTCTCCGAGATATTGTTACTTCAGATTAGTTTCCTTATATGAAGATAGGTCATAAAATACAATATGGCAATAACATATATAGCATAAGGACATAGACTAGGACTCATACTCTCTTTTTAAGGTATGAAGAGCATCCAGCAAGAAGTTTCCAAAATAAATCACGACTGATTTTTCTTAATATGGTCATAGCTCATAAAGACAGTATGGCAACTTTACATATACGGGCATCAACTACGACACATACTCGATCTATCTGTGCGATATGAAGCCAATCCACCTGGTAGTTTCCGAGATACGGGCCGGACGGAAAGACGGACAGATGGAAAACACAAGACAGACTTTTCCTTATATAGTCTTAGCTCGTAAAGTACAGACGATATGGCTATTTTATATTTACGGGCATCAACTGCGACACATAATCTATCATTCTGCGTGACAGGAATCCAATCCACCTGGTAGTTCCCGAGATACAGGCCCGGACGGAAAGATGGACTGACGGATAACACAAAACAAATTTTTCCTTATATGGTCATACCTCGTAAAGTACGGATAATATGATAATTATACATAATTATATGGTCATTAACTACGACACATTAGCTATCTTTCCGTGTGATATGTAGCCAATCCACCCAGTAGTTTCCGAGATACAGGCCCAGATGTAAAGACGGACAGACAGATAACATGGCAGATAATTCCTTATGTGATCATAGCTCATAAAGTAAAGACAATATGACAATTTTACATATACATACATCAACTGCGACATACTCTATCTTTCTGTGTGATATGAATCCAATCCATCAAGTGATTTCCGGAGTACAGGCCTGGACAGAAAAACGGACAGACGGGCAGATGGATAGACAGGGGCGATTCCAATATCTCCACCATATGGAATAATGGTGGAGGTAATTATGTACCTTGGCATGAAATAGGTTGATGGAATGAGCATGAAAGTATATAATATATATATATATATATATATATATATATATATATATATATATATATATATATATATATATATATATACATATATATATTCAGCCTGTCTATGATCGTCAGTATTAGGAATTTACCGTACCTGTTGGCCAAAAGTGGGATAGGGAGGTGGAGGGGGTGTGGGAGGTCTCAGGTGGGAGTGAGTGTGGCTGACACACACGCCCAATACTGTCTAGAAGTGGTATGCAGGGGGGAGGTAGTTTGGGTGGAAAGGGACACAGAGAACAGGATCCAATGGGACAGAGGGAGGTGGAAAGATAGCGTGGGAGGGTCCCTTTCCACACCCTGGGAGGGGGCTGGATTATGTCTCCCACCGCCTGATCTCTTAGTTTCCATTGGCAAGGAACTATTCACATCATAAAAGAGGCGGGGTTACAGATCTCCAGATTTTTTTTACCTTTGTATGTTTGTCGGACTTAGGACTTTACATACCAAGCTTGGAAACCAACGATCGTCGGACATAGGACTTTAGGTTTAAAGAACTCTCTTTAGTTTCCTTGATCACAAAGTCTTCCATGAAAAGGTGTATCTTTGATGCACACTGATGTATCCCACTATCATCTGCTCTGGACAGATTTTCTTACCCTCTTTATATTAGCTGAGTTTTTTTTTCTACTTTTAGCTTTAATCTTCGTGTTTTCATCCCTCGATAATGACGAATTAATACCTGTAATCGTACCGTATCTCTCTCAAGCACACTCATTCATTCCTCTGTCATCTAATATTATTCCTCCTGCTTTCTGCACACAAGTGGAGTTACTAGAGAACTTCAGTTCCGGTATTTCAGCTTCATTGATTACTAATTTCTCTTTGAAACTGTTCACCTTTGACACACATTCATCCTGCTATCATCTCTTTCAAATTACTTTCCTGAGCAACTGACCACAAGAAAAAAAGAGTTCTCGGTGGGTTCTCGTTTCTCGTTTTTGTATGTTTAAGTTTTCTCTATGTGTAGCCAGAAGTCTTAATTCCGGAAGAGGTGGCCACAAACAAAAGGCCTTCTTGTTAGTCTGTCCTTCACCATCAGGTTGCTCTCTCTCTCTCTCTCTCTCTCTCTCTCTCTCTCTCTCTCTCATCACCCTCATCCATATACCTCTTCACCTCATCGCTCCACATCATCTTTGGTCTCCCTCTCTTTAACTCTTTCCACCTGGGTCTCATACAGTTTCCTGGTTAGTGTTTAATAATCCATTCTCCCCATCTCATCCTCGAACTCCTTCTCGCCTTCTCCCTCTCCGTCTTACTCACCTGCACTCCCCTAGTCACTCGTTCGTTCTCAATTCTCTCCACATGGCCAAACCACCTCAAGTTATTTCTCGTAACACTTTCCATTACACCCACCATCCTCTGTCATCTGCTCCAAATTGGTTCTCTGAGAGTCTGTCCACAAGCAAGTATGTGTTAAAGGGGGACTCTTATTTCTCACCTCCCTGTGTTCAAGTTTTCCCGGTAATAAATACTTGCTTGCAGTTGCCACTCGGTCAAACACCACTCCATTGCCCTGCTGTTATCTGCTTCAGACCTCATCATCAATGCATACTTCACTGTCAGATGTATATTTAGACTTGTATCCTAGTCTAGTCAGGAAGATCCCAAGACCTCTTCCATAGCAATTAAGTTTTGGTTATTATTGAATACTTATGCAGAGCATGAGGTATTAGAAGAACCAATGCAACATAGAGGAGACGGTAAGGTGTAATAACCAAGCTGAATCGCATAATAAAAGGTGTTAGGGAGCTTGGTCAATAGACGAGAACTCGGGCTTTAGTATCATCACTACAATAGCGTCTTTCAGTTTTATTCAGTCTACCTACAGAAGGTTGTATTCCGTTTAAAAGATTTTTATCGAAGTGGATTACTTATAGGCTTCGTTAATGCTTAGAGTACAAGGGCTCTCTTCCAAGGATATAAAATTAAATAATGTTGCGGTAAAAATAATAAACAAAAAACAGAAAGTTCCTCGGAATGAAGAGGTTTAATTAAATGGGTCTCATTTTTCACTTCCGTGTACTCCTCTTGTTGCCATAAAATGTTGCTTACACTTGCGACTCACTCAGGCAACACTCCTATGACTTCACTATTACCTGCTCCAGACTTGATCATCACAGGGACGTTATTCCGGTGACGTTTCCTTCACTATAATTAGATCTCACCGAACTACTATACATCCCTCAAGGAGTTGATGCCTTTGGCGTGGTCTGTCTGTTTGTCCCTCTGTCTTTCTACCAGCAACAAAGAAATAAAAATCCATGAAATGGAATTGCACAGAGTTTGGTATAATGACTGAGAAGCATCACTTGATAAAGAGATTAAATTTTGGGCGAGAAAGGTTAAAGATCAAGGTAAAATGAGGGCATGTTGCTTCCATGTTAAGGTATGCACTCTCAGAGTGCTATTTTTGTCACAGTATTATCAAACTGTATTATTCAACTTATGAAAAATCTCTCATAAGTTTTTTTTTTTTTTTCCTGTAGTGGTTCAGTTCTAAATGTCTCCCTCATCATGAATTAAGTCGTTTTATGGTATCAGGAAAAAAAAAAAAAGATAGAGGATTGACTAGGTAAGGGCTTAATTTACCTTGTAGGGAAGCACTTAATTTACCTTGTAGGGAAGGTATTATTAATATGACTGTCACAGATCACTGTCGTGCTTTCAAGTCTTCCTGATCGTAACTGTCTGCTTTTACTTACGTCTTCCTGAAGTACATTCTGTAATATTATCTTCATGACAACGATCGAGCTTTTGAATAGAAAGGCGTCTCAATTAGGCAGAAAAACTCGTCCGATGAAAACAAGAACAAAAGGACATAAAAAGGTCATGACAATAAATATTTAATGACGACTGTTTGTATCCTGTTTAGGAAAAGAAGAAGAAGGACAAGAAGAGCAAGAAGAAGAAAAGAGGAAGAAGAAGAAGAGGAAGAAATGAGGAAGAAGTAGAAAAAGAGGTGGAAGAAGAAAAGGAAGAAGAAAACGAAGAGAAAGAAGAAAAGAAAAAGAAAGAAAAAGAGAAAGAGAAAGAAAGAAAAAGAAAGAAGAAAAAGAGAAAGAAACAGTAGAGGAAGAAGAAAAGAGGAAGAAGAAGAAGAGGAAAAGAGGAAGAGGAAGAAGAGGAGGAAGAAGAAGCAGAAAAGAGGAAGAGGAAGAAGAAGACAAAAGAGGAAGAGGAAGCAGAAGACAAAAGAGGAAGAGGAAGAAGAAGACAAAAGAGGAAGAGGAAGAAGGGGAAGAAGACAAAAAAAAAAAAAAAAGAAAGAGAAAGAAGAGAAAGGGAAAGAAGAAAAAAGAGAGATGCAGGAGAAGAAGAAGCATGAGACTGCTTTCTCCGAAGCTGATGTAAATCGACTGACAATAAGTAGAACAAAAAAGAAACCAAAGCTTTAGAGGGGGTGCATCCTGCCGCCACCAGACGATTTTATTCAGTTTACGAGAGGCTTCTTGAGATTGAAGGGTGATACGGCACTCATCGACCCTATTATTACAAAAGAATTTTCTAAGCTGCATAAAATCGTCTACTTAATGGTCAGAATAAAGGCATGTACAATACCCCGAAAACATATAACTAAAAAAAACAAATCTCGAACCAATGGTCGGTAAAAAACAATTAAATAAGTCAGCTAACTGAAGACGCTACGGAAAAGGGAAACCACAGTACAGTATTGTTTCTTTCTTTTTTTTTTTTTTTTTTTAATTCGTCTAAAAAAAAAATCACACTAGTTTTTTATCTGAAATTCACGGAAATCCATTTTCATTTTCATCTAATTTTTCTTTTACGTGGAATAGCATAGAGAGGGGACAGGTGTGTGTGTGTGTGTGTGTGTGTGTGTGTGTGTGTGTGTGTGTGTGTGTGTGTGTGTGTGTGTGTGTGTGTGTGTGTGTGTGTGTGTGTGTGTGTGTGTGTGATGACGGCAGCTGACGTGCTGGTGTTGCTGCTGTTGCTGCTGCTGCTGCTGAAAATGATGATGATTGTAATAATGATGATGATGAAAATGATGATGTTTAAGATCATGATGATGATGATGATGATGATTATGATATTATTATTAATCCCTACCCTGACGTATGGAAGCGAGGCGTGGACCTTGCAAGAGGGGAACAAGTCAAGAGTGAGAGCAGTGGAAATGAGTTACTTGAGGAGCTCAGGAGGACGTGGAGGGACAGGTTGACGAATGAGGAAGTGAAGGAACGTTGTGGGGTAGATGTGGATGTGGTTGAAAAGATTAGGAGAAATACACTGAGGCGGTTTGGACATGTGGAGAGAATGGAGAATGAAAGACTGACTAAGAGGGTGTATGTAGGTGAGGTGGAGGGAGGGAGAGGGAGGGGTAGACCGAGGATGAGGTGGAGGGATGGAGTTGAGAGGTATATGAGGGAGGGGGGGTGAGTTGGGGGGAGGGGAGTCAAATGGTGGGTGACAGAGTGACTTGGAGGCGTTTTGTCTGCGGCCACCCTTTGCGGGATTAGGGCGTCGGGCTATAGATAGATAGATAGATAGATCATCATCATCATCATCATCATCCGGACCTCCTATCCCACCCTAGGGCAGGGTGAGTGGCACCTCCAGACAACTTAAGTTTGCCCAGTCAAATGGGCCACGCTTCCATTCACTCATCATTCAAGCCCCCGCAATCTTGGCTCTATCTGATGCGCCAAAAACGTTCACCATATTTTGTAGCTTCACATAAACGTATCCGACAGATAGATCAGGACGCTGTCACGTTAAAAAAGGGTGCCAAATCCCTGATCATGCACTTCCTCTCACAACATTCATCCAGTCAGCTCGATCTCTTGTCAGTTCCCTAGCCTCAGCGACTTCCATACTTCTCTTCCTCACACACTCATCCACCATATCCTTCCACCTTCTCCTTGGTCTACCGCGCCTCCTTCCTCCTTCAGATTCGCTTAGATATGCCTTTTTTTTTTTTTACCACTCTATCCATTCTCTCCACATGACCATACCATCTCAACATACTTTCTTCTATTCTGGTGTCCACAGACTTCCTCACTCCACATCTTCACGAATCAAATTATTTCGTATCCTGTCCACTCATTGTACTCCACATACATTCCTCAGCAGTCCCATCTCCACTTCTCTTACTCTTGTCTTTTCATTTTCATGCCACAACACAGTCCCACATCCGTATGTTAAAATTGGCACAAACACTTCATCGTGCAAGCCTCGTCCAAGTGCTGCACCCAAGCATCTGTTTCTTATCATGGCCGTCATAGCACCAGCTACTCTCCTTCCTTGTGTCACTAAACTTTCCATTTCTTTTGCACATTTTCCTCTCTTTTCTATCACTGTACCCAGGTACTTGAACTCTCTCACCAATTGCAGTTTCTCTCCATGCACTGTAACATCACACCGGCACTCACCTTCTCTTTCGATTACCATCACTTTACTCTTTTCTACATTTACTCTCAAGGCACGACTCTCACAGACAGCAAAACTCTCCACTAGTCTTCCAAGTTTTTGTGCGATATTTGCAAGTAGTACTGCATCATCAGCATACAACAAAATTGAGATACGACATCCATCACCATTTTTTACCAACGCCATCCTTCTCTCCATTATTCGTGTTTTTACTTTTCTCATCACCCCATCCATTTTCCGTATATATATTGATGAACCATGGGAACATCACACAGCCTTGTCGCATGCCCACACCGATCGTGAACCATTCACTTAGATGCCCATTTACCCTTACACATGCCTCACTACCATTATAAAAACTCTTGACGGCACCTAGCAACTTACAATCTACACCGAAAATGCGTAAAACCTTCCACAGTCCTTCTCTGTCTTCCTTTTCGTACGCCAAGATTATTAAAGCAAGTGGAGAAAGCGAAGTGAAGTGCTTGTTGAAGATATGTAGAAAGGAATGGATGATTGAAACTCTGCCAGCAGAGTGGAAAAAGACTGTGATTGTACCCCTGTACAATAATAAGGGTGTGCGAAGTGAGTGCAAGAATTATCGTGGCAAAAGTTTATTGAGTGTGGTAGGGAAGGTATGTGGAAGAATTATTATAGAGAAAGTAAGAGAGATATCAGAAGTCCTAGTGAGTGATGAACAGGGTGGGTCCAGGAGTGGCAGAGGATGTGTGGATCAAATATTTGCAGTGAGACAGTGAAGAAGGCGTGTGAGAAGGACCATAACGTGTTTATGGCATTCATGAATAATAATAATAATAATAATAATAATAATTGCTGCTTTTGCTTATATTAATTTTATTATTATTATATGAGCGATTGGTGAAAAAGATAAATAGATCTGATGTGAGAGGTGTAAGGCTGAGAGGGAGACCACGAATAGGATGGATGGACAGTGTGAAGAGAGCGCTGGATATGAGAGGGGTGTCTGTTGAGCAAGGAAGAGTGGCTGTACGTGACAGAAATAAATAGAGAGAAATTGTGAATGAATAAATGATGACGCAGCCCTGAGAGGATATTCTCCCGCATTTGGTCTGATCAGCTAGTCAGGTCAGGTGCGGGTAAGGGGATGGGTCTATTATGATGTGGCAGGGGTAAACCAGCTTTGCTGTCGGGCCCTGCTGCGGATGTCACTGATTGCACTGCGCAGTTGACCCTTGTGCGGTGTGGTGCGGTGAGGATCTGTCCCTTCTCCCCTTTGGGGCTGAGATGCGAATGAATGTGTTTGAATGGATGAGTAAATGGGGAGTGTGTCGGCCTGTCTCGGCTACCTCCCTTTCCTTGGGGGAAGCAGCCTAGGTATATAGATAGATAGATAGATAGATAGATTATTATTATTATTATTAATTATTATTATTATTATTATTATTATTATTATTATTATTATTATTTTTCATCGCACACTTTCCCTATAGAAACCTTTGGACACCCTATCACATCCGATCCGTCCCACACAACATCTCAATAAAAGTCGGATAGCTTTTTAAAACACCCTGTAAACTCTTTTCTGCAGTACACTACGTCCAGTTTCAAGCGATACAGTCTACTTATCCGTTGCACACCTCTTTTCTAATTAAGGTTTGATTTAACACCCTGTACTTCTCTACATCATCCAGTAATTATTCAAGCATCACTCACTATAATTTTTGGAACACTCTGCTTCTCCTTAAAGGACGTTTAACTTTTGGACACCCCGTTATCTCCGATTCATTCCTTGCAGCCTCCAGATTTAGATTCAAACTTTTTCAGTCCCCCGTAGTATTCAGTTTCGCACGACACTGCCTCCCATTAGGGCGATAGAACTTTTGCTCACCCAGTACCTTTGTCCTCGCACCACACATCTTTCCCAGTTAAAGATGTATCTTTTTTTAACACCCTGTACTTATTGGCCGCTGCGTCGTCTCTAATCCAGGTGATACAGCTTTTGGTTACCCTGTACCTTTATTGCATCACACAGCTTCTCCAGTTAAAAAGGTAACTTTTTTACATACCCTGTAGCATCCTTTCTGCAGTACACTACGTCGCAATTGATATAACTTTGGGGGTACCGGTAGCAATAATTCTGTACCACAGTGCTGCCAGATCTTCAGGAATTTATGGAGATCTACTGAAATTTTGACCTATTGTCCGATTTTAAGGAATTACTATAAAATCTTCAGACCTGTCATATATTCTTCATTTTTTTTTTTCAAATTATTATCGAGCGTTTAATCATTGTGCATTCCTTCAACCAAAATTCACCTTCATCAACTTTTGCATAACGATTTATTTCCACAGAAATGGAATGTACCGAGCCCTAACGACGCTTGCTCTTTTGAAACTGCAGCCACACTCGGTATGGGCACGTAAAGTTCCCGTCAGGCAGCTGACGGTGTGACTACTGCCAGTCCACCACTGCCGGTCATATATATATATATATATATATATATATATATATATATATATATATATATATATATATATATATATATATATATATATATATATACATATATATATATATATATATATATATATATATATATATATATATATATATATATATATATATATATATATATATATACTGTATATATTTATATATATATATATATATATATATATATACTGTATATATATATATATATATATATACATATATATATATATATATATATATATATATATATATATATATACTGTATATATATATATATATATATATATATATATATATATATATATATATATATTTATATATCATCAGCCGTTTGAGTATCCATTGGAGGAGTGGCCTCATTCTGACCGAAGTCGGGACGATACAGGCCAATGTATCTCTACCCAGTGGCTTAGGCTGTTCTGGTAGAGATTGGGGTAGGGTGAGAAGTGCTTGTAAGTGTACTGTAGTGTTGGAGTGGCTTTGATGTGTGTGATGTAGTCTGTGAACTAAGTGTAATCGGCCCGTGCAAGCCGACTGGGTGCAAGCATACTTGATAAAAGGCGACACTTGGTTCAACCATAGCACCCCTTGTGTCCGGCCAACCGCCAATGCAGTACGTAGCTGGACGGATGAACACTCCCAAAGCTTTATTGCCCTGGCGGGGCGAGAACCCTGTTCACCTGTACGAAAACGCAGTCTCTTCCACTGTACCACACACAGGCTCATATATATATATATATATATATATATATATATATATATATATATATATATATATATATATATATATATATATATGTGTGTGTGTGTGTGTGTGTGTGTGTGTGTATGGAAGAGATGGCATAATCTGCTAATGAATTAAAGAATTTTAAGGCCCCAGGAGAGGATGGAATATTTCCTGAAATGCTTAAGGTGGAAAATGATGAGTTGATGAACACGCTTTTGAAACTTTTTAATGTGGCTTGTGATAATGGAATTCCAAAAGAGTGGAAAAATGGAGTGATTATGAAAATAACAAAAAAGGAGATTTAAGAGTGTGTGGCAATTGGAGGAGGGTAACTTTGACACCTGTAGTTGCAAAAGTCTTTTCCAAAATCATGTTGAACAGAATAGAGCCAGTAATTGATAAACTTTTAAGAGAAGAACAAGCGGGATTTAGAAAGGGTCGAGCTTGTAATGATCAGGTTTTTATTGTAAGGTATCTAATGCAACAAGCTAATGAGATGAAAATGCTACTTAGTATGTGTTTTGCGGATTTTGAAAAGGGTTTTGATTGTGTTCCACGTGGAGCTATGTTGAAAATTATGAGATGCTATGGTATACCAGAAAAGTTTTGAATATTTTTAGAAGCCTGCATGTAGGTACTTTTCGTAAGGTAATGGTGGGTGGTTCTTTGAGTGATCCATTTGAAGTTAGGTCAGGAGTGATTCAAGGAGGAGTTCTTTCGCCTTTGCTGTTTGTTTGGGTTATAGATTATGTTATGAGAAATGTTGTAAGGATAACAGGAGCAGGAATTAACTGGAAAGAAATAAGAGGCTGATGGATTTGGACTATGCTGATGATATTGTACTGATTTGCGGAAGTATTTACGAGATGCAGAGGGTGCTTGATTGTCTGGTGGAGGAAGGAGAAAAAGTGGGATTGGTAGTAAATTGTGGAAAGACTGAAATTATTAATATGAACGTGGAGAACCAAATAGATTTTGTAACTGGAAATAAGGTGGTGAAGAATGTAGAAAATTTTAAATATCTGGGAACGATTGTATCATCTAATGGATCATTAAACGATTTAATTGAGGAGAGGATTAGACAGGCTTGGCGAGCTGTTGGAATGTTGAAATATGTTTGGAATAATAATATGCTTTCGGAATATACTGATGTAAAAATTTACAAGGCCATGGTTAGACCAATTTTATTTTATCGGCATGAGTCATGGTACAGTACAATTGCAACAGATCAGAAAGTATTTGGATTTGAAAATAAAATACTGAGAAGGATTCTTGGGGTAAAGTGGCAAGGCAGAGTTACAAATGCAAGGGTAAGGGATATTACGAGAGTGGAAAAAGTTGATGAATATGTGAGACTGTCTTGCTGGAAATGGCTGGGTCACATATATAGAAAAGAAGGCAGTTTAATACAGGATGTGCCAGAGTGGGCTGCTAGAGGGAGAAGAGGCAGAGGTAGGCCAAAGGAAGCCTGGTTGAGGACAATGAAAAGAGATGCAGGAGAGGAGTGTTTGTGGGACATGAAGGAGATGGCAGGAGACAAATATTGGTGGAGAGAGTTCATCGAGGCCCTATGCATCACGTGGGATGCCACGGGAAATTATATATATATATATATATATATATATATATATATATATATATATATATATATATATATATATATATATATATATTTTACGGAACAGAGAAAGATAATGTACACTTTACGTGAGAATACTAAAAATCACTACTGTCCCGTAAAGTTCCAGGTTCAAAACAAAAGAGTTAGGTAAAATTACAAGTTAAAGTTTAATGCTCAAACTAACAACAAAACATTCAGGACTCATAAGGATAATGTAATGGCAAAAAACAGGTTAAATATATGGTTAACTGCAATAGCCTCTATTAACACGAAATTAGCAAGAGTAAATTCACCTAAGTCAGCCCTGATGAAATGAAAATACACTGGGTAATGCTCAGTTAAGGCAAGATAAATTATTACAGATACAAAATATTATTAATGATGACTGACATGAAGAACCCTACATGAATTACAAAAACCTTACTAGGCCTAAGAATCAACCTTATACTACACAGTACAAGAAAAAATGCAACAACAGTTATACTCAAGCTCCTTCTGGATGAGAGGAACTTTCACTGGGTTCACACGGTAAAGAGGCAGTTTAATTGACTTTGCGTCTCCAACATCGACATCATGCATCAACACAGTGGTTCTTCCTGGAGTGGCACGGAACACTTGCGGGTACTCCTGCAGTAATGCCGAAAACTCCTGCCTTTCCTCGGGAGGTAGATGAGAAAGCTTAGTCTGGAGATCATTCATGATATCAGGATTCTTCCCCAAACTATCACTCAGGCTCATGCTGCATGGGAGAGCTTCACCTGCAGACTCGGGTGGAACAGATACAGTGCAGACTGGATTATTTTCGTCCTGCCTGTGATATAACTTTAGCATGTTGATGTGACATAGTTGCTTGTTCTTTCTACGATCTGGTGTGGCGATGACATAGTTGACATCACTGAGTTTCTTTTCCACGAAATAAGGACCACTAAACTTGGCTTGAAGAGGTTGCCCATGCACTGGTAGCAGAATCAAAACCTGATCTCCTGGCTGAAAGTGGCGTAACCTGGATTTCTTATCATACCAAGTCTTCATCTTCTCCTGAGCAGCTCCTAAATTCTCTCTCGCCAGCTGTAAAGCAGTGGACAGCTGTTCTTTGAACTTCATCACATACTCCAGCAGGTTGACGTCATCTTCCTCCGACAGCCAGCATTCCTTGAGTAGCTTAAGGGGTCCTCTTACTTCATGGCCAAACAGTAGTTCAAAAGGTCAGAAGCCCAGTGATTCATTTGGAGATTCTCTTGCGGCAAACACAATGAATGGAAGACCTTTATCCCAGTCTTTCTGATGTTCCAAACAGTATTTCTTGAGCATCGATTTGAGTGTTTGATGATATCTCTCCAACGCTCCTTGGGTCTGGGGATGGTAAGCTGAAGACGTGATCTGGGTGATGCCCAACTCTTTCAGAGACTGCTTGAAAACATTCGACATGAAATTACTTCCCCGGTCTGACTGTACCTCCTTGGGCAGACCAAACTTTGTGAAGAACCCTAGCATTTCCTTAACCACGTTCTTTGCTGAGATATTTCTAAGTGGAATGGCTTCAGGATAATGAGTAGCCATATCAATCAGGGTCAACACATAAGAAAATCCTGAAGAAGTCTTAGGAAGAGGGCCCACAATATCCACCAACACACGGGTGAATGGCGCCTCAAAAGGAGGAATGGGAACTAGAGGTGCAACCTTTTCGGTCTGATTACACTTCCCCACAACTTGACAGGTGTGACAAGACTTACAATACCAGGAAACATCCCTGAAGATACCTGGCCAGTAGAAGTGTTTCAAAATGCGTGCCACAGTCTTCCTCACTCCAAGGTGTCCTGCCAAACTGAAATCATGAGCCACTCTAATGATATCCTGCCTACAAACACGAGGGATGACAACTTGATGTACAACCTCCCATTCACAGTCATTGATGCTGTTGGGGGTCTACACTTCCTCATAAGTACTCCTGACTTTACATAATAACAAGTAGAAGCACCAGCTGACTCTTCCTCACTGCAAGCAGAGTTAGCTAGACCTTTCAACTCAGGGTCATAACCTGCAACTCAACCAACTCTTGACGAGACAAATTATCAACACTACGGGGTACTGCCTCATCTGGTGAGTGGTCCAAATTAGCAAGAAAAGTGTCAGCTAGGATAACATCATCATCATCATTATCCTCTAAATCACCAGTAACTTTAGACTTAGCCCTAGTGACAGCACATGCAGGGAACACATCAGGGACATCACAATCCTGGGCTGCAGCCACTGGCTCACTAGACAACTGAGGAGCTGGACACACTTGACTTCCACCAATATCATTTCCAAGTAAGAAAGTTACACCTGACATTGGGAGTGTCTCAACCAACCCAACCATAACGGAACCATTAGCAAAACCAGACTCTAAATTCACTCTGCACAGAGGGACAGAGAAGTAAGTATTCCCTACACCTTGTAAGATTACAGTTTCATCAGAGGAATTAACATTAGAGCCTAGAACACTGGTCCGCATAAGGGATTGGCAAGCACCTGTATCACGATATATTTTAACTGATTTCCTGTCATTACTGTCCAGAGGACTGACAAAACCATCAGACAGGAAATTAGCACATGAACTCTTGAGAGTGTCACCCACGTTACTGCTCAAAAGAGGAGCTCCATCATGAGAATTTAAGTTACTCCTCAAAGCAGGTTCAGTTAACTCAGTTAAAGAATTATGGGAACTCTCAAGGGTGGACACTAGACCAATTGACTGAATATTTAAAGACTCCTTTTTGTTCACATCACTCTGTCTCCTGAAACATTTCTCCGTAGTATGACCAAGCTTACTACAATAAGTACATTTACTTTTCTGAAATCTAGAGGTGAAGCTGGTATTTACAATCTGAGAAACATCATCTTTATTCTCTTTCCTGTTACCTGTACTCTGAGTAGAGGCAACGTACTTACTCTCAGCTTTCCCTTTTTCTCTAGAATATCTCTTGTGAGTGAGAACATATTCATCAGCTAAAACTGCAGCATCAGACAAATTATCTATTCTTTTCTCATCAAGATATAGGCTTACATCTTTATAAATACACCCCTTGAAGTCCTCCAGCAAAATCATCTGCTTAAATTTACCAAAATCAGAATCCACATTCTTAGAATTTAACCACTGCTCTAACAGATCTTCTTTGATTTTTGCATACTCAACATGGGATTTCTTATCTTGCTTGTAAGTTGTCCTAAATTTTACTCTATAAGCTTCAGGAACAAGCTCATAGGCCTTAAGAATCAAGCTCTTAACTACATCATAATTATCAGATTGATCCTGAGGCAAAGATGCATAAGTTACTTGAGCTTTACCGGTGAGAACAGTTTGAAGGAGTACTGGGCAATACTTTTTGGCCCAATTAAAACCTGTAGCTACCCTCTCAAACAACTGAAAATACTTTGTTAAATCAGATTCATTAAAAGGAGGGACAAGTTTAACATTTTTAGCCACATCAAAATCATCAGAGCTAGATGATCCAGTTCCACCTTGTTTCATGCGATACTCATGGTCTGCCTGAATCCTGGCAAGTTCAATTTGTGCCTGTATCTGTGCCTCCTGAATACGAGCATTTGCCTGAAATTCAGCCTCCTTAGCATTTGCTTGAAATTCAGCCTCCTGAATACGAGCCTGAGACTCAGCCTCCTTAGCACGTGCTTGAAATTCAGCCTCCTTAACACGAGACTCCGCCTCCTTGGCCTGAGCCTCCTGCAGGGCTAGCTGTAACTTAGCTAATTCAATCTGCGTTTGCTCATTTGGAGGAGTTACATTAAACAAGCTTTCATTAATCATGTCAACAATTTGATCTTTAGAATGATGAGAGCGAACAGCAATTCCCAATTGTTGAGCAACAAGCTTAAGTTCATTCTTTGTTCTGTTTTCTGTATCACACACTGTTTGCACGTTTGACAAAAAATCTTTGGCTTCATCAAGTGTAGTAATAGTAGACATCATGAACAAGTAACAGTCACAAAGTATCGAGCAATATCCTTATGATAATATCCTGAATATCCTGGCGAGGTCGCCAAATTTATGTTACGGAACAGAGAAAGATAATGTACACTTTAAGTGAGAATACTAAAAATCACTACTGTCCCATAAAGTTCCAGGTTCAAAACAAAAGAGTTAGGTAAAATTACAAGTTAAAGTTTAATGCTCAAACTAACAACAAAACATTCAGGACTCATAAGGATAATGTAATGGCAAAAAACAGGTTAAATATATGGTTAACTGCAATAGCCTCTATTAACACGAAATTAGCAAGAGTAAATTCACCTAAGTCAGCCCTGATGAAATGAAAATACACTGGGTAATGCTCAGTTAAGGCAAGATAAATTATTACAGATACAAAATATTATTAATGATGACTGACATAAAGAACCCTACATGAATTACAAAAACCTTACTAGGCCTAAGAATCAACCTTATACTACACAGTACAAGAAAAAATGCAACAACAGTTATACTCAAATTACACAGCAGTTAGATGGTTGGAGACTTCCTGAGCACTCACAACAATAACTGTACAGGGGAGGACAGAGATGTGAACAAAATGAGGAGTAGATCTAAGTGGCAATGATGCAGAGACTGAGCTCATTATATAGGGGCCGGCAGAGCTTGATACAACTTGTAAGAAGGACGCGCAAATGAAGCCATGGGGACAAAGAGTTGACAGTCCCGCACTGGACAACAGAAAGGACGACTTACTCTACTATAACGGTAGAAGGGGGGGACTGAGGCAGAACGCGCTCGTGATCAAACAGGCAGCACACTGTACGTTAGAATTACACAAAGGATGATGAAATCATAGGCTATGTAACAATATATATATATATATATATATATATATATATATATTTTCTTTCTCTCGTTTCCACATGACCATACCATCTCAGGACACTCTCTTCGATTCTGGTGTCCACCGACTTCCTCACTCCACACCTCTCACGAATCACACTATTTCGTATCCTATCTACCACTGTACTCTACATACATTCCTCAACAGTTCCATCTCCACTGCTCTTACTCTTGACTTTTCATTTTCACGCCACACCATAGTCTCACACCCATATGTTAGAGTTGGCACTAACACTCCCTCATGTAAGCCTCGTGCAGCTGCAACACTCAAGCCTCTGTTTCTTATTAAGGCCTTCATTGCACCAGTTACTTTTCTTCCTTGTGTCACTCTGCTTTCAACTTCTTTTGCACATTTGCCTCTCTTTTCTATCACTGTACCCAAGTATTTGAAGTCTCTCACCAATTCCAGTCTCTCATCATTCACTGTGACATCACACTGGGAGTCCCCTTCTCTCTCAGTAACTATCACTTTACTCTTCTCTACATTTACTCTCAAGGCACGATGCTCACAGACATCAGCAAAACTCTGCACTAGTCTACCAGTTCCTGTCCGGTACTTGCAAGCAGTACTGCATCATCAGCATACAACAAATTTGAGATATTCCATCCATCACCATTCATTACCAAAACCATCCTTCTCTCCATTACTCGTGTTTTCACTTCTCTCGTCACCCCATCCATATATACACTGAACAAGCATGGGGACATCACACAACCTTGTCGCACGCCCACACCGATCGTGAACCATTCACTTAGATGCCCATTAACCCTTAGACATGCTTCGCTACCATCATAAAAACTCTTGACAGCACCTAGCAGCTTACCATCTACACCATACATGCGCAAAACTTTCCACAATCCCTCTCTGTCTACTTTGTCGTATGCTTTTTCCAGATCCATGAATGCCATAAACACCTTATGGTCCTTCTCACAAGCCTTCTCTGCTATCTGTCTCACTGCAAATACTTGATCCACATATCCTCTGCCACTCCTAAAGCCACCCTGTGCAGCATTCACTAGGACTTCTGATTATCTCTCTTACTTTCTCTATAATAATTCTTCCATATACCTTCCCGACCACACTCAATAAACTTATGCCACGATGATTCTCGCACTCACTTCGCTCACATATATATTTTTACAGGGGTACAATCACAGCTTTTTTCCACTCTGCAGGCACAGTTTCACTCATCCATGCCTTCTTACATGTCTCCAACAAGCGCTTCATTCCACTCGCTCCACTACACGTAAACATCTCTGCATACACCTCATCATCCCCAGCTGCTTTCCCATTTTTCAGCCGTTTCACAGCCTTCTTCACCTGTGCGAGTGTCACGTCTCCTGGCACTGCATTCCTTCTCTGCACCCCACCAAAACCAATCATGTTTACAGCCGCTCTGCTTTCTCTATTCCCATTCATCAGGCTTTCAAAATATTCTTTCCATCTGGTCTTTACTTCATCTCCATGGGTTAGTAACCTATCACCTGCATCCTTCACACTATCCCATTTCTTTCCACTTTCACTTCTACATTTCCGCACCTCTTTCTAGAATAACTTCCTATTTTCAGAGTAGTTCACATTCATTTTTCTTCCCAGATCATCATTTACCTCCTTCTTTTCCTCTTCACTAGTCTCTTTACGTGCTTCTTGCCCTCGATATACTCAGTTCTAATTTCAAGTGAACCCCTATTCTGTAACCACTATAGCCACTTCTTCCTCTTTTCCTCCGCCGCTTTCTTAACCTCCTCATGCCACCATGCTGTACCCTTCTTCTTTGTTGATACTCTTGCCACACCACACACCTCTTTAGCATTCCTAACTAGGCTATCTCTATATGCATTCCACAGGCTGTCCAGATCCAATTCATTCCAGTTCACTGAATCTAACTCTTCCTCTACTTTGGTCCTTTAATCATCTGCCACTTCTTTGATGCTCAGCTTCTCAACTTTCAGTCTTTCACCCTGATTGCTCTTCTCTCTCTCTTGATCCACCTCACTCCTCTCAGCTTGATCTTGCATACAACAATCATATGATCTGACAGACCTCCACATCGTCCTCTCACAGCCCTCGTATCAGCAACCATTCTCATCATCGACCTCTCTATGAGCACGTACTGTAATCAATCAGGCTTCCTTCATCACGATCCCCGTTTCCTCTATACCATGTATATTTACGTGCATCTTTGTGTTTGAAATACGAATTACAAATGCACAACCTCCCCTCCTGACATATCCTTTAGTCGACTCCCATTATCATTTTCTCCTGGTACTCCATAACAACCCATTATTTCATCCTCTGGACCACTGCCTACTCTTCCATTCATATCCCCCATCACGATCACGTTATAGATCCTGGGCATTTCTCCCACTACTTCACCTAGCTCATCCCAAAACCTGTCTTTCTCTCATTCCTGTCCTCACATGGTGCATACACTACAATCACTGTCACTTTCACCTTCTCAAACTTGAACTTATACATACACCTCGAGCTGACATATTTGTAGTCTCTCATTCCACTCTGCCACACCTCATTCATCAACAAGGCAACTCCTTCCTTGCATCTTCCTCACCCATTCATTCCCGATCTTACACATTTCACACCCTCCCACTCCTCCACATCGCACCCTTTCATCTTTGTTTCACACAATGCCATCACAGCATATCTCGCACTCTTGAACACATTCACCACTTCCACCATCTTGCTCTACTCATTCACACCTCTCACATTCCACATGGCCACACGAGTCTGCCCATTTGGTTGGGGCCCTGGGCAGGTATTGGGCCCTCCGAGGCTCTCTGAAACGACTGCCATGATAACAATAGAGTAGTGAAAAAGGTATACCTGAGCGAATTTGAAGGAAAGAGGAGGCAAGGTAGGCCAAGGAGAAGGTGGAGAGATATGGTGGATGAGTGTTTGAGGAAGAGAGGTTTGGAAGTCGGTGAGGCTAGGGGACTGACGAGAGATCGAGCTGGCTGGATGAAGGTTGTGAGGAGAAATGCGTGATCAGGGATATTGGCACCCCTTGTGAGCATGGCAGCGTCTGGATTGACTCAATCGGATACGTTTGTTTGAAGCTGCAGAATGTGGTGAATGTTTTTTGGCATATCCGGTAAAGCCAGGATTCCGGGGGCTTGAATGATGAGTGAATGGAAGTGTGGCTTATTTGGACTGGGCAAGTTTGTGCTGTCTGGACATTGCTACTCCTCACCCTGCCCTTGGGTAGGAAAGGAGGTCCGGATGATGATGATGATATATATATATATATATGATGATGATGATATATATATATATATATATATATATATATATATATATATATATATATATATATATATATATATATATATATATATCTATCTATCTATCTATCTATCTATCTATCTATCTATATATATATATATATATATATATATATATATATATAAAGGAGAGAGAGAGAGAGAGAGAGAGAGAGAGAGAGAGAGAAAGAAGGAGGTAACAAACTGCATTTGAAGGTTGCTTTATAATTCAATACATTCTTTTTCCTCTCGTAATTTTTTATTCATTGATTTTTTATGTATATATTTTCTAATTAATTATCCGTAATTTTTTTAACATCGAACTGTACACTTCACCTAATGCCTTTTAAAACCACAAGATACTATTTTATTATCTTGGACAATACAATTATCCTTTCTTTTTCTTTTCTTTCTTTTTCCTGCCTCTGAAGGAACCACAATTCTGCATCCGTTTGTCTTCTGTTGCTAGTATTCTGAAAACTTTTCTTCTGAACTCTACGTTTCCTTTCCTCCCCTCTTACCGTGGGCACCCAGCACTCTTTATGCTACGCGCTCTCTCTTCCTACCAGTCCAGATACAGTATTTAATACAAAACTAGCTGGTGCCCTCAATCTTTCAAGCTTGCAGCTGGTCAACTCTGGAACTGTCTACCTCAATCTGTCTTTCCCACTGCTTGTAATCCCAAGCTTTTTAAATGCAGTATGTTCAGGCATCCCAAAAGGAAGGAATATAGAATCTAGTGCTCGTTTTTGTTTAGTTTTCTTCGGAAAGAACAAGATTTACAGACTCGAAAGGTTCAATTCCTTATTTTTTTCCATAAAATCTTTGTCTGGTTCTTTATTTCTTTCATTCTTATTCCTTTCTTTAAATTCTTTTTTGGGTGCTCTCATTTCTGCATTAAGGTTTCTCTCTCTCTCTCTCTCTCTCTCTCTCTCTCTCTCCCCCATCCATAGCTAATCACCTCCTGCTGCCTCACTTTCAGCAACGGGCATCGGTACTTCGTCCCGGCCTACTGACTAAGTGTTCCCTCAAGTCTAGGTGAGAGGGTCGTTTTCGATGAGGCTCTAAAGTTCGACACAAGCAATCAACTTACTTGGTTTCGGTTTTCCAGTGGTTTGTTGGGACGGAGAGAGGGAGGAAGAGAGAGAGAAGGAGAGGAAGGGACGGGGGGAAGGAAGAGAGAGAAAGAAGAGGGAGATGGGAAAAGAGAAAAAGAAAGAGGGGAAAGAGAAGGAGGAGAAGGGAAGAAGTGACAGCCAGACAATTTACTTGCTTTCGGTTTTCTGGTGGCTTGATGGGAGGTGAGGAGCGAAGGAGGGAGAGGGAGAGGAGAAAGGAAAGGAGAGAGAAGTGACACACACACACACACACACACACACACACACACAGAGTAGCTCAAAAGAAAGTGGAATGACAAGAATAAATGAACAACATAAGAGTTCCAGAACACTAGACAATCTCCTTCGTTATTATTTCCGGCGTTTGAGGTGAAGAGGAGGGACAGAAGAGGAGGGGGAGGAGAGGGAAGAGAAGGGAAGGGAAGGTGACGGAAGGAAGGGGGAGTAAGGTAGGGAGTTGGAAAAAGGGAGAGAGGGAAAGTGGGAGAGTGAAGGTGTGGGTCGTTTGATGGGGAAAGGAGTAGATGGAAAAGTTGGGGAGAAGGAGAGCAGGGTGGGCAAGGGGATGGAAATAGAAAGAGAAACGAAGGAAGCGAGAGAGGAAGCGAGAAGGAAAGACACAGAGAGAGGGAGGGGAAGTGAGGGAGGAAAGTTGCAGTATTTATGGGAGAACGAGGAGGTGGAGGGTAGGAAGAAAAAACTGATTTTTATCATAGGAGAAACCTGTGGAACTAAAGGAGTTAAAGCTAATAATTGTAGCTCGTATAAATCAAGCAATAACCTGATTTTTGGTGGGAGAATATATAATTTTTCAATTTCCTGGGACCAATATTCGACAGGAAAATAATGGAAACAGTACACCAATTAATTTGGCACCAATCTTACTTTTAAAGATGAAAAGATATATAAATTTCTACATATCATTAATCACAAGTTTGAAGAAAAAAGAAAGAAACAGAAAACAGCTTTACTGAAGGTGGGACTACAGGATTATTGGCTTTGATATGACAATATCTCTTTCAGCGCGAATGTCATTTATTTTAATTTCTGCCATCTTCAGGCGATCTTATTCAATTCAGGAAGGTTCTGTAATGGAAGAACGGGTTTTCAGGTCTAGGGTATATCAAAGCCCCCTTTTTCTGGGGGAAAAAAATCACCCTGTGATAAATAAAATCATTCAAAACTACGAAAAGAAATAAAAATAATCTCTGTAGTAGTGTGGTTAAGAATAAGACTAATTTAATAATTTATTTCGCATCAAACAGTTTTTTGCAAGTTTGGAAAAGGTAAGAAGGAAAAATGTTTCCATTCTGTATGTCATATTCTGATTAGCAGGAATCTGTTCAATCTGTAGAAAAATGAATACTAAAGAGATGACGAGAAAAAGTAGATATTCACTGCACTTTTTGCAGTGTGGAAAAGTTTAAGAATGCTAACTTTTTAGTATATATAATTTTATAGAAGCAAGTGCAAAATGTTAAAGAAACGCAGAAGTGTTGGAAGGTCAACTAGAAAAACGCTTAATAGAATAAGAGGACGATGACAGGTACCGCAAATTAACTCTTTCAGTCCAAGTCCCCGCCAGGTTATTGTATTCAGCTACACGGTGACGTTTAATACTGAGTGGGATATTGAAGGCCAATTAGTAACATCTGCCAACAGAAGCAGCCCAAACTGACCCATCCCAACCCGTCCCAGCACAAACCGACCCAACCCAAACTGACTCAGACCAAACCAACATAATCCAAACTGACTCAACCCACAGGAACCAACGCACACCGGACTAGCTCAAATCAACCAAACCTAAAAGGATCCTACCCAAACCAGCACAACCCAAACCAAATCGACCCAAACCAAACCGAACCAAATACACCCACCCAAAACAATCCTCCTAACCAACACTGAACTACCTCATTCCGGCCAAACCCTAGAAAAATCAACCCAAATAGACCCAACGAAAAATGGACAAACCTAATCATACCCAACCAACACAACTCAATCAAACCAACACAGTCCAAATCAGCCCAATTCGACCCAACAGGCGCAACACAACGACCGACCCAATCTAAGCCGACCAAACCAAAATCGACCCAGCCCAAGTCGATCAAACCTAAACCAGTTCTATATAAACTAACCCCAACAAAACAGGTCCAACCCTAGCTGACTTAACCCTAACCTACCCCACTCAAAATCATCCATCACAAACCCAATCCATATATACCAGTGGACAGTGGTGATAAACTCAATCTTTCTCAAGGGCCACACTTCAGTTCTGTTGATCGTCTGAGGGCCAAGTCCACCTAAACTACAATATATAATATGGCAAAGCTGCAGCCAACTCAAACGTTCGGAGCAGTTCGGTGCGCCGTCTAACCCTTGCAGCGGCGCTGGCTCCTGCTTCAAGTTATTGACGATAATTAATTAATAGTTTCACGAAGTATTTGTTCACCAATAAATTATTCAAATGGTAATATTATAAGTCAAATTATTAATAAATATTTCCTAACAGTGCTGTAATGTTTGTTCACTTGATCATATGACAAATCTTATGCGATTTTCCGTTTGTTATTTATTATTTTTTCTTAAGCCATAGCGGGCCTCTCTTTTCCTCCTTGAGGGCCACATGTGGCCACCCGGCTACCAGTTTCACACCTGTGATATATATCTTGAAACTCGTGGGGTCGACTTCTGCCATCTTATATGGTCCACCTAGGGTACACAAACCATCCATGCCCTTCCGACTTATCATGGCTGCTAACAGTACTGCTTCATATAAACTGTCTAAGTTTCCTGTACCAGTTTTGAGTGTTTTAACCATTAACGAGTTAACAGCTAAGAATTCATATGATTTTGCAGATTCCTTCCCTAAAGTTTCTATACTTGACGTACTGTACAGTACATTATATCCAGTTTTGATGTTACTTCCCTTTTTACAAAATATCCCCATTTATGAAACTATAGACAATTTTGAAACTGTTCTGTAAAGACAGTGAACTTTTCATGGGAATGGCAAATATGTATTCACAGAACCTTTCTCCATTTGTGTGAGGGATGGTTTGTTCATCCATAATAATGAACTCTATAAACAAATTAATGGAGTTGCTATGGGATTACATCTTGAACGTACTTTGCCAACATCTTTTTATATTATTATGAGCAATTAACACTGAGACACTGTCCAAGTAATATTACATCATAGATGCACCAAAAGTATGTCGTTGATACATTTGTCATATTTAGAGATACAAGTAAAATCACATGCTTATGATTTTTTTGGCTATGTTACCACTCAGTCGTGTAATATGTAATTCACGAATGATACAGAGTCCAGTGGTTGTCTCCCATTTTAGGATATTATGATTACAAAATATAAAGGATTATTCTCACATCCAGTGTTCCGCAAGCCTACTTTCTCAGTGTTGGGGACCATATATTTCTCTTTTCTTTTTCAGTTATTGTCGTGAATGTTTAAAATTAGTGCTGTTAAGATCTTGTTACATAGGGTTCTTTTTTGTCATCTACATATTCCCTGTTCCGTGATTCGTTTCTCCTAAAAAAAATGCTTTGAAAATAATGGCTATAGTGAAAACCAGTTCTATCGTCTTGTACGAAATTTTCTACACAACCATTACATGCCTATACCAGAAAAAATTCAGAGAGCACATACCTTCGCCAATGCTATTTAAAAAGATCCCGATCCGTGGAGATATTGTGTGGAATACATAGGATCCAGATCCGCCTCCAAATTCAGTCAATTCTTTCTTGGCCCATGGCTCACTTTTCCACTAAATGTCATTGAAATTCACTAAGATCTTTTGGAGATACTGTCTAGACAGACTAACTGACAAATACAGGTTAATATATAACCTTCAATTTCGTTGGCGGAAGTAACAACCAATTCCCACTGCTTGTATGGAGGTATTTTACCTTACTTTACTCTAATTGGGCGATATTTCCATTCAGATGAAATACAACATGTTTACCGCGGAGTCTTAATAATATTTATCCCCAGATTATCTCTGGCTATAATAGGTAACTGAATAAAAAATGGCTTTCCTTCTCACATTAAGGGCCCTATTCTGACCGACCTACTCTCGTCTGTCGTCATTTGTTTCACTTGCCCAGGATGCCAGGTCGGGTATACTGGCAGCACAACCCGTGCTTTCAAGGTCAGGACAGACAAGCATATGGGTCAGTCGAGCAGGACAAGCCAAACACTCAAGTTTCCTCTCACTGTGTATCCTGTGATATCATATGTAAGAAAGAGTATTTTAATCCGCCCCATCCCAACCAATTTTCCACCACTGACTCATCCCAATCCAGACCAATTTTGGGAAAAATTTTTTTTTGGCTCAAACCTCCGCTTTTGGTAAGAAACATGAAAAATTCATAGAGAAATCGCTCACCTGAGGTTTAAAATACTTGATACAATTAGCAGTACCCCTTACCTTACTGGGTTTTCTATCAGTCTGGCTCCAAAGAAAACGAGTTCTATGGGAGGGTAACTATTCCACACCACTCATAAATGGTATTTATATATTTATTTGGTACAAATTCATATGTAGTAGGAGAGTATATTGGATTTCACGCAGTAATATAGGCAATAAAAGCATTGTTTCACTCACCAAACACATCAACATACCTGACCTTTTTTTGGCTACATTACCTTATCATCATTTCTGACTGTTTCTTCCTCTAATGTTACGTAAACTTTGTCCTCCACATTGCCATCGACTGGGAAATCACTCTGGCCCTAAATTTTGTACCATGGCACAACATGTCTTTACTGGCCAGGTCACTGGTAACAGGTGAATTGCTGAGACAATGGCGTGCTGGGGGGGGGGAGGTCATGAGGGGTAAGGCATTGTCCCTGCCAGGCATCTTGTAGAGGAAGGTGTCCCGTGTATACGTACCAAAAATCAAGTGCGAAAATTTAAAATTGTGCAAATTAGGGACCTTGCAATTGATGCGCGTTTATATACGTCAACGGGACTGACAGTGACAAAACGTGTGGACGTATATATACGTCAACAGGACTGACAGTGACAAAACGTGTGGACGTATATAAACATTGATGGTACGCAAGGGGTTAAAATATTATCTTGTACATCACGTAATTAATTAAAACTGAATCATTGTATATTAAGACCCATAACCCATCTCTAAATAACACTATGTCTGCAGTACCTCTCTGTTACATAACTCCAATTTAGTCTCCCATTCTTTAAACAGTTTTAAGCAGAGTTTTTGGCACTCATTTTCTTGTGAAGTAAGTGTTAGTGACTAGTCTTACGAGTTTACCCTATTCATTTTATATCACTGATGATGTCATTAAAAATCCTGAAACGTCTGAAATAAAGGTGCTTGTATCTATGCTCGTTGTCCTCTTCCTATTCAAGTTGATGTACCGAATTTTGTTACAGTATGTATGTTGATATTGGCTATTGTGTGTACATGAATTTGTGTTTGTGTACAGTATGTGTATGTGTGTGGGTGTAGGTGTCGGTTTTGGAAGTGGATATTTAATTAAGATTAAGTAAATTCTGTTGTTGTAGTTTTGTAGTGGTGTTCGTTATGTTTGTGGCATAGATTTTGGTGTCTGTGGTGTGTGCTGGTGTGGGTATGGTGTGGCATGAATGTAGTGTGGCTGTGCTCATTGGGTGTGGGTTGGAGAACTGTAGATGTAGATGATACTGTGATTACATCTGTGTGTTGATGGTGGTGTTGTGAATGCTGATGAGGATGCAGACATGGGTGTGGGAACTGTAACAACTCTGAAAGTAACATATGGTTGGACAGACTGAAAGTTGGACAGACAGATAGAAAATTGAATAATGACAGAGAGATAAAGAGCTTTAAAGAACAGACAGGTAGACAGAAAGACAGATGGATAGACCAACAGATAGATGGACAGAGAGAGAGACAGAGAAACGGATATAGAGGTAGAGAAAGATGAAGAGATTGGTAGGCTAGATGATTTGTAACTATATATAGGTAGACAAAGAAATAAAAACAGAAAGAATTATTGATAATGTAGCGTACAGAACTCAGATAAAAAGAAAAATTTTGGTTTTAATACATATGGCCTGAACAATATTGCCTCTTGTATGGTATGAAATGTGTACTTTACCCCAGGGTAAGTATCTCTATAACCACTTTCATCATTGTATACGAGTAGTAAGTCTAGTGTAGCCACAAAGTTAAAGCTACAAAAGTGAAAGTAGGAAGTATTTACTTCCACAGTTGAGGGGAGCATGTGGAGTTAGTGGAGAACCACACGAATAAGTGAGGAAGTGAAGGAGCACTGTGATGTTGATGTGAACGGGACTGAAAGCGTAAAGAGAAATACTCTGAGATGGTTCGGCCATATTTAGAGGACTGAGAATAAAAGACTGAGGGGATGGGGGAAGGGGAGACCGAGGATGAGATGGAGGGATGGAGCAGAGAGACTTAATAGGCGAGAAGTGTGTGACACGGGGGTAAGGAGGCCAAATGGCGGAGGACAGGGGGACATTGAGACGATTTGTCTGTGGTTATCCTTTATAGAATTAAGGCATATAGCCATAGACAGATAGATAGCTCTTCCACCCTGAGTTATTATAAATCCATTCAATCTGATGACGTGTTTTACTGACTGTTTCTTCATAGATAGATAGATATAGATATAGAAATATATAGATATATATCATATATGTATATAGATATATATATATCTATATATATCTATATAGATCTCTCTCTCTCTCTCTCTCTCTCTCTCTCTCTCTCTCTCTCTCTATATATATATATATATATATATAGATATGTATATATATATATATATATATATATATATATATATATATATATACCATATATATCTATCTGTCTATATATATAAATATCTATCTATCTATATATATACAGAGAAAGAGAGAGAGAGAGAGAGAGAGAGAGAGAGATGTACAAGTGCTCATGGGCCCTTCGGGCCCCTCGCACTTGCCCCTGTGGAGGGCTCCCACGTTTATGTGCTGCTCTAGTGTAACGTTGTCACTATCGGCTGTCAAGGCGACATCAAAGGTCCCATGATGGTCCGTTTATGTGCTGTTCTAGTGTAACGTTGTCACTTGGATTTTTTTCAGCTAACCAATTGATCGTGTTATTTGCAGCTTTGGGAATGGAACCCAACTAAATCTACTAAAACCAAGTCGGTTCACTTTCCAGCAGGGCACAGGGAGGCGTGGCTCGTGTGTGACGTCAGTTGGCTTAAGTAACAGAAAACGTATAAAACCGAAGACTCAAATTAAACATATATAACAAGGGAACACAAAGCAGGAGAAGAAGTGCTTCCCTCACACCCCTACACCTTCCATCACACCTCCACACCTTCACTCACACATTTCAGTCCCTTCCCTCACGTCATCAAACCGAAAAAAAGTGTCATGGTCTGAGTAGTGGAGCAAACATCCACCCACCATCATGGTCAGGAGTCAAATGAGCTGGTGTTTCATGCCAGAGCCAGTCGACGTCACTCCGATGCTCAGCCCCCTGCACGAGCTTGGAGCTGTTTTAGAAAGAAATTACCGACTTGGTATTAGTAGACTTAGGGAACCCAAGTTGTCCGAACGCAAGTCCAAAATACTTTAGTTATACCCGTGGGCAAAAAATTCTACGAAGATTCTATGCCGGACGATGGGAGAGGCTTTTTTTGGTCAATATGTGATCACTCATTATATATAGTAAATGTTTTTCAATCGTGATGGGGCCAAGTTTTTTCATATCAGCGAATTTTCTGCGATTTCTGTGCCAGTTTTGGTGCGATTTCAATGTGTAGTTTCGGCAGCCCAAACTTCACACACACACACACACACACACACGGCTAATGCTATATTATATATATATATATATATATATATATATATATATATATATATATATATATATATATATATATATATATATATACATATATATATATATATATATATATATATATATATATATATATATATATATATATATATATATATATATATATATGTGTGTGTGTGTGTGATCTATATCTATCTGTCTATCTATGTATCTACCTCTCTCTCTCTCTCTCTCTCTCTCTCTCTCTCTGTAGAGAGAGAGACAGACAGACAGAATATATATATACACCGATATACAGTATATATATAATATATATACTGTATCTATATAGATAGATAGATAGATAGACAGGTAGATATATAGACAGATAGACAGACATAGTTTTATATATACATAACTGTCTGTCTATCTGTCTACCTATCTACCTGTCTACCAATCTATCCATCTATCTATCTATCGATCTAGATACAATACATATATATATATATATATATATATATATATATATATATATATATATATATACACTCTCTCTATACATAGAGAGAGAGAGAGAGAGAGAGAGAATATATATATATATATATATATATATATATATATATATATATATATTTATATATTATATACTGTATCTATTTATCTATCTAGATAGATAGTCAGGTAGCATGTAGATAGATAGACAGACAGTTATATATATATATATATATATATATATATATATATATATATATATATATATATATATATATATATATATATATATAAATCACTCCTCTTCTACTCCTCCAGGATATTTCATGTGTTGTGAGGATGGCTTAGTAAGTGTTTCAGTTTCTATCTTGCATCATTTATTAAATTCCCATGTTCATTTCTACACTCATGCACATACCAGCAAACTGAGCAGTCTCTGCACCACACAAGATACCGATATGTGGATTTCTACTGCAGCGCTGTTTATAGTCCACCCTGCATATAGCCTACTGTTACTCCACAAAACCAATACTTCAGCAATAATCGTTATTTAGCTCAATGTCAACATTCAGTGAAGGAAGCTGTTGTCCAAAAAATTTCGGCAGACTAAACCATTGTACATCGATTTTTTAATTCACTGTTGATATATGATTAGCTCTTCTAGTCTGATGACTTATTTAGTTTTTGCTATATAAAGACGATATTATTAACCCTTAACACTCGGGAGTATAATACGATGAGCTCAGTTTATTCGCCCAATTCTTCCTGCTGTTCAAGAATGACAACATGTACTAACATGACTGGGATAGGAGAAAGAAATTCCAAGGTTTATTTCATATTACTTTCTTCGAACGATCACATTCACTTTTCTGGAAGTATGGTTACTCTGCCTGTATCACGTAAGGTCATTTTAGTTATCTCTGAGGTCGTTTTAATTTCTTACACCCATAGTTTTGCTTATTTTTCTACCATCTTGTATACAAAAGACATGTATTTTACTGAGTTCTTACATCACAGTAAGTTTATCACGAACTTATAACTTTTTGGACATCATAGTAGTTATTTCTACTTGTACTGAGGGTCACTTTTGCTTGCACCTGAGCTCGTTTTCTTATACCTGTATTTTTCCTCGTATTCTAAATTCCGCCTCAGAAAAATCACTTAATTGGCTAAGTTCTTATATACTATACTATACGAACTGCACAAAATTATAAAGAATTTTCTATCACAACAAAACCATTTTGCATGTACAGTGCATTATATTTGTTAAATACTTTAGTTCAGAAAATGATTGCCAGTCCTTGCTTTGGTAAATCACATGCTTATTTTGTCCATATATTTACACCTTCCTACACACCAGAGCATGGTACCTCTTCTCCGTGTGGTAACTGAAGAAACACTCAGTGCACAGTGCCACCTTGCACCCAGTGCACTACTAGTGCATCACCCAGCTTAATGCTGCTGTTGCTGATTTTTCATGAAGACATGGCACCACCTGGACAGCTTTTGCCACGGAAGAGTGTACCCCAGGCTCACCATGCAGTGGCACAAGAGGTAGTTTGCTGGGAAACCCAGTCAGACACTTCAACTGCATTACGTCTTCTTGCTGCTGTTGGCTGCACGCATCCGTACTGTGCCAGCAGCTCATGTACTAATTCCTTCTCGAACTTACCCAGGTAAAGACATGTCAACAATCTGCCCAAACAGTATGAATGCACTGAGTACAGTGATATCAAGATGTAGGAATGCCAACTTGTACCACCTGCAGCATTTCCGAAAACAGTCACTGGCACCAGTCTGCATATCCGACATGTAAATGAGCCACATGTTTCTGTTACGGTCACTGACCACATTAGGCTTGACCACGGACTCCTTGGTCATGCAGTCCTGATTCAAAATGACCTGCATCTTTCCCTTACAAACTGCAGTAAGCAAGCTCACCTTACCATGCCAGTGGATGGCAAACATGCTGTGACATTTCTTTGTGAGTAATGCTCCTGTCTTGGTCTTCATGGGGAAAACAGGGTAGTGCTCCCTGCTGGGCAGATTCCTGCTCCATGCTCAAGGATATACTTTGACAGTGCCAATGACGTGTAGGAATTGCCAGTGAACACAGTTTGGTTAATCCTGAATTGCTTGTCCATTAGCACTTTCACTATGGTACCTACGAAGCCGTAAGGGTCACTGCATAGGATATCCACAAGTGACGACAAATACACTACATATCCAGTCCTGCAGTGACAAACGATAAACAATTTGATGCCAAAATGATGACGCCTGGATGACATCTACCTGATAAATGCCAGTCATCCATAGAACAAAACAAGCAACTCATCCGCAACCACTTTCTGGAAGGGACAGAAAAACATGGCAAAGAACTCACTGATCATTGCCAGGATTCAGCTAATTCTTCACAGCCTGTCATTGGGTGCAGGTCCTAGGTTGAGAGAGAAGTGCAGAAACCATAGAATGAGATGGTACCTTTCCTGTGCTATGAACTTCCCAAAGACAGGTGTGGTTATGAGGTCATCCATAATCCAATGATTTTGTATGGCATACTCTTTTAAGTGACATTAGCATGGTTAAAGCTAGTCACATGTACATTTCACCAATTTCTACGGGACACCATTGCCTCAGGCTGGCCCTCTTACAAGATGGGAGACCGAGACAGCAAAAGATTTCCTGGTAGTAGTTGATCTTGCCCAC
Source organism: Coenobita brevimanus (assembly GCF_032717465.1). Lineage (NCBI taxonomy): Eukaryota > Metazoa > Arthropoda > Malacostraca > Decapoda > Coenobitidae > Coenobita > Coenobita brevimanus. The sequence continues at coordinate 39,258,848 of NC_137057.1, forward strand.
CAGGTTTTCAGTCACTGACACTTTCAGTGTCAGTGAAAAAATCCACAATACCCAAGTTAGCTCTCACTGGAATATCATCCTGAATGCTGGCCCTGTTACTCATCAAAGGCAGCTGCCGCAGACTCAAACCCTTCCCCGTCCTCCCACACATGGCCTGTGGGAACTGGCTGCATGCACTTCTCCCATGTATCCCCTCAGTCTCTTAAAGGTCATAACGCCCATGTACACTGTCTCATGAATTGTGGGGATGGGAGGGAGAACACAGTGAATCCGAGGTTGATGATTTGTTTTGCAACTATACCTGAGGAGTGCTTGGAGGTGATGCTGCCTCGAGCAGCTGCTCACATGGTACTGAGGGTGAAGGTGAAGGACCAGGGTGAAGATAAATCCCCCATAAGCACCAGATTGGGGAGATGTGTGTGGTGGTGGCAAGATACCAGTGGGTTAGCATTGACTAGGAGGCTGGGTGGCCGAAAAATGGTGTTTATTCCACCCACGATGGTGGACCACTCAATCCTATAGGCGTCAGAGTTCAATGCCTCAGAGGAGGGCATCAAAATGGTAGGGAAAGTCAGCAGCACTGGAAGATCATCAGGGTCACTTTTGAGTAGTGACATGGAGCAACAAGAGGCATGGAAGGGCGGCTGGGACACATCGCTCTCTGCTTGGTAACTATCACTCACATATGTTGTCTCTCCACTAGATAAAGAAAATGCCATCATTTCCAAAACCTTGCCAATCTCATTATCACTCAACCCCTTCCCTGCACAAGTGGGAGACTTGGGAGGGGTGCGGGTGGCAGGGGTCAAGTGGTAACCCATGGTGGGAAGCGAATTGTATGACATAGACTCAGAACTCATCCTTCTGTACACTAATGCTGCAAATGGGAAACTGGCATTGGTCCCCAGGTGCCTCCAATAAGCCTAAGTCACATACTGGGCATTTTACAAGATGCATTGGACTTCAAATGCTGGTGGGAAATGCGAAACAGTCATGTTCTTCACTTGAGGTGCTCAAACACCTGTTTTATGAAGGCTTTGTCCATCATCCGAGGTGCCTCAAACACCTGTATTATGATAGCAATGTCTGTCATTTGAGCTTCAGGGGTTAAACTTAGGGGAAACATCTCATATTGAAGGGGTTAAAGAAAGGCATAACTAGGCCTTCTCAGTTTGAAAATCTCTCCTAAGCTGAATCTAATCACCTGAAAAAAGGACAAATAAAATGGAAAAATATGCCAATGGATGAAATGGGATAAAAATATGTCTCATTACTGTTAAGTGTGTCCCATCTTTGATAAGTGTAGAAGAGGTACCTTTGTTATGGCGCGGAGACCCATTGCCTTATATGAGGCAATCAGCATTGCCAGGGGTGGCCTGAATATCTGAATTACTAAATATGCAGTATTTGGCAACTGCAGTGTGGCAGGGATTGGCAACAGCTCTGATGGTGCAAAGGGAGACTCAACATTCCCATAGAAACCATTGATGCTTCCTCATGCTTGAAATTATGGCACGGAGACCCATCATCTCATATGAGGTGATCAGCGCAGCCAGGGGTGGCCTGAATATCACCTCATATGAGGCGATGAGGGCGGTGGGGGTTAATAACACATATCTATCTATTTGCTCTCTCTACTGTCCACCACATGGTCTCATTGATAGTGATGCTATGAGTTCACTATTTGAATGTCTTCTTGGGGATAGGTTAGTGTTGGGTGACTTTAACGCCTATCACTATCAACAGGGTAGTTTGAGGATCAATGGCCGTGGTGAGCAAGTAGCCAATTTAATACTACAGTCCAACCTCTGTTTCCCGAAATATAGTAGAGCAACTCGTGTAGATGATCGTACTGATAACTTTCCACCTATTGACTAGCATCCCAAGGTAAACATCAAGTTTTCTCGTTGGACCCTTATGACGACTCCTTGGGAAGTGATCATTTACCCATCTCTCTTTCTTAACCCGAGCCGTCCCGGCGACGTGAATTAACGCGGCAACATTGCAAGGTCCCTAATTTGCACAATTTAACAATTTTCGCGAGTGATTTTTGGCACGTATACACGGGACACCTTCCTCTATTCCTCTACAAGATGCCAAGCAGGAACAATGCCTTACACCGCATAACCTCTCCCCCCCCCTGCACGCCATTGTCTCGGAAATTCACCTGTTACCAGTGACCTGGCCAATAAAGACATTCAGGGCCAGAGTGATTCCCCAATCGATGACAATGTGGAGGACAATGTTTACATAGCATTAGAGGAAGAAATGATGATCAGGTAATGTGGGAAAAAAAAGGTCATGAATGGTGATGAGTTAGTGAGTGAAACAATGCTTATAATGCCTATATTACTGTTTGAAAACCAATATACTCTTATACTACATATAAATTCGTACCAAGTAAATAAATAAATACTGTTTATGAGTGGATAAAATAGTTACCCTCCCATAGAACTCATTTTCTTTGGTGCCAGCCTGTTAGAAAACCCAGTCAGGTAAGGAAGGACTTGTACCTAAATCGGGTATTATAAACCTCAGGTGAGCGATTTCTCTATGAATTTTCGATGTTTTTCACCAAAAGCAGATGTTTGAGCCCCCCAAAAAAAGGTCCAAAAACGTCGGGATGGGGCGGGTTAAACACTCAATATTATTTCGAACCCTCCACCTCCAAAATTTAACTATAAGAAAGGAGACTGGGGATCCTTTTCAAGGATCGCCAATTTAGATATAACTGGGGAGACCATAGACACAAAAGTCCCAAATTTAACCAATTCTATATTACACGCAGCTGAGGCTGCAATTCCAAAGACTTCTACGGTACTGCTGACAAGCATTAAGGAAATGCAATAGGAGGCACAGGATTTTTGAAAACCTACTGAAGAAAATTTCATTGCATACAAACAGGCACGGGCTGAGGCCAGGAGAATTATTTCAAGGGCTAAGCGTGACTCCTGGTGTTTTTGTGTTCACAGTGAATCGTTTTCCACCATTAACCCATGGATTGCAAGCCACAGCTCACGCTGGGAAGTGCTGTGTTGTGAGCCACAGCTCAGGCTGGGAAGTGTCGCATTAGGAGCCACAGCTCAGGCTGGGAAGTGTCGCATTAGGAGCCACAGCTCAGGCTGGGAAGTGTCACATTAAGAGCCACAGCCCAGGCTGTGCTAACCTTCCAGTGGCCGTGCATCACTGCTAACTACTCCACCCCTATGCAAACTTTCGCATGGCGCTACGCAGAGGTGGAGAGAGATTTTTTTTTTTTCCACCAGATGATGCCCTGGATGTTTATCTTCAAGTTTATAATAAAATAAAACTAAAATATATATATATATATATATATATATATATATATATATATTTCACTTTCTTACTACTCCACCCCTACACAAACTTACACATTGTACCACTCAAAGACGGAAAGAGGGATTTTTTTTTCACTAGATGATGTTTGTCTTCAAGCTTATAATAAACAAAAATTAAAAACATTTTTTTTTCATTTCTTGCACATCATGGGGGGAGATAAAAAAAAAACTGTAATTGCACAATGCACAGGTTAAGTAAAGTCTGGTTCACCATTAAAATACTAAATAATAAAAGCCCCTACATCCCTGTTACCACACTGCTTGTGATATAATAACATTTATGATGATCATGTGGATGTAGCTAACGTCTTCGCCAGGAATTTTTCTCAAGCAAGTAGCTCAGCCAATTACAACCAGCGTTTTCACCACCATAAATGCATGGCTGAGCTCCAAATATTAGATTTTTGCACAGAAGACGTGGATTCCTCATACAACCAAGAGTTTACAATAAATGACCTGCACCTTGCCCTTAACCCCCACCACGTTAATTTATATCAACCTGATTACCTTCCTTGAGTCATTGTTTTAGGACTTTTTTTTTATATTGAATTGATCTTTTATAATGAGTTCGTGTTTCTGAGCCCGAACTCTTCATCATCCTCGTCTTTTTGTAATTATGCCTCTTGGGTGGGTGTGAGGGCGGCAATAAGTTGCCAGCACTGTAGGAGGTAGATGGACGTGAATCCGTCATTGCTAGGCTACAAACGAGAACTGAATTACTAAATATGCGGTATTTGGCAACTGCAGTGTGGCAGGACTTGGTAATAGCTCTGGTGGTGTAGAGGAAGACTCAATTTTCCTGTGGAAACCGCTGATGCTTCCATGTGCTTGAAATAATGGCACGGAGATCCATCGCCTCATATGAGGCGATCAGCATGGCCAAGAGTGGGCTGCTTATCTGCATTACTAAACCTGTGGTATTTGGCAACTGCGGTTTGGCAGGGCTTGGCAACACCTCTGATGGCATAGAGGGTTAGTCAGTGTTCCCATGGAAACCACTGGCACTTCTTCTTGCTTGAAAGTATGGCCTGGAGACCCATCACTGCATATGAGACGATCACTGTGGCAAGGGTTGGCCTGCATATCACCTTATATGGGACAATGAGTGTGGCAGAGGTTAACACTTGTGAAGACATCATTCTTGGACCACATATTATCATGTACGGTATGATCCAGCATCTTAATCAGGACACTCTGATTAAGCTGCTAGCACTGTACAATGAGCTTTGGGCATCCCGAACATTCCCATATTCATGGCACTTTGTGCACGTCATACCGATACCCGAAGAAGCTGGTTATCTTATGAATCCCATTTCATTTCATCCTATTGTTCACTAGATCATTTAATGAATTTGGAGCATTGTAATTCAGGAGCACTTCCTAATAAAGAATTCATGACTGGGGCGTTCCTAGACACCCATAAAGCCCATGACATGATGTGGTGACATGGTACTCCAATAAAGCTCAATGCTTATGGTTTAAGAGGTAATTTTCCTATTTTTATTTCCAGTTTCTTAAGGGACAGAATTTCCTATGTCAAATTGCCCCATAACATCGGATATATTTAACCATGAAAATGGGGTGCCTCAGGGAAGTGTGTTTAGTCCCACTTTGTATAGTATTATGATCACTGATTTTCTGTCGTCAGCTCCCATCCCGAGGCATCTTCAATACTCAGTCTACACTGACGATTGTTCAATATGGCACTCTTCCAAGATTGCACAGCTTTTGGGTAGGCAGATTCATGCAGCCTTTGATTCCGTCCACCAATGGGTTTTGCAGTATTGATATAAGTTTTCCATCCCCCAAGTGTGCTACTGTAGTTTTCACTAATCGTAACATCCCCAATATCCATTTGACTTCGGATAATCAGGTGGTGCCTGTTCAATATTCTGTAAAGTATTTGGGCCCCCACACTGATCGTCGACTGAATTTTATATTATGTTAATAATTTGCTTCTTTGATGCAATAAACCATTAAATGTCCTCAAGTACCTAGCGGGTACTACTTGGGGTGCCAACAGAAAATTATTATTAATCTCGGTAAGCTAATTCTTATCAACCCAGTTACCTTCCCTGAGGTTGGGTTTTTTAATATTAATTTGATTTTTTGTCATTAAATCAAGTGTTTCTGAGTTCGAACTCTTCATCACCCTCATCCTTTTGTAATTGACGCCTCTTGGGTGGGTGTGAGGCTGGCAATAAGTCGCCAGCACCATGGGAAGTAAATTGGTGTGAACCTGCCATTGCTGGGCTACAAACGAGAACTGATTTACTAAATATGCGGTATTTGGCAGCTGCAGTGTGGCAAGGCTTGGCAACAGCTCTGATGGCATAGAGGAAGACTCAACATTCCCATAGAAACCACTGATGCTTACTTGAAATTATGGTGCAGAGACCCATTGCCTCATATGAAGCAATCAGTGCGGCCAGGGATGGTCTACATATCTGAATTACTAAATATGCAGTATTTGGCAAATGCGGTGTGGCAGGGCTTGGCAACTGATCTGATGATGTAGAGGGATACTCAACGTTCCCATGGAAAACACTGACATTTCCTTGTGCTTGAAATTATGGTGCAGAGACCCATCACCTCATTTGAGGCGATCAGTGCAACATATCGCCTCATATAAGGCGATGAACGCGGCGGGGGTTAATGGTGTATAAGTCCCTTATTTAAATCCAAGCTAGACTATGGTGCATAAGTGTATGGGTCGGCATCCGATGCCACATTGAGGAGGCTGGATGTTTTACAGAATGTTTGTGAATGTGTCCTGGAGCCGTCAGATGTACCACACAACAAAAAAACTATCGTTACACCTTCTGCGCGATATAAAATGACACACGAATGAAGGTTTTTGATAACAGCCTCCTCCATTGGTATCCCTGCGTGTGTTTGTTGCATATTTATTATAAGCTATATCCATTGCTTCTCCCATGCATATTTCTACCTCGTCCTATTTGGCAACTCATCCACTGTCAGGCTTACCAACCCTAGCGAGACAGCCAGGTTGTTCAGAGTGAAACACATCGGACCCCCCTGTAACGATAGTTTTTTTTGCTGTGTGTACACATGTAGCTTGTATGGAAGTGGAGGCTAATGTACCTCCACTTCATATTCGCCGCAACAACCTGGCCTTATATTATGGACTAAGAACATTCAGATAATGTAATATCAGCAATGTGGCCTGTATCCCCCTGCGCCAAAACCACCAACTTATGCTGGGGGTTCATCAGCCATTTGCTGTTTGCCTCCACTTACTGACTCAGGAGTTTGGCGTGGACCTTATTGACTGTGGCAAGTTAATGATTAAAAATATTGCACCTTGGGAGCCATCCAACTTTACTGTTAATGTATCATGGCTCCCAGCATCAAAGACAAAGGCGCCGGGGGCAGAGGTCCACCACTTGTTTCGCAACATCATTATTATTCATCTGGGGTCTCATCAATTGTACACCAGTGGCTTCAAGTCAAGTCAGTGTGTGCGTACTAGTGTGTGGTGGACTGAATGTGCCTTCAGGTATATAGGTTGCCATCTCATATATCTGTGTTTACATCCAAACTTTTTGCGATTGACAAAGCCATAGACTATGCTTTAAACTCTAGGCATGAATCATTTGTCATATTGTTGGATTCAAATTCAGCCCTTCAGGCAATTGCTTCTTGCATATTGGATTCTAATGAGATCAAGGGCCGCGTCGTTAATACAGTAATCTGCATTCTTGTAACAAGTCCTTCACGCTGGGTGCCTGGTAATTGTCATATCTACAGCAATGAGCAGGCTGACTTACTTACGAAGTAAGTAAGTTGGGTGTGGAGCTGGAGGAGACGAGACGTTCCTCATGATCCACAGTCGAATCTCTCCGTCGGAAAGCAATCAATAAATCTTCTGTGGCAGGGTCAGTGAACCAGAATTAATACTGCAACATGTAAGCCTTGCCTGGGTGACTGACCCACAGCGAATCGCTTCAATTGCCTGGAAAAAAGAATATTGACTCGGTTGAGAATTAATTGCACACGTCTCATCCATATGTTGCCAAACATTGAAAGATGATTTCCACTGTACTGTGACATCTGTGGTGTGGTGTTATATATCAGTCATATCATCCTGTGCTGTTGGCGATTTATTTGTGAACAAGCTTCACTTAGAAATTACTGTGGAGCGGCAGACATTCCCTTCACCCTCGCAACCATCCTGGGTGAATGGGGGTATTGTTATGACTGATAAATTGATGAGTTTCTTGAGAAAGACCTGATTGATCAGACTGATGTGACTTTTACTGTGTGGTTATGGTTTTTATCGACTGTAAATATGCATATATTGTACTATTAATTAGGGTTGACAGTTGACGTATCTGAAATAGTTCCTTCTTCTGACTGATTTATTTCTTATATTGATATCCCCTATATTAAACCTTACCTTGCCTGACAATCAACAGGTGATGAGTGCAAGTTTGCAATATAGAAAGGTATTGAGCATTTTCAGCCAACGGTGTTCTTTTGCGTGAGGTACTTCACTTTGTGTACATATGTAAATGCTTTCAATGATCTTCTGTAAGTTATCCTAATTAGGGTCGACAGCTGACGTTTATGGAATAGTTCCAGACTCCTCTGGTTCTCTGTCATATATTAATGTCTCCTATATTAATCCATGTACCTCAACTGACAGTCAGCAGGTGATGAGTGCAGGTATGTAATGTAGAAAGGCAATTCATATCTGCAGTCGATGGTGGTCTGTTGGTCAAGGAATTTTTCCCATTTGTATATGTTTAGCTATTTGTATCTTTAGGCTTCAGTATAGGTTAGCCATTTGTCCGTTAGGTTCATCAGTTATAGGGTTCTTTGATAAGACGTTTTTTTCTTTAAATAATTTCGGTAATATGAGAAATCTATCTATCTACCTATATACCTAGGCTGCTTCCCCCAAACAAAGGAAGAAATAATATAAATATAATAAACAAATAAAAATTATATATATATATAATATATATATATATATATATATATATATATATATATATATATATATATAATCATCATCATCCGAACCGCCTTTCCCACCCTAGGGCAGGGTGACGAGTGGCAATGTCCAGACATCCCAAATTTGCCCAGTCCAATGGGCCACGCTTCCATTCACTCATCATTCAAGCCCCCGGAATCCTGGCTCTATCGGATATGCCAAAAACATTCACCACGTTGTGTAGCTTCACATAAACATATCCGACAGAGTCAATTCGGACCCTGCCACTTTAAAAAGAGGTGCCAAATCCCTGATCATGCACTACTTCTCTCAGTATTCATCCAGCCAGCTTGATCTCTTGTCAGTCCCGTAGCTTCACCGACTTCCAAACTTCTCTTCCTAAAACACTCATCCACCATATCTCTCCACCTTCTTCTTAGCGTACCTCGCCTCCTCCCTTCTTCAAATTCGTTCAGATATACTTTTTTCACCACTCTATTGTTATCAATTCTCTCCACATGACCATACCAACTCAATACACTCTCTTCGATTCTGGTGTCCACAGACATCCCCATTCCACATCTTTCATGAATCACATTATTTCGTATCCTATCCACCCTCTGTACTCCACATACATTCCTCAACAGTCTCATCTCCACTGTGCTTACTCTTGACTTTTAATTTTCATGTCACACCATAGTCTCACATCCACATGTTAAAGTTGGACTAACACTCTTCATGTAAGCCTCGTGCAGCTGCAACACTCAAGCCTCTGTTTCTTATCAAGGTCTTCATTGCACAAGCTACTTTTCTTTCTAGTGTCACTCTACTTTCAACTTCTTTTGCACATTTTCCTCTCTTTTCTATCACTGTACCCAGGTATTTGAACTCTCTCACCAATTCCGGTCTCTCTCCATTCAATGTAACATCGCACTGGGAGTCACCTTCTCTCTCAATAACCGTCACTTTACGCATTTCTACATTTACTCTCAAGACATGACACTCTCAGACATCAGCAAAACTCTGCACTAGTCTAGCAAGTTCTTGTCCGGTATTCGCAAGCAGTACTGCATCATCAGCATACAGCAAATTTGAGATATTCCATCCATCACCATTCATTACCAACGCCATCCCTCTCTCCATTACTCGTGTTTTTACTTCTCTCATCACCTCATCCATAAATATATTGAACAATCATGGGGACATCACACAACCTTGTCGCACACCCACTCCGATCGTGAACCATACACTTAGATGCCCATTAACCCTTACACATGCTTCACTGTCATCATAAAAACTCTTGACAGCACCTAGCAGCTTACGATCTACACCGTACATGTGCAAAACCTTCCACAGTCCTTCTCTGTCTACTTTGTCGTTTGCTTTTTCCAGATCTATGAATGCCATAAACACCTTATGGTCGTTCTCACAAGCCTTCTCTGCCATCTGTCTCACTGCAAATATTTGAACCACACATCCTCTGCCACTCCTAAAACCACCCTGTTCGTCACTCATTAGGACTTCTAATATCTCTCTTACTATCTCTATAATAATTCTTCCATATACTTTCCCTACCACACTCAGTAAACTTATGCCACGATAATTCTTGCACTCACTTCGCTCACCTTTATTTTTGTACAGGGGTACAATTACAGACTTTTCCCACTTCACTGGCACAGTTTCACTCATCTATGCTTTCTTACATATCTGCAGCAAGCATTTCATTCCACTCTTTCCACTAGACTTATTTATCTCTGCATACATCTCATCATCCCCAGCTGCTTTCCCATTTGTCAGCCACTTCACAACACTCTTCACTTGTGCGAGTGTCACGTCTCCTGGCACTGCATTTCTTTTCTGCACCCCCCCCGAAACCAATCATGTTTACAGCCGCTCTACTCTTTCTATTTCCATTCATGAGGCTTTCAAAATATTCTTTCCATCTGGTCCTTACTTCACCCACATGGGTTAATAATCTGCCATCTACATCCTTCACACCATCACACTTCTTTCCGCTTTCACTTCTACATTTCCTCACCTTTTTGCGGAACAACTTCCTATTTTCAGAGTAGTTTCCATTACTATTTCTTCCTAGATCATCATTTACCTCCTTCTTTTTGGTCTTCACTAGTCTCTTTACGTGCTTTTTGCTCATAACATATTCAGTTCTGATTTCAACTGAACCCCTGTCCTGCAACCACTTTGTACACACACACACACACACACACACACACACACACACACACACACACAAAGAATATATATATATATATATATATATATATATATATTCTCTCTCTCTCTCTCTCTCTCTCTCTCTCTCTCTCTCTCTCTCTCTCTCTCTATATATATATATATATATATATATATATATATATATATATATATATATATATCATCTCATCTCTCATCTCATCAGCCGTTTGAGTGTCCACTGCAGGAGCGGCCTATCCAGACCGAAGTCGGGACGATACAGCCAATGTATCTCTACCAAGTGGCTTAAGCTGTCTAGTAGAGATTGTATGTAGGGTGAGAAGTGCTTGTAAGTGTAATTGTAGTGCTGGAATGGCTTTGGATGTGTGTGTAGTCTGTGAACCAAATGTAATCGGCCCGTGCAAGCCGACTGAGTGCAAGCATACTTTATAGTATGCGACACTGGTTCAGCCACAGCACCCCTTGTATCCGCCAAAATAGTACGTGGCCAGAAGAACGCTCCCAAAGTATATAACCCTGGCGGGGCGCGATCACTCGTTCTTTAGTGTACGAAACGCACACTTTACCACTGTGCCACAGAGGCTCACATATCTATCTATCTATCTTTCTATCTATCTATCTATCTATCTATCTATCTATCTATCTATATATATATATATATATATACCCATCATCCAACATCCAATCCTATTTTGCCCCATGAGGAGTGTAGGAACCCGGGGCTAGGCAAGTTGGTCCTGACATTTAAGATGAGAGTGACCAGCCTCACTTATTCCTGTGTGGCATTACTTAAGCAATAAACCCAAACCTCCCCTTGGATATAAACCTGCACATGCTCAAACTAACTGAAGCACCTTAATTATATATATATATATATATATATATATATATATATATATATATATATATATATATATATATATATATATATATGTAAAACTGCACATACATACATATATTTTCCTTAATGACCAGGGGCTTCAGCCCCAATGGTCGATAGACAAAAAAGAAAAGAATAAACTGCCAGGCCACACTAATATTTTTACTACCGTACTCCAGTACATAAACTTTATATGAATACCATGGCCATACTACAGTACTGTTGTCAGTGCTCTTGCACGCAACGTAAATATATCAGGCGCTCCTGTACAACAAACCTGCAGCCGTGTACACATTGTAGGCATGGACCCCTCTGTAATACTGCGCTGGGGAATCAATGCGCACCAGTAGCGGCACTTGACCACTTCCAACATGGCAGGCAGCAGCATAGTGACATGGAAATTAATGAAGCAGTCACTGACAACATACATGATCATACTGACAGTCGTGGTGATGAATGACTCCATTGTGAGGTGAGGGGTAGGGAAGGACGCCAAGAAGTGAGGGATATGGTGGTGTGGTGTGGGCTAAATCACTATGAGTAAGTGAACAGGAGTGAAATTAGGGATGAAGAGCATCATGGACAAGTGTATGACAGAAATGAAGCTCAGGATTAAGATCACCACGGAGGAGTGCATGAAAGAGGGAATCATTCTGGTGTTACATGACCCCAGAATGATCATGGCACAAAGAACATGGCAGCAGAACAGCCACACAGGTCTGGGAGGGAAGGTTATCCTACATACTGGATGGGTAAATCCAGAGAAAAGGCAGTAACCTTGGAAAACCCTATAGTACATAATATTATAGTGAAATTGTTGGTGGTCACCAAGTAACTTTTTTGACCCTCTCAAACGCAATGCAACAAATGAGATGAGCAAGGTCATCACTCACCCAACAGCAACTTCCAGTGATTTCTTCAATTATGTGCCTAATGTGTCATTGATTTTTTTACGGGGAAACTGAATCACACAAACTGTACCACAGCAACCCATGTTCTAAGATTAACTGGTATGGTGAAAGCCAAAAAAAATTTCCGGAAGTCCCCCTTTTTCCCCCTCTTGAAAATTTTTGACCCTCACAGACCATACTTAATATTGATTGCAGTAAAAATACAACCTGTAGGAACATCACTGGACATTTAAAAAATAAGTTAATTAGAGTGTACTACAGTAAGTGATAAACAAGTGGTGGTCACTTACCATGACAGGGGATGAAGAGATGCTTGGATGTCGGGAAGGGGTATACTCAAGGCTGAGGGGCTAGAGGACAGGGGATGAGCAGTGCCTTTAACCCCTAGAGGGAAGAGGTTAGGTCTCGACCCCCTCCGAGTCACACCTCACACCATTTTCGGGGCCCGATTTCTGGCATATTCCCTCGCAAAACAGATTCTTTCCAGTGGAACAAGAATCAGGGCCAGGTTTATCTCTCCTTTTAAATAGTGTATTTTGCAAATGGAACCCATAATTTGAGGAGTCACTATACAAGGATAACTCACCCACTGCCTCATTCTCTCTTAAGGTCCTTGCACTGGTACCACACTTCATTCCCAACAAGACCCACCCATGAGCAAACACCAAAGAAATTAAGACCATCCAAAAGTGGCTTAAAAAATGGAAAAATAGTGAGATTGGCAACCTATTTCAGAAAGCAGGGGCCTTACAGATGAGAGTAAGTAACCCAAACAGAAAAAAAGCAGAAAACCAACGATGTGGCAATGATTTTTGATAGTAAGATAAGACAGGGGGAGGTCTCGATGGCAACAAGACCCCTGTCAGTTGAACAACCAAATGGAATACTTGATTTGACAGAAGAAAGAATGAAACATATGAAGGAAAAACATCGAACTGCAAAACAAGTAAGTGAACAGTCAAAGCTTGATGGGAACAACTTCCCATATGACAGGATAACTGAAACTATGGTGTGCAGGAAAGCAATTCACACACAAAGAGGAGCATGACCGTCTGGGATGGATGCAAAATCTTGAAAGCAATCCTCAGCAACAAGTTTGGAGGGGCCTGGCAACAGACCTATGTAACACCATTGCCTCACAGACGAGGAACCAGGCTTCAAATCAGCGCAGCAACAGTGAAGCACCGACAACTTGCAGACTAATCCCCCTTGATAAGAATCCAGGATGTAAGTCCATCAGGTAGGTGAAGTCTTAAGGCAGCTTATAGGAAATGCATTGTAGAGGTGGTGAAATATGATGTTAAGCAGGGATTTGGCAACCCCCAAGTGTGTGCAGGCCAGCCGGCAGGAGGCGAGACAATAGTTCACACTATGAGGAAAATATATGAGGAAGAAGATTGCCATGCAGTATTACTAGTTGATGCCTAAAAAGCATTTAATTCTATCAATCGAGAGGCAATGCTGCACAGAATAAATGTTAAATGCCTAGTATTTGGCCAGTATGTGGAAAATACAAAGAGCGAGCAAACCTTCACATTATGAGTAAGACAGCTTATCAAGATTTTGGTATAATCCAGTAAACAAAAGGAGCTACCCAGGGGGTAACTCGTTGCCATGGCTATGTACACCCTGACGATGACAGTGCTGCAACAGCAAATCAAATACGGGGCCACCAGCGTAAAACAAGTAAACTATGCAGATGATCTCACAGATGATGGCAAGGTGGAAGATGTGTGGAAATGGTAGGACCTTGTAAACATGGCCTGAAATTGGTTATTGCCCTAATGCAAGGAAGTCCATCTTGATCGTGAAACCAGCATGCTATCAAGATCCACAGGAAGCCTTCAAAGACACAGGGGTGTTAGTGACAAAAAAACGCCTGAAGCATCTAGGTGCAGTGACTGGAATGAGTAAATTCGAAAACAAATATGTGAGTGATAAGGTAAAGACATGGGTGAAAGAAATTCATTTACTGTTCAGCCACACACACACACACACACACACACACACACACACACACACACACACACACAGAAAACTTATGCAGCATGCACTGCATTTTCATATTGTTTAAAGCATAAATGGATCTTCGTGATACGAACCATTCATGACATAGAGTTGCTGCTACAACCACTGAAGGATGCCACCAGGGTTTCATTTCTCCCATCACTGACCAATGGCCACATCCCCACACCGGAAGAGAGGGATCATCTAGCTCTACCATCGAGGATGGAAGGCCTTGGTCTTATAAAGTCAGTAGCAGTAGCAGGCTGTGAATAGAGAAACTCACTTAGGATTACTGAAAACTTGTCATAGAAGATCTGTGTCCAGGCTGAGACGAGTGAAATCGACCAACAACGACAGATAGACATAAAGACACAAATAAGCAAAGTGCGAGGAGCAAGGCAAAAGGATGAGTTGCAGTCCATAACTGGACATCTCATGTCAAACCAGTGCAAAAGTTGAAATAACACAAGAGGTTGGGGTACTGAACTGGCTGATGACCCTCCCCCTCAAGGCAAAAGGCTTCCACTTCAAAAAGAAAGAATTTACCGATGCCATACCCTTGAGATATGGCAGGTCAGTAAAAAACATAACGTCAAATAACGTGCATGTGGCATTGTCGTTGATGCAAACCATGCAGTAGCTTGCAAGATGGGAGGCTTTGTGAACATTCAGCATGATGAAGTATGTGATCCCACTGCGAAAATGCTACAGAAAATATTCCATGATGTCAGCAGGGAGCAAGCTCTCCTTCCTCTAGCTGGTAACCATTTCATCCACAGAACAGCAGATACGGTAAATGATGCAAGAATGGATGTCACTGCTCGAGGTTTCTGAGCACATTGGCAGAGGGCTTTCTTTGACATTAAAATATTTGGTTCAATGGAAGCATGTCACCTACGTGAAGTGTCTCGCGATGCTGGACACAAGAGGAATGAACAAGAAAAAAAGAGGAAATTATCAAGAAAGGATCCAACATAAGGACCGTGGTGGAGTCATTCCCTTTGTGTTAACAATGTCAGGTGGGATGGATCCAGTGGCAGGAAGATTCTGTTTGAGACAAGCAGAGTTTCTTTCTGAGAAAACGCATCAACGACAGAGTTCTGTTGTGGGCAGGATGAGATGTCAACTGTCATTCTCCCTGCTGATGTCTGCACTCCTATGTCTCAGGGGTACAGGATCATCGGTCCTCAGGCCTGTCTTTCTGGCGGGATTGGATTACAAAGCTACGATGGTCGAGAACTGCATTGACCAGCGACTCCAACAGATTATTTTTTATTACCTATCTATCTATCTATCTATTTATCTATTACCAAGCGCCTTAATCCCGTATGGTGTGGCCACAAGTAAATCTCCTCCATGTCGCCCTGTCCCCCGACTTTTCGCTGCCCCCCCCCCCCCCACTAGCTCACATACCCGTCTCTCATATTCCTCTCCACTCCATCCCTCCATCTCATCCTCGGCTTCCCCCTCCCTCTCCTCGCCCTCCTCCTTGCTATTTATCAATCTATTTATCTATTACCAGGCGCCTTAATCCCGTATGGTGTGGCCACAGGTAAATCTCCTCCATGTCGCCCTGTTCCCCGACTTTTCGCTGCCCCCCCACTAGCTCACATACCCCTCTCTCATATTCCTCTCCACTCCATCCCTCCATTTCATCCTCGGCTTCCCCCTCCCTCTCTACCCCCTCCTCCTTGCTCACATACACTCTCCTTGTTAGTCTTTCGCTCTCTTCCTTCTCCACTTGGCCAAACCACTTCAATGTATTTCTCCTAACGTTTTCCATCACATCCACATCCACACGACAATGTACCTTCATTTCCGCATTTGTCAGTCTGTTTCTCTATGTACCTCCACATGCTCCTCTCAAATAACTCATTTCCACTTCTCTCACTCTTGACTTGTGTCCTTAAAATAAGGTCCAGGCTTCGCTTCTAAATGTTAGAGGTAGTATCACAATCCTTTCATGCAGCAACTTTTTAACTTCCATACTCACTTCCCTCTTATCACTGATTTCAAAGAACAAGCAGCCTTTCTTCCCTGTTGTACCCACTCAAGCACTTCATTTTAAAGGACAAGTAACCTTTCTTCCCTGTTGTACCTTTCAAGCCTTTCATCCTCCAAACCTTGATCCTTACTTATCACATTGTCCAAGTACATAAATGCACTCACATTTTCCATTTCCTCACCAACGAACCTCGCTGTGCATTCAGTGTCTTCATTTGTCTCAGAGACCATAACTTTGCCCTTCCCTACATTCAGCTTTTGATCCAGTTTATTACACACTCCCCCAAACTTATTCGCCAAGTCTTGCAGTTCCCTTTCGTCTTCACTGATTAATACCGTACAATATCATCTGCACACAACAGAGCAACGAATTTCCAGACTCTGCTCTCTCTCCTCTTTCATTAGGACTGCTCCAACATTCACTGCCCTACCTTGTATCTCTTTTATAACCCCATCGTTATACAGACTGAACAACGATAGAGACATGACACATCCCTGTTTCAATCCAACATTCAGATGGAAAAATTCACTCAGTTCACCATCCACACTCACTGTAGCCTTTACACCCTCATACATACGCTTCACGGTATTGAACAGCTTCCCATTTACTCCATATATTCTTAGTATTGTCCACATTCCTCGTCTATCCTCTGTGACATATGCTTTCTTCAAATCCATGACTGCCACATATAACTTCTTTCTCCTCTCTAGAAACCTTCCCACTGAAGACCTAAGGATGAATATCTGTTCTACACAATCTCTTCCCTTCCTAAAACCTCCCCATTCCTCTCCAACTAACTCCTCTGTTACTTCCCCAACTCTGTCAATAAATATCCTGCGATACACTTTTCCTATTACACTAAGAGGACAAATGCCCCTGTGATTACCACAGACTCCTTTTTCCCTTTTCTTTTGTACATGGGAATAATTATACCTGATTTCCAATCCTCCGGGACTCTACATTCCTTCCAGGCCAATCTGCGAATCTTCTAAATCCATTCTGCTAATGTCTTCCTCCCATGCTTCAGCATTTCACCACATTCTCCAGCAATTCCTGGAGCTTTCCCCTTTCTGACTTTCTTCATTGCCTCCACTACTTCCATCCTACTGATCTCTTCCTCCGTTCTCACTTCCCTCCTCCCAGTCACTTACACTCGCATTACTTTCATATTCTATGTTTAACAGTTCCTTAAAGTGTTCTCTCCATCTCCTAACTTTTTCTCCCTTCTCTGCTATCAATCTACCATTCTTATATTTCACTCCCCAGCTAACTTCTTTATCTAATGTCTAACTCTTTTCCTCCTTCCAGAACATTTTCTTACATTCTCTCCACTTTACACTCAAATTCGTTCCAAATTCCTCATCCACTTCTTACTCTCTCTTACCTATCTTTTCATCTCTCTCTTCCTCTCTACATATAACTCTTTCTTCCGTCTCTCAGCTTTCTCCATGCCTCTGCTTCCAATCCACTCACTTTCTGCTTTCTTCTTTAGCGCCACAGCTTGTATCACCTCTACACTCCACCATGCTATTCCTCGTACTCCCTTTAGACTTCTCCTCACCCCACACACCACCTCACATTCAGCACAGATTTCTTCTATGAATAACTCACACACGGCTTCCACTTCCCCCATCTGCTCGAAATCAGTTACCCAGTCGCTCCTCCACTTCTCTTTTATATTCTGTAGGAGGAGCATATGGTTGGCAACCACAGTTGTTGGCATGACTGGGGCAAACAGATTGTATGAGTAATGTTAACGTTCACATTACAGCTCCAAATGGTGAATTGTATCATGAAGGTTGATGTTAATTTATGCTATACTGTTCTCAAATGGATGGAGGTTAAATTCTCTACTGGAACTACCGGTCAACGCGACTCTCGAACACTGAAGCATCATAGTCCATTGCCTCAGAGAGAATGACCTAAGGGCTGCTAGTTTTGTACCCCTGAGGCACAGGAGTACAGACTTGACGAGGGAGAACAATGGTCGGCATCTCATCCAGGACACAACAGAGCTCAGGGTTTGATGTTTCATCTCAGACAACACCTCCAACAGTCTCCAGTAGAATCACCCCGCCTCTGAAACTATTCTGTCTGATGTAAACACGTAGGGAGTGAACTGAGCATGATCTTCTGCTACAACTACTACTACTACTACTACTACTACTAATAATAATAATAATAATAATAATAATAATAATAATAATAATAATAATGATAATAATAATAATGACAACATTCTTAGCCTATAACTAAATGGGGTAAAAATGTTGTCACTGCCGCTACGCCACACACCACCCTCACCCCTACACCTTAACGCCTGAAGACCCATTACTAATAAACAAGGCTCCACATTATTGCACCACACCTATTGGCCACCTACTTAACCCTTGAACAAAGAAGCGTTGTTTTACTTCATATCAAACTTTAAATACATATCATTATCAGTTCAGTCGATTATTAGTATAAGACAGAACAATTAGATATTAACTGATATGCAAAACTAGAGAAAAACGAGCAAACTGCTTCATAACTTATTCATATTATCTACAAAAATAGAAGTAAAACAAGCACATTCTTCACTTATATAAAATCTTAATTTAAAATTCTTATAGTAAAATAGTAGTTCTAGTAACATTATATTTAATTTTCATTTACAAGTACTACAAAAAGTAGCCAAAATTATTATTATTAATACTGTACCACAGTATAAAAACTTTAACACCATGGCCACCCCACAGTATTGTTGTCAGTGCTCCAGTAGGCAGCATAAGTGTATCAGGTGCTCATGTGCAACAAAGAGGTCGCCGTGTACATACTGTAGGATGGGACCTTTCTGTATGAATGTGTTAGGGAATCACAGCCCACCAGAAGCGGCACTTGACCGCTTCCAACATGGCAGGCGACAGATTGGTGACATGGAAATTGATGGGGCGGTCACTGACAATATGCACGATTACACGGACATGCGTGGTGGTGAAATACCCTGTGGTGAAGCGAGGGATAGGGATGGACGCCAAGATGCGAGAGATATGGAAGCGCTGGGTGGGTTAAATTACCATGGGGAAGTGAATAGTAGTGAAGCTGGGGGTGAGGAACATCATGAGATTTATATTAGAAATGAAACTCAGGATGAAGACCACCATAGAGGAGTGCATGAAAGAGGGAATCATCTAGGTATTATACGTCCTCAGAACGGTAGTGACACAAACAACGAGTAAGCAGAACAGCCTCAAAGGTCTGTGCGAGAAGGTCGTCCCACATACTGGATGGGCAAATCCCGAGAAAATGCAGTAACCTGGGTGAACACCACATACAATGAAATAGTTGGATGGTCCTCAAGTAACCTTTTTGAACCTCCCAAATGCAATGCTACAACTGACATGATCAAGGAAATCACTCGCCTGATAGCCAACTACAACAATAACTCACCCATCGCCTCATTCTCTCTTAAGGTCCTTGCACTAATACCACATCTCTTCCTCAACAAGACCCGCCCAAGAGCTAGCATTGCAGAAAATATTAAGGCCATCCAAAGGCGGGTTGAAACATGGAAAAGAGGAGAAATAGATAACCTACTTGAGGAAGCAAGGGCCTTGCAGATGAGAATAAATAACCGAGGCAGAAGAAATCAGAATACCAACGATGTTGCAAGGATTTTTGGCAGCAAGATGAGACAGGGGAAGGTCTCGATGGCAACAAGATCCGTGTCAGCTGAATCACCAAAAGAAGTACTTGACCTGACAGATGAGACAATGCAACAACTAAGAGAAAAACACCCAACTGCACGACAAGCAAGTGCCCAGTCAAAGCTTGACGGCAACTACACTCCTCCCAATCCCATCATATACGACAGGATAACTGGAGATATAGTGTGGCGGAAGGCAATCCACACATAGGGAGGGGCATGACCGTCAGGCCTGGATGCAAAATCTTTGCGAGTAATCCTCAGTAACATCAAGTTTGGGGATGCAGCAACAGACCTATGTAACACCATTGCCTCACTTGCGAGGAAGCTGGCTTCAAGTCAGTGCAGTAACATCGAAGCACTGACGGCTTGCAGACTAATCCCCCTTGATAAGAATCCTGGACGCAGACCCATTGGGGTGGGTGAAGTCTTAAGACGGATTATAGGAAAATGCATCATAGAGGTGGTGAAAGATGATGTGAAGCAGGCAGTTGGCAACCTCCAGGTGTGTGCAGGCCAGCAGGCAGAAGGAGAGGCAGCAGTTCACTCCATGAGGAAAATATTTGGGGAAGAGGACTGTCAGGCAGTATTATTAGTTGATGCCTCAAATGCATTTAATTCCATCAACCGGGAGGCAATGCTGCACAACATCAAGGTTAAATGCCCAGCATTTGCCCAATATGTGGAAAACGCCTACAAAGAACCAGCAGACCTCTACATTGTGGGTAAGACAGCGGCTCACGATGTCGGTGTAATCCAGTCCACAGAAGGAACTACCCAGGGGGACCCCGTTGCCATGGCTGTGTATGCCCTGGCGATGACAGTGCTGCAACAACAGATCAAATACGAGGCCACCAATGTAAAACAGGTAGCCTATGCAGATGATCTCACGGGTGCTGGTAAGGTCAAGGATGTGAGGAAATGGTGGAACCTTGTAACATCTCATGGCCCTGAAATAGGTTACTACCCTAATGCAAGTAAGTCCATCTTGATCGTGAAACCAGCTTACTATCAAGATGCACAAGAAGCATTTAGAGGCATAAACGTGATAGTGACAAGGAAGGTCAGAGGCATCTAGGGGCTGTGATTGGAACTAAGGACTTCAAAGACAAATATGTGAGTGATAAGGTGAAGACATGGCTAGAAGAAATTCATACACTATCCAGCCACGTAAAAACAGAACCCCATGCAGCATACAGTGCATTTACCTATGGTGTAAAGCTCAAGTGGACCTTCGTGATGAGGACCATACCAGACATCGAGTTGCTGCTACAACCACTGGAGGATGCAATCAGGGATTCATTCCTCCCATCTCTAACCAATGGCCACATCCCCACACCAGAAGAGAGGGACCTTCTAGCACTACCACCCAGGATGGGAGGCCTTGGCATTATAAATCCAGTAGTCGTGGCAAGCTATGAACACAGAAATTCACTCAGGCTTACCGAATCCTTGTCACAGAAGATTTGCGCCCAGGTTGAGACGAGTGAAATCGACCACCAAAGGCAGAAAGACATAAAGACACAGATAAGCAAGGAGCGTGAAGCAAGACAAAAAGATCAGCTGCAGCACATAATCGAACTTCTAACACCAGACCAGTGCAGAAGAGTTGAAATTGCACAGGAGGTTGGGGCATCGAACTGGCTCACAACCCTGCTTCTCAAGGCAAAAGGCTTCCACTTCAACAAACAAGAATTTATTGACGCCATAGCCTTGAGATATGGGTGGCCAATAGAGAACCTACCTCAACACTGTGCCTGTGGCACTGCCTTTGATGCAAACCATCCAATGGTATGCAAGAAGGGAGGCTTTGTTTGCATCCAACACGATGAAGTACGCGACCTCACTGCCAAAATGCTGCAGGAAATATGCCATGATGTCACGATTGAGCCAGCTCTGCTACCCCTGGACGGCGAGCACTTCACCCACAGAACAGCAAACACATCAAATGATGCAAGAGTGGATGTCATTGCTCGAGGTTTCTGGACACGTGGGCAGAGGGCGTTCTTCGACATCAGGATATTCGATCCCATGGCAGCATGTCATCGTGAACTGTCTTTCGAAGCTGCACACAAGAGGAATGAACAAGAAAAAAATAGAAATTATCAAGAAAGGATCCAACATGTGGACCAAGGTCGATTCACTCCCCTTGTGTTCACGACATCAGGTGGGATGGGTCCAGAGGCAGTAAGATTCTATTCGAGAATGGCAGAGGTTCTTTCTGAGAAGAAACGTCAATCGCAGAGTTCTGTTATGGCCTGGATGAGATGTCGACTGTCATTCTCCCTCGTGAGGTCTGCTCTGCTATGTCTCAGGGGCACAAGATTATCAGCCCACAGGCCTGTCTCTCTGGCGGCTATGGATTACGAAGCTACAGTGGTCAAGAGTCGCATAGACCAGCGACTCCAATAGTTTAATGTCTTTATTTACACTGTAATATCAATAAAAAAAAAAAAATAATAATAATAGTAATAGTAGATGGTTGGTAACCACAGCCGTTGGCGTGCTTGGGGCCAACGGATTGTAATATGAGGGTTAGTGTTAACCTTCACATTACAACTCCAAATGGTGAACTGTATTAGGAAGGATGGTTTTGATCTTCACAATATAATTCCCCAATAGATGGAGGTGATTTAAAAGAAAAAAAAAAGTAGTAGTAGTAGTAGTAGTGGTAGTAGTAGTAGTAGTAGCAGAAGATCATGCTCAGTTCACTCCCTACGTGTTTACATCAGACTGAATAGCTTCAGAGGCGGGGTGATTCTACTGGAGACTATTGGAGGTGTTGTCTGAGATGAAACATCAAACCCTGAGCTCTGTTGTGTCCTGGATGAGATGCCGACCATTGTTCTCCCTCGTCAAGTCTGTACTCCTGTGCCTCAGGGGTACAAAACTAGCAGCCCTTAGGTCATTCTCTCTGAGGCAATGGACTATGATGCTTCTGTGTTCGAGAGTCGCGTTGACCAGTACGGTAGTTCCAATAGAGAATTTTTTCTACTGACCTGCAGTTAGGTGATGGAGGCCCAGTGGAGTCCGGAGGGCAAGTGGATCGGACTGAGTGGAGAAATCACTCGGGACGTCCTTCATCCCTAACCCTGCAGGGTACAGTGCAAGGTGAACTGTAAGTTTCCACAGGGCTAAAGGATATGACTAGTGTTCACCCACATCCGCCTGTTCCACCCCCTCAACCAATCGAGTGACAACTGAGGCCACGGACTCTTCTCTAAACTATACTGGACTCGGTTGGTACTGGGACTTGGGGAAATAAAGATCTGTTTATAGGTATTGCTGTCCTAGTCTGCCGAGTTCCGTCATATCATCTGAACCTCACTTCACTCTTGCCACCAGTAGCAGTAGTAGTAGTTGTTGTGGTGATGGTGGTAGTGATGATAGTGGAGGTGGTTTCGGTAGTAGTAGATGTTGTTGTTGTTTTAGTAATAGTAGTAGTAGTAGTAGCAGTAGTAGTAGTAGTAGTAAAAATAGTAGTAGTAGTAGTAGTAGTAGTTGTTGTTGTTGTTGTTGTTCTTGTTATTGTTGTTTTAGTAGTAGTGGTAGTTGTAGTTGTATTAGTAGCAATTGCAGCAGCAACAGAAGGCCCACAAGTTGAAACAGTGGCAGTAGCAGCAGCAGCCGTAGCAGTAGCAGCAGCAGCAGCAGCAGCAGCAGCAGCAGCAGCAGTAGCAGCAGCAGCAGCAGCAGCAGCAGCAGCAGCCGTAGCAGTAGCAGCAGCAGCCGTAGCAGTAGCAGCAGCAGCAGCAGCAGCCATAGCAGTAGCAGCAGCAGCCGTAGCAGTAGCAGCAGCAGCAGCAGCAGCAGCAGCAGCAGCCGTAGCAGTAGCAGCAGCAGCAGCCGTAGCAGTAGCAGTAGCAGCAGCAGCAGCAGCCGTAGCAGTAGCAGCAGCAGCAGCAGCCATAGCAGCAGCCGCAGCAGCCGTAGCAGCAGCAGCAGCTGTAGCAGCAGCAGCAGCAGCCGTAGCAGCAGCAGCTGCAGCAGCAGCAGCAGCTGTAGCAGCAGCAACAGCAGCTGCAGCAGCAGCAGCAGCAGCAGCAGCAGCCGTTGCAGTAGCAGCAGCAGCAGCAGCCGTAGCAGCAGCAGCAGCAGCAGCCGTAGCAGCAGCAGCAGCCTTTGCAGTAGCAGCAGCAGCAGCAGCCGTAGCAGCAGCAGCAGCAGCCGTTGCAGTAGCAGCAGCAGCCGTAGCGGTGGCAGCAGCAGTAGTAGCAGCAGCAGCGGCAACAGGAATAGCAGTAGCAGCAGCAGCAGCAGTAACAGCAGCAGCAACAGCAGCAGAAGCAACAGCAGCAACAACGGTAGTAGTAGTAGTAATAGTAGTAGTAGTAGTAGTAGCTGTTGTTGTTGTTGTTGGTGGTGGTGCTGGTGGTGGTGGCGGTGTTGTAATAGTAGTAGCAGCAGCAGCCGTTGTTGTTTTTGCTGTTGCTGTTGTTGTAGCAACAGGTTCATTTGAAATGTAAATCTAGTTGACTACAGGCTGAAACTGCCTTCCTCCTTCAGTCCACCATGGTGTTTTTGAGGGATTGGGAGGGAGTTGATGGACGTTTGTATTATCCGGACATGGTAAACGCATGGTTATTTTGGTGCCACCACATGAAGGCATCCCTCTCCAGCATCAGAATGCATGATAAAACAATTAGTTGTACTTCTCCTTCGTAAGTTACTATCCCACAAACCCTTCCTTCTCATCCTTCTGCCAATACCGTGGTACCTCTTCCTCTCAAGTTACAATCCCTCAAACCCCTTCTTCCAATTTTTCTGTCAATACAATGGTACCTCTTCCTCACAAGTTAGAATCCCCGAAACCCCTCCCTTCGCCACCTTTCTATCAATACAGTGGCACCTCTCCCTTCAGTTCGAATCTGCCAAACGCCTCCCTTCCTCACCTTTCTGTTAATACAGTGGTACCTCTCCCTCACAAGTTAAAATCCCATTATTCCTTTCTGGCCCTTCCTCTCAGTCAGACCAGGATGGATACGTGCGCTTGTAGGGCGAGTCTCACGGCACCCAGCAACAGTTTCCTCAGTTAGGCTTCTTAACCTCGCTTATCTGCACTCAAACCCATGAAAGCTTCTCCAGTATGGTTGCTAATTCAAATGCGACTGCGCGAGACTTCTCCCTCCCTTCCTATCCTCTCCCTGCCCAGCCAGTGCCTGTCTGTTGCCTCTCTCGCTCTCACTCGCTTGCTCTCTCTCTCTCTTGCCTAGTTGGGGCTCAGTTACACAAGAGACTGGGAGGAGAGAGGTCTGTGCGTGCCGCGTGCTGCAGTGTAGGCGGACTTCCTCTATCTGCTGTGAACGCTAAATGTGACAAAAACTAAATTTTGTTATGAAGTTTTTAAAGGCTGTGTTTACCTGTGATGTGTGAAAATTTTAAACACATGTTCACGAAAAATTAACCTATCAAACTTAAGACGGACTGCTGAATATTTGTCTAAGTGAAACATTACTCCAAGTGTAGCTTTTCTCACCAGCACGTAAATGACATGGAGAGTAACCTACCCGACAAATGTTGCCCAAGACCACGACACGCAACCATTGAATTAGAAATCTAAGTTCCTGCTAAACTTCTGTTGCGAAGAATGTGAAGCAATGATTCATCAGTCTAGTTCCATGGACAATATTGCACTGACTGACAGCTAAGAAGAAACAAGATTTAACCTGGATAGCAATTCCTCTTGTTTATAAACAACCCTGTTGTGGCCACAAGGAAAGAAAAACACGATAAAGAAGTCAATTCGTGTGTTCAGGTAAATTATGAAATCAGGAGCACTTTTTACATGAGTTAAGACTGAATGTGTGGCTAATTTTATACACTCGCCCTAAACTTTCTTACCTCAGGTTGATGGTAAGAAAATACTCGGGTTTTGGTTGGCCCTTGGGTGTTTAATCCCTTCACAACGATGACTTTTTTTCATTCTTGTAATTGCCAGACAAGTTTACACAGCTCAGGAGAGATTTCTTTCTGTTTTCTTTTTCTTTCCTTATTTATTTTTTTTTATTTTTTTTTGTTTCATTGCATAAGTTGGATAGATAATTATTTAACCCCTCCTATACGAGGGGTATCTCCATAGTTAAACATAAGTTGCCTGGATATAGAAAAATGAAATACAATAGGGGTAATCAAAACTGAATAATTAGCTCTAAGGATACACCTTTAAATATATGACTAATTTTCTTCATATTTTCGCACAGAAATTACTATAATGATGGTGTAATATCCTGATTTCAGGCCGGGTTTTCACGTCATCTAATTAAATAATGTCGCTTCAGATCGCTATTCAGCCATCATATATAAAGCTAAAGACCGTTTTTCCTAATTTCATTCTGACGATTTTTGAGCTCAGGTTGATTATGAGGTTATCTGGTTTTCGGATAAGTCGTCCTGTAACTTAATCACTGTCGTTTTTGTCACCTTCGCAAAATAAGCCTCTTCAGTCACAAGGTGTATTAATCATTGTATTCATGCTTCCCCCAAGCTGTTCTATAAAGGTTTTGACACTTTTCGAACTTGAATGAACGGTTGTAGCCTCACTTAACCACCTCAGTAAGACAAGGCTTTGCTGAACTGGATAAAGTAATCTGGCAACAGTAGCAACAAGTGTCAAAAATGTCATTCTAGTGAATAAGATATTCTGGATTTTTTTCTTTCTTTACCCCGATCCTAAGTTCAAGCTGATGGTAAAGTATTCCGCCTTAATACTGTTTCTTGTTAGTTGCATTACTTTCCTTGGTTTCTCATAGTTACATCAAAACCAAATATTAGCTCAATATATATATATATATATATATATATATATATATATATATATATATACTTGAACACAGTGCTTATAAAAGACTAGAAATCATGGGCGGTGTGAAAGACAGATTATCAAGATAATATTACAGACTTTCTTTATAGTTTATCTCCAAATATCCCTTAAGTCGGCCTGATGGTTTGGTCTCCTGGCTTTAGTCATTTTCATCGTAGCCAGTAAAACAATTGCTGATTTGACACTATAACACGATCCTCTTGAATCTGATGACGTGTTATGCCATTACGTTCTTGCAACATACGGACGAATTTATTCTGCATGGGAAAGGCCTCTTAGCAAAGCAGGACATAACATTTATTGGTTCTTTTATTGTTTATGATCTTCCGTAATATGGATACAATCATCCGGTGGGAACAAGAATGAAATGCAGCAGTATATCAAAAGCCTCTACACGATAAGGTTATAGTTTCAATCATAGGATTTTTTTTTCTTCGGCCCAGAATTTCTCTTGATGCACTGATATTAACACTGTCTCCATTTACAAGAGCTCTTTGTCATTCCAGTACAATTGTACTTGACGTTTTCGTCTTACTGTCCATTTGTCACCAGACGCCTTCGTACCGTAAAGGATGGCCACATCCGAATCACCCCCATGTCACTGTGTCTTGTGTTGACTGGTTGCCCTCTCTCCAACTCACACCCCTCTCTCCTTCAGGGAGTGTGCTAGGCTGATTCTGCGTGCTATCTAGTTGCCTTCATTTCACTGGCTCTGACATCATATACCCTTTGATTCCTGTGATGAGTTTTTAGTTTATTCTTCCAGTTTTCAGATTATTTTATTCAACTTAGGAAAGGCAGCTTATCCGTGAAGGGGTTAATGAAGGAAATCTGTCTTTAAGTAAACATGATTGTTTGGTGGTAGCAAAAGTAAACGAAAAACAGCCACCAGATTCAAGTGGTTAATGTTTTCAATCCACCCATCATCCAGTCCTTTTCTGCCCCCTCAACAGTGTAGGAGACCTGCACTAGGCTACTTAGTCCCAACATTTAAGGTGAGGGTGACCAGCCTCACTCTTCCCTGAAGGGCATTATGTGAGCAGTTAACCTCATCCATCCTCGGATAAAATCTTTACAGGACCCATCGGGTTAGAGTACCTTTACCCACTAAACCGCCAGGCGTCATTTTGTTGCATGGTTATCACCAAGAGTAGTGAATGTTTTTCTTTTATTACAGTAAATTGTTTAGCTTGTCACTCAGTGCTGAGTCACCATAGGGCAACACTACATCGTACTGAAGGACCCACGATGGCTTGGTGGCAAGGTGTTCGCATGGCGACCTGCGTGTCTTCAAAATCTAGCTTTCAGACTCAAGCAGTGGGGACACTTGTCACTCTCAGGATCCTATGACTCACTCTTTATCACACTCAAAATCCTATGACTTATTCCTATCACTTTCAGGATCTTATGACTCACTTCTATAACTTTCAGGATCCCATGACTCACTGTTATCACTCTGCGGATACTATGACTCACTATTAGCACTTGCAGGATCCTATGACTCACTGTTAGCACTTGCAGGATCCTATGACTCACTATTAACATTTGCAGGATCCTATGACTCACTATTAGCACTTGCAGGATCCTATGACTCACTGTTAGCACTTGCAGGATCCTATGACTCACTATTAGCACTTGCAGGATCCTATGACTCACTGTTAGCACTTGCAGGATCCTATGACTCACTATTAACATTTGCAGGATCCTATGACTCACTATTAGCACTTGCAGGATCCTATGACTCACTATTAGCACTTGCAGGATCCTATGACTCACTATTAGCACTTGCAGGATCCTATGACTTACTATTAACATTTGCAGGATCCTATGACTCACTATTAACATTTGCAGGATCCTATGACTCACTATTAGCACTTGCAGGATCCTATGACTCACTATTAACATTTGCAGGATCCTATGACTCACTATTAGCACTTGCAGGATCATATAACTCACTCTATTACACTCAAAATCCTATGACTCACTCCTATAACTTTCAGGATCCCATGACTCACTATTATCACTCTGAGGATACTATGACTCACTCCTTTTATTCTCAGGATTTTGAGTCTCACCCAGCAACATAAAATCAGCAAAAGTACATTCTTACAGTTACTCCGATTACGAAATGATTAATGGTGACAAAATCAACAATCTAAAATCCAATTACTTAATCTTAATTGAATAATCTTTCTGGAGTTTGGTAGCATACCGGGTACAGTTTTAGAGTTGGCCCAACCGTGAGGGAGCTAGTGTTTATTGGTAAACTGTCCTTTCTCATCCTTCCATAGGCTGGCATCCCGTCGGTTCACACACACACACACACACACACACACAGCTATTTAGCTTATGGAACATGTATTTTCACTTGTCGCACCAGACACCTTGTAACAATAGGTACTTCGTCAGCGTGGGGAGAGGTTACATCTGGCTGCCACTCTCCCTCCAAGGGTAGTGTCTACTCCTGCAGCGAACCTAATACTCCTCAAAGCTAGTCAGACTGAAAAGGAAAGAGGAACTTTCTCTTTTATATACGGTATTAATAAAAAATAAACATCTACCTATCTATTTATTTATTTATCAGTCTATCTATCCGTCTGTCTATAAATATTTTATATATATAATATAAATAGATAGATAGATACATACATAGGTAGATAGACAGATAGATAGATAGGCAGACAGATAGATAGATAGACACAGATAGATAAATAGTGCATGACTTTAATTATGGACTTGTCTGTACTCTTTCCTACTAAGACGACGTCTTCTATCATCCCGCAAATCTGATGACTTATTTTGAAGGTACCGTATATTCTTGCTAAGATCAAAAGCATGTATTTATCTCTCTTAGGACTTTATGAAGTCCGTTCAGTTGGTAATATAATTGCATGAACTAGAAAAGGCGAATTTAATTGCTGGATATATTTGGAGTTGGGGAAAATATCTTGTGATCAAAACTGTTGGAAGTGTGTTGAGATTATGGTAATTGCTGTTGGTAGCTGAGCTTAAATAAGAATACTGGTGGCAGATTGTGGAGGAAAGAAATGATATACAGATAAATCATTTTTAAAAATCACATCAATGAAATACTCAAGATCAAGCAAAGGCAAGAAAAAAATAATCTAGAAATACAGAAATGAAAATGTAGAAAAATGAGGAATGAACATAAATAGCTGAAGGATGTAAACATGACAAATAAAGAATCCAAGCTTGCTTGTGCGTCTTTTGCATTATGCAGTTATTTCATTGAAAAATTTGTAAGACACTATTGATTTCCACATTCGCGTTCACTCAGTAAACTTTTTATAATGGTGGATTCATCATCATTTGGATTTATCATATTAATTTTATTTTCTTAATGTAATATAGATAGTTTATACGTTCGGGCTCTGTCAGCCATTATAACTGATTATAACTTTAGGGCTGTAGAGTAATTCTGATTATTTATATATTCTATTTTCCGTAATTACTCTGATACTGACGATGACGAGGAACATACACGTAGGTACATTATGCACTATGGGTGGAGCAGCTGCGGCATCCACTAAGAAGCCAAACATCGTACTTCCTTTCATATTTCCATCGAAAGGACTCTGGTCCAAGCCAGATGAGGTGCTGTCTAGAATAAGGGGTGTTGAAACCTTTCACGTTGTATGTACTGTAATGTACGTGTAGCACAGTCCTCTCAAAGCAGATGCATACCTGAGGTCAAAACTCTGCTCAGTCAGAGAGAAGCTCAGGTAGACAGAAGCAACAACACCATCCTTGAATGGTTCCCGGATGTAATGCATTACATTATACCTCCTGGTTTCTTTAGCAGTTCATATTGTTTATAAATTGATAACGTACATGCTTATTTTGACATTTGCATGCTCTTCTGCAACTGTAATTATGTCTGTTTATGAATTCTGCCTTCTACTGTATTGTAATAGTTTATATTTCCTTTATCAATCTTGCAAAGCAGGATTGAATTATTTTCGGTAACGCGCCCTGTACAGTAGCATTATACTCAGGTTGTGTGTGTGTGTGTGTGTGTGTGTGTGTGTGTGTGTGTGTGTGTGTGTGTGTGTGTGTGTGTGTGTGTGTGTGTGTGCTTAACTCCTAGGCTATTGGATGGATATGAATGAAATTTCTCAGATGAGTTTGTTGGGTTCTTGGGAAGGTCTTCCACCATATACAACTTCCTGACCATGATGTTTAGGGGATCAGTCCCTCTTGCCGAATAAAAAATTATCAGAAATAATGAAAGGAAGGCAGATATGGCTTTGATATCGTAGTATATCTTTTACAATGGAACCTTATTTGTAAATGGATATCTGGGGAGGGTAGCCCCCCTTCAGTAATTCCTGGGGGTCAGTTCCCCCCAAAAAAATATTTATGATAAGAAGTACGGGAGTGAGCCAATGAATTTCAACGAAATTTCCCAGGTCAGTTCGGCTGTTTACTCTGACAATGTCCTCCACAACTACATAAAAATTGTCACTATTATTTTAGGGAGGTCAACCCCCACTGCAAAACTTATGAAAGCTACAAAGTAGGGCAGATGTGACTTCGATATCTTAGTACTGTACATGTTATAAAACAGACTGTCACCTGTAATGCTGTATTTGGGGAGCCCTCTCCCAGAACTAAAAATTATCAGAGATGAGGGAAATACTTCAATGAAATTTCCTAGGTGAGTTTATTTAGTTATTGGGAAGGTTCCATTATATACAGTTTCCTAGCTACTGTTTAACTTCTAAGTGGGTCAGCCCCTCCTCACCTAAATTAAAACTATAAGAAATAGTGAAAAGTGGGCAGATAAGGCTTTGATATCCAAGTATATGCTGCACAATGGACTCATAAACAGTAATGCAACATTTGGAGTGTAAACCCCTAGTAATATCTTGGGGGCGGTCTGCCCCCTCCCCAAAATAAAAACGATCAGAAATAGGGGAAAGTGAGCACATGAATTTAAATGAAGCCATCATACATATCGCAGGATTAGGTATGCAGTTTCCACATTTACTGTGAATGCACAAGAAGAAACTGCACATCGATATTTGGGGAGCATGACACTATCCGGTGATTCTTGAGGGGGAGGGGGTCAGCCCTCCACCAAACAAAAAAAAAAAAAAAAACAGAAATGGGACAAATATTTAAAATTAACTTCCCAGGTGAGTATGACTTGTTATTGAGAACGTCTTCTGCTGCATACAATATTCCAACCATATTTTTAAAGAGCGGGGGGGGGTAGTCCACTCACCAAATCAGTGAAAGGAGGGCCAATATATCTTTGATATCTTAGAATTTTAGTACATGTTGTACAATGGACTCCCATCTTTAGTGCAATATAAAACAAATAAAAGTGACCAGATATAGAGGAAAAATTTGAGTGACATTTCCAAGATGAGTTTGTTTGCTTACTGGGAAGGTCTTCCACTGTATAGAGTTTTCCCCCTTACCCCCTGGGGGTAGGTGGGTTTTTCAAGAATACCTCCCCAGTATCCATGCTTGTCATAACAGGCGACTAAAAGGGTTGGCGGAGGGTTAGTGCCCCTCCCCGGAAAACAACTAACTAAATAGACAAACAAGAAGCCTCGGACAAGGACTGACCAAACGATGACAACCAATGACCGGACAAAGGACTTGGTAATGGCAACATGGAATGTAAGAGGTGCGAATGATGAGGTGAAAGAGAGAGAGATTGTCCAGGTGCCTGAGGGTGCGAAAGTGGATGTATGTGGAATAACTGAAACAAAACGGAGAGGAGAAAGTGTGAGAGAATGGGAGTATGGATGGGGTATATGTGCAGGAGTAGGTGAGAATGAGAGGGCAAAAGAAGGAGTATGTATAGTTGTGAGTAAAAGATGGAAGAAGAGCATAAGACAGTATGGATCACTTGGGTCAAGGATTGTGTGGGTAAGGTTGAAAGTTGGAATACAAATGTGGGTGATTGTGTGTGTGTATGTGTCAATGCAAGATCGTGCTAGCAGAGTGAGAGAAGAGTTCTGGACAAATGTGGAAGTGTGCATGGAAAAGTTTGGAAGGAATGAGAGAGTGTTTTTGATCAGTGATATGAATGGTAAAGTAGGGAATGTGAGGGTGGATGGAATAGTTGGTGAGTGGGGTGTGCCTGCTGAGATAGATGAGAATGGGAGTGCGTTAGTGGACATTTGTGCTGGGAGGGGGTTGGTGATAGCCAATACTCTCTTCAGGCATAAAATGATCCACATGTATATATGGCGAGTGATGAGAAGGGTGGGTGGTGAACTGAATGAAAGGAAGGCAATGATTGACTATGTGTGTGTGGATGAAAGGATGCGAAGATGTGTAATGGATGCAAGAGCTTATAGAGGTTGGGGGAGTGGACTTTCTGACCACTACTTGGTGGTGGCCAGAATTAGGATCCAAGTAAGATGGAGAAATAGAAGAAGGGAAAGACGAGAGGAAGGAGTAGTTGCAAGGAGAGTGGAAAGGTTACAAGAGGATGAGAAAAAGGCAGAGTATAAGAGAGAAGTGGAGGAACGATTGGGCAAATATGAATTGGAGCAGATGGGTGACGTGGAAGGTGTGTGCAGGATATTTACAGAAGAAATATGTGCAGCATGTAATGTGGTGTGTGGGAGGAAAAGAAGAAGGAGGGGGGTCCAAGGAACAGCATGGTGGACTGAAGAGGTGAGACAGGCTGTGGCACACAAGAAGAAAGCATACAATGAATGGATGAGAAATAGAGGTGTGGAAGAAGTTGAGAGGCATAAGAGAGAGTTATATGTAGAAAGAAAGAGAGAGGTGAAAAGATTAATAAAGGAGAGTAAGATGAGAATGAATGAGGAATTTGGAAGGAATTTGAGTGTAAAGTGGAGGGACTGTAAGAAAATGTTCTGGAAAGAGGTGAAGAGAGTAAGACAGGGTGGAAGTGAGGTTAGCAGGGGAGTGAAAGATAAAAATGGTAGATTATTAGTGAAGAAGGGAGAAAAAGTGAACAGATGGAGAGAACACTTAAAGGAATTGTTGAACATAGAGAATGGAAGTAATGCAAGTATAAGAGGCTGGGGAATGGCTGGGACAAGGAGGGAGGTGAGAAGACAGGAAGGAATCAGGAGGACAGGTTGTGGAAGCAATGAAGGAAGTCAAATTGGGGAAAGCCCCAAGAACTGATGGAATGTGTGGTGAAATGCTGAAGCATGGGGGAGAGATAGTAATAGAATGGATGTGGAAGATGTGCAGATTAGCCTTGGAGGAAGGTAGAGTCCCAGAGGATTGGAAGTCAGCTATAATTATTCCCTTGTACAAAGGAAAAGGGGAAAAGAAGTGTGTGGTAATCAAGGGGGCATTGTCTTCTTAGTGTAATAGGAAAAGTGTATGGTAGGATACTTATTGACTGAGTGAGGGATATAACAGAGGAATTAGTTGGAGAAGAACAGGTAGGCTTTAGGAAGGGAAGAGGTTGTGTAGATCAGATATTCATTCTTAGTTCTTTAGTGGAAAAGTTTCTAGAGAAGGGAAAGAAGATGTATGTGGCCGTCATGGATTTGGAGAAAGCATATGACAGGGTGAATAGACAAGGATTGTGGAAAGTATTAAGAATATATGGAGTAGATGGGAAGTTGTTGAATGCTGTGAAGAGTATGTATGATGATGCCAAGGCTGCACTATGTTTGGATGGTGAACTGAGTGAATTTTTCTCTTTGAAGGTTGGGCTGAAACAGCGATGTGTCTTGTCTCTATGGTTGTTCAATCTGTACATGGATGGGGTAATAAAAGAGGTACAAGGTAGAGCAGTTGATGTTGAAATGTCCCTAGTGAGAGAGGGCAGTGTTTGGAAATTCCCTGTACTGTTGTTTGCAGATGATACTGTGTTGTTAAGTGAAGATGAAGGGGAGCTGCAAGGCTTGGTTGACGAGTTTGGGAGAGTGTGTATGAAACGGAATCTAAAGATGTAGGGATGAGTAAGGTGATGGTCTTTGAGAGAGGTGAAGTCAGTGAATGTACAGTTAGATTGGACAGTGAAGAAATGGAAAATGTGAGTATGTTTGGGTACTTGGTTAGTGTGATGAGTAAGATGGAAGTTTTGGAGGGTGAAGTGCTTGAAAGGGTACAACAAGGAAGAAAGTTTGCTGGTTCCTTGAGAGCAGTGATAACAAACAGGGAAGTGAGCATGGAAGTGAAAAAGTTACTACATGACGGTATTGTGATACCAACTCTAACGTATGGAAGTGAAGCTTGGACGTTGTTGGAAGGACACAAGTCAAGAGTGAGAGCAGTGGAAATGAGTTACTTAAGAGGAGCCTGTGGAGGCACATGGAGAGACAGACTGACAAACGAGGATATAAAGGAGCATTGTGGTGTGGATGTGGATGTGATAGGAAGCGTTAGGAGGAACACACTTAGGTGATTTGGCAATGTGGAGAGGATGGAGGGTGAGTGACTGACGAGGAGAGTGTATGTGAGTGAAGTGGAGGTGGGGAGAGGGAGGGGGAGGCCGAGGATGAGATGGAGGGATGGAGGGGAGAGGTATATGCGAGAGGGGGGTGTGAGTTGGGAGCAGGGCAGTCAAATGGTGTGGGACAGGGCGACGTGGAGGCTATTTGTTTGTGGCCACCCAGTAAGGGATTGGGGCGTCTGGCAATAGATAGAGATAGAAGTTTTTCTTTTTTTAATTACCTTTTAGTAATTATGATTACTGTGCTAAATCTAGTTTCTAAAGTACTTATGATTGTTGATTTTTCTATTTTTCTTTTTAATCTTTGCTGCTCTGTTATGTTAATATTTTCTATGACATTTTCATTGCTTTATGTTAATTGTATTTTTTAGTGAGATGGAGATTTTGTGTCAATAAACATTTCTCAATTTTGATTTTTAATTCTGAATTCTTTTGGGAATACTTTTACGACGATATCAACTTTGTTTCAAATGTACTACTTCCTTTAATTGTTTCTGGGTTCCCTTGCAACAGTTTTTCCTCTAGACTACTCCTCAAACTCTCTTTTCTATAAATATAAATAAATATATATATATAGATAAATAGATAGATAGATATAGATATATATAGATATATATATTATATATATATATTTATTATTTATTTATATATTGTACGGAAGAAGGAACCAAAGGCCAGGAGCCCGCAAACTGTTCCTTCCAAGAAATAACAAAAACAATACAAAAGAGAGCAAAATTCAGGATCCGTTCATTCCGAAATGCCTGGACGCACTGCGTTTGAAAGACTGGAGATCGTAGGACGTAGGAAATACAGACAGAAGGAGACAGTTCCAGAGTTGACCTGTTGCATAAATGAAAGACTGGGAGTAACGGTTAGCTCTTGCATTAGAGACTTGGACGGAAAAGGGATGAGAGTTTTTTGCTAGACAGGTGCTAGGTGCCCGTGGTAGAGGTGGAGGGAAGCAAGCAGACAGTTCAGAGAAGCAGTGACCATTGAAGTTACGATAGAATAGAGATAAAGATACAACAGTGCGGTGAAGGGACAGAGGTTGAAGAAAGCCAGTAAGAGGAGGAGAGTTAAGGAGACAAAAAGGCTTTGACTCCACCCTATTGAGAAGAGCTGTATGTGGGGAGCCTTCCCACACATGAAAATTGTACTCTACACAGGGGCGAATAAATCCTGTGTATAAAGTCAACAACTGTGCAGGGGTAAGAAGATACAGAGTCAGCTAAGCACACCTAATCTCTTGGATGCAGATTTTACGAAAGATGTAATATAATATTTCCAAGACAAGTTCCAAGTGAATGAATCCCCAAGCATGGTCAAGGATGATGCAGGATTGAGCTGGATATTATTAAACATTAATGGATACTCCTTTGGAAGATTCTGTAGGGTTGATAGGTGTAAGAACTGAGTCTTTGATGCATTAAAAACAATCAGATTATTTATACCCCAGTCAGAGATACGAGCCAAGTCAGACATTAGGTGTGCCATACCCTCATCCCTTTGTTTGTTGAAGTAACTGCTGAGATGGATATTGCAGGAACCAAATGGAAAGGTGAAGGGTGGAATCATCAGCGGACGAGTATATAGGATTAAATGTACAGCTTAGAAGGTCATTGATGAAAAAAAGGATGAGAGCTTGTGATAGGACAGAGCCTGAGGAACACCACTGTTGATAAATCTAGAAGAATGATGGCCGTCTACAACAGCAGCTATAGAATGACCAGAAAGGAAGCTATAGATGAAGGCACAGATAGAAGGATAGAAACCATAAGAGGGCAGTTTGAAAATTAAAGATTTATGGCAGACTCGATCGATAGCCTTTGAGATGTCAAGTGCAATGGCAAAGCTTTCGCCAAAGTCCCAAAAGGAGGATGAGCAGGAGTCTGAAAAGAAAGTAAGATCGCCAGTGGAGCGTCCCTGACGGAACCCATACTGACGATCAGAAACAAGGTTGTGATAGGAAAGATGCTTTAAAATTTTTCTGTTAAAAATAGACACGAACATTTTTGACACACAGGATGTTTAAGCAATTGGACGTTAGTTAGATGGTTGGGAATGGTCACTCTTCTTTGGGACTGGCTGAATGAGAGCAAACTTACAGCAAGGAGAGGTACATGTTGACAGACAAAGGCAAAAGAGTTGACCTAGGCAGGGTGTAAGCACAGAAGCACAGTTGTTGAGGACAACAGGAGGGACTCCATCAAGCCCATATGTCTTGTTAGCACTGAGGCCAATGATGGCAGAAAATACATCAGCTGAAGAAAATTTGATGTGAGTCATGAGGAAGTCAGAGGGGGGAAGTAATGGAGGAACAGCACCGGAATCGTGTAAGGTGGAATTGGAGGAGAAAGCCTGAGCGAAGAGATCTGCTTTATCAGTATAAGAAATAGCTACAGAGCCATCAGAGAAGAAAAGAGGAGGAAAGGAAGATGAGGAAAAGCTGTTAGAAAGGTTTTTGGCAAGTTCCCAGAAGGAACGGAAAGAGTTCTAGTTGGAGAGTTGAGGGCATTTAGTATAGACGAAATATATTATTGTTTTTAGCAGAGCAAAGAACAGACTTAGAACGATTCCAGGCAGAAACATAGAAAACATGTGATTCAGGGGTGGGTTGGCTCTGGTACCTTTTACAGGTACCTTTTAATTTTGAAGGTCTCTTTATACCATGTAGACACATCGTTCATATAGCTCCTTCTGTTCTATTCGTCAATGTCTTAAAAATCTATTGCAGGCATTCTTTTCATGAGCACAAAGATTTGTTGAAAATAATCTGCTAACAATTCATTAGAACAGCAATGAAAAACTGTAGCCCAGGCTGGACACCCACTTTAACCAAAACAAAAATGCAGTTTCACAAAAACACAAAACAAAGCCTTAAAAATAATAAGAAGATACACATGATGCACTATGGCTACAAAGACAAACTACACACACACACACACACACACACACACACACATCTATATAAATATACGAGTAGAGAGAGAGAGAGAGACAGACAGACAGACAGATAGATTGACAGATAGACAGATCGACAGATATATGAACAGAGACAGACTGATATATAGATAGACAGATAGATAGACAGGTGGGTAGATAGACTGGTAGAAAGATAGAACGACAGACATAATTTCGGTTTAATGTTCTTCGGGATATGAAAAGCTCAGAGTTCAATAATTCAGTTTAGCACCTATCCCTTGTTGGTAACTATAATGCATCACTCCCTCCACAAAGAAGTAGATAACTAGCAGCCTCCCAACACTACATAAATGTCTCCATAAAATCCCTATTACTCTACCCAGCACTTTACCTAAATAGCCAGTGCATAAACACATAGTCACTACTGCCATCCAAACATTCAACCAAATAGCATGCTTCATTATTCACCATGGAACATACCCCCAACACTACACTGAGTGCCTAAGTAACACCCCTCCTCCTCCTCCTCCTCCTCCTCCTCCACCCCCTTACCAAATAATTGTATAGCCAATAGCCACCATTGCCATCCAAGACCATCATTCAAAAAGCATCCTTCATTAATCACCACCAGACATACACTTTTCGGAAACTACCCGACCCACAGAGACACGACTGCACATAGCCAGTGTGCAAAGTGGTCACCACTCATCCCTGCCAGAACACCAGCTATAAATACAACTCACAGTTATCCATGACGCCTACACTGCAGTGCAGCCTCCCTCCCCCCAACACAAAAACACACTTACTCACCTTATGCACCATACTGTCACAACACAGACCATCTTTCAACATAATCTCAACAAAAGACATATGGGAGCAATCAGCTGATGTGGCTAGTCCCCTGCAATTGACTGGGTTCACGACTGGATGAGTCCGGAATTACAACTTTAGCAAGGGAATTGTATTTCATTTTTATAGTATAGTCTTGCTTCAGCCAGACGACTTTGTTTAGCTTAGAAAGAGTCCCTAAATAGTGCTGAGGTTAATAAAATCATATTTAACCTGAGAAGCTTGAACGTGTCCACTAAGCTCAATATAATCGTTTGGCTGTAGGATGAATAAGATGGAAAAGAAGTCACCATAGTGAATGGACTAAATTATGGTATCTGCAATTTTCTTATATTCATAATAAGTCTTGAAAAATTTAAAGATCATTATTCCTTCATTGATTCAATTTGAATTTGAATTTTCTCTATTTAGTGTTCAATATGGTATTATTTTTAAAATCTGACATTAACGAACTCGTGCTCGTGGACCAAGAGCGGGTGCTATGTTTTGATAGGCGTGTGTGATTCTGTCTGTCAGTCTATGAGGCTGGGCTAGCAGAATAACTCAAATAGTTTGTATCTGATTTAAACAAAATTTTGTGAAAGTGCTGATGAACAACCAGTAAGTAACTTTATTGTTTTTAGAACAATAGTTCAGAGACAAAGGTCACAGGGCTAGCTCAAGGTATTACCTAGCAAAGTTAACTTAACCCTACAACACTTACGTGGGGTATATAACACCCCACACAAAAGTGTTATTGTTCTCGCTGAGTGGCCAGTGAGGGTAGCCAGCTCAAGCTCCCAGTACCTTCACGGTGTTGTGTGCTCTTGTGGTGGAAGATAGTGTTGTGGCGCTCACGCTCTCATGTGACCGTGTTGGGGGGGGGGGGGATGGGCATCTCACACCCCACGTAAGTGTTACGGTACTATTTAGCAGGGGTGTTCTACACCCCATACAGTGTTAATGTAATATGTTCTGGGGTTTGTGTTACCCCAAAATCATACACTCAGAGAATCTTGAAAGGAACAGTGACACCATGTTTAACTGGTGCAGGTATATGCACTTTTTGGCAATGTCCCTCCTAAAGCCATGGGGACAACAGAGGTTGAACAGTCCCCACCTGTCCAGAGCTCTTAAAATTCTGGTTTGCAACATCTGCAGCCTCCCAACACCAGGCAGTGTAGCTGAGACACCGGTTGCAGTGATGGCAGACAGCAATGAACCTATGAGGCGGTGTGCAGTATGCCCCAGGACAAAAGACAGGAAGTCACGACAGAGGTGCCACAGCTATCGACGCCCCATTTGCCTGCACCACGCATACGCCCTGTGCGTGGACTGCAACAGTTAAGCAAGGTAAGATCATTTTCTATCACTAAATGGTCATTGACTACTGTATATTGCTGTAACAGAATGTTTATAGCACATATGTTAACTTTTAACTTTTTAAAAAAATCCCCTCTAAGTTATTGTTCAATTATTGGAGTAAAAAAATACTTATAAAACGTTTGCATTGCTCAAATGCACTCATATTACTGACAGAACATTAGTCAATTCATCTGGGGTCGTTTTGGGTTCATAAACACCGATTTAAAATAGTAAAAAAATAATAAAGTAAAAAATGCCATGTTTTGACTCTCTAAAAAATGCCCCTTTTTTGTTCCTGTCCCGTACAGTCCGTAGTGGTGCGTTATGGTTGGGACTTCCTCAGCTGATGCTCCTGTGACCTGGGTCTGGCTGGACGAAAGTTCAAATCTTCAGCTTGAACTGTTTCTTTATTATCAACTTTTATGTAGAGGCATATAGCTAAATTTCAGAAATTTCAAAGTTTTTTTGAACTGCCTCTAAAAGTATTAGTTTTCTGTTAAATTTATTCGTTCTGGTGGGCAAATGAAAGAATATGTTTTGTACTTTATGTTTATTTTTTGAGAATTAATAAATTTTGATTACAAGTATTTTTTATTGATTTTCCAAAACTGGGTATCTCACACCCCACATAAGTTTTGGTGTGACGCAGACATAACTTAGGTGTTCTAGGGTTAAACAGTGTGTATCCAGTTTAGACCAAATTTAGGGGAAGGGTTGCAGGAATGCCAAGAACAGAGTTATTTAATTTTGAGAAGGAAGGTCAAGGGACAAGGTGAAATTTTGATCTGAGCAGTTTGTGTGTGTGTGTGTGTGTGTGTGTGTAGCGAAATTTATTTTTTATCCCATTTTTCCAAACCTGGTGGAAGGGTGGAGGGTCAGCCAAGGGGTAAAATTAATGCTTTAGAGAACAATACGGTAGGTTGAAGGTCAGAGTCACAGGACCAACTTAACCCTTTGACTACTAGAAGATAAAAAAAACTGTCTTCTAAAATGATTGTTAAAAAGTACGAATGGCAAAAGTGCACAGATAAGAGATGAAAAAATACTAAAATGAGAGCATTCAGGATGGAAGGAGATTTGGAGACCTATATCCATTTCTACATTCCACCAGCTACAAGTTTGTGGCTAAAATGTGGAATGTAGTTATGCGTATAGTTCTCCAAATCTCCTCCCATCCTGAACGCCCTCCTTCTGTGCTTTTTTCATCTCTTACTGTGCACTTTTTCCATTACAATTTCTTAACAATCATTTTAGAATTTATTTTATTTTCTAGTTCATGATCTATTTGTGGAAGATTAATTATGCATAAAGCAAGTGTTAAATTTGGATTATTGCATGCATAGCATACTGAAAGACTAAAACGAGGGTGAAAAGCAGTGTTTTGGTACATTCTTTAATTGTAGGCAAGCTGAAGCTAACCAATATCGCGCCAACTGGCGTACATATGGATGACCGTGATGCATTTTT
The DNA here is from genome assembly GCF_032717465.1 of Coenobita brevimanus. Classification (NCBI taxonomy): domain Eukaryota; kingdom Metazoa; phylum Arthropoda; class Malacostraca; order Decapoda; family Coenobitidae; genus Coenobita; species Coenobita brevimanus. The sequence goes on from NC_137057.1 coordinate 39,300,702, forward strand.
CAGATTGTAACTCACAGACCATAGCCCGGATACTTTTCTAACCCTGAAAAGAAACATCTACACATGACAAGCATCGTTTTGGTACATAGCACGCCTGCGTACGCCTTTTAGATTTGGAGTTATGTCTGATGAAGGAGAAAGAAAGAACAAAGTCAATATTTTTGTGGTTTGATTTTGTGACTCCTATGAAAGTTAGCAAGACTTTGCGAGTAGTTTTGCACTTGACTAGTTCTTAAGCTTAGAACTGGGTTTTGCGACCATTTTTGTGCAAATGCTTCTATACCCTATAGTACAGGATGCAGTTTTGAGCCTGCACCATTCCTGCTTATAAAAAGCAACTACATACCATGTTAAGTGTTTCTCACAACTGAATATAATCAGAATGCAAACACACACACACACACACACACACACACACACACACACACACACACACACACACACACACACACACACACACACACAAATTCAACAACAAGGAAAAAAAAAATTACCCGTGAAAGATTTTAAACTGTCAGAATATACGTCAGCCTTAAAATCGTCCCATGCTAGCCTGAGTAGAATGCCCATATACATCAACTGTTGCTAAAGGGATAAACAGTTTTTATTCAATTAAGAACTTTGTGGATGGGTTGGGGGTAGGGTTAGAATAAAACAGTTCGATTTTGAGCACACTCAAAGATTAAGGTCACAAGGAAAGGTCAAAGTCTGAGGTAATAGGGCAATTTTGACTACCGGTAATACAGTTTTGATATGATTTCAATTAAACTTGGTGGAAGTATTGAGGGTCAGGCAATAATAAACTCAAATTTTGATGACTATCAGTCAGAGGTCAAGGTCACACAGCAAGGTCAAAATTCGACTAGTGTGAATGTTTGTACAAAAAATAATTATAAAAATTTTGATTTTAACTGGACGAAATTCACTCGGTGAGTTGAGGATCTCTCAAAATTTGACCTATTGTTTTTGGAACAATATGCCAGCAGTGAAGGTCACATGGCAAACACCACTTCAGCAGTTTTAATCCAGTCTAGATTAAACTTCTTGGAAAGGTTCAGCTTAACACCAGGACAAAAAGACTCAACCTTCAAAACAATCACTCAGAATTCAAGGTCGCAGGGGATTGTTAAAAGTCACAGTCACTGGGCAAAGTCAGTTCATACAATTTTTATCTAATCTGAAGGGTTAGGCAGAATGAAGGGTTAAGGGTTACACCAGAATGAAATAATTCAACTATGATAAAAATCTGTTGAAAGTCAAAGTCACTGTGCAAAGTCAGATAATAGGCTGTTCGATTTGGTGGTGGGGGGCGGGTGTTGCTTTCTAAGTACTCCATCTATTTTAAAAAAAAATGATTTAATTTATATCTCTAGTTATTCCTTCCTGGAACAATTTTATTTTCTATTCTAATTCTGCTATTTGTGGTATTTCTGTTTCCTTCTACTAAGCCTTCCGTGTGAGTATTATTATCTGTTCTTGCATTTTTAAACATCGCCTTCTAAAGTTTGGGTCGGTTCTCCTCTAATTTGTTCTTAATGATGCTGGTGTCATTTAATTTCCATTTACTCATTTTGGCCATTGATATGTAATTGGTTGGTGCCCACAAAACTTACTAGATTAGCAGTCATCTTGGCACTGGAATAATCACGGCCTTTTATCTAAACTATTCATCATGAATATTATGCTGCCATATTCTCTTTTATGTTATTTGCATATATTTTTGTAATGATATACCATGCCTCAGTAAAATATCAGAAGATAATATGCGTAATGTGCAAATATATCTGACATGAAAGCAACATGAAGCCTTATATACTATGGAAGGTATAGTCCCGAGTGGTCCTGCTTTTGATCGCACACAAGGGTCATTTAGTCATAAAGTGCTACACAATTTGAAAAAAAAAAAAAAAAAAAAAAAAAAAACAGAATGATCTACCATCTGTCTGTTGCAGACACCTTAATCCATAAGGGTTGGCCACAAGTAAATCACCTCAGGTCACTTTGTCCTCCACCAACAGAACATCATATCTAAAAAATTTGTCCCTTTATTTAATAAAACGCCTCTGTTTCATCCTCCCAGCTCATCCTTGGTCTCACCCTCTCCCTATCCCTTCCATCTCATTCACATACACTCTCATAGTCAATCTATCATGCTCCATTATCTCTACAAGGCCCCAAACCATCGCATAAAAGTGTTCTAAGTACGGGTAATGTTTTTGCTTGGTTTGTATGTTTGTTTGTTTGTCTGTTAACAGCTTTACACGACAACCACTGGTGTGATTTTGACTGGAATTACAGGGATGACAGGCTGTGACCTGGTGACTTGATTAAATTTTTGGCCAAAATGGACGCAGGCCCAGACTGTGGGCCCCAAAAATGTTAAAAAACGGGAACGGGTAAAAATCGTTTTTTCCCCATAACTCCTTTCAGATCCGTTAGGCTATATGGACATGAAGCCAAAACCTAAAGATGCATCATTCAAAACAGCATCCTATAACACGTCTCATTACATCAAGGGGGTCACCCCCCAGTTAGCAGTAGGGGGTCAATGTCCGGTGAGTCAGGCCTAAAATTTCACATGGGCATAAGATCGTCCATTTTCACTCTAATTACTCCAAATATGATACGTGACATCTTTGACTAGATATCCTGTTGTGTTTATAAGTCAGCACTAAAATGACTGCTGGGGACGGGTTTGGCGTGCCTTGACACCGCTTTTTGTTTATTCTTGTTTCTATAATGTGATATCCTGTGTTAATTTATTCTCTCTTCTTCAGCAGATATGGCCTTCCAGTCCTGCTACTCAGCACTGCTGGTCTCTTATGCTGAGCTATTGCTCGTCCTCACAGCTCCTGCCACAACGATGAATGGTATGTAAATAATGAAGAAATAAATGCATAAGGCAACACAATTGCAAAAACAACCAACAAAAAGTTACCACATCACAGATAGTATGCAAATGAGAAACATCATTATTCAGCCTTTTTCTTTATATGTTCAGTGGGATAAGAGAGGATCAGGAAAGTAAGGGAGGGGAAAGAATATGATAGTAGGAGAACTAATCAAGAGCATATTCTGGGTAATATGTCATCCGCCAATCGCTCATGATTCAGGGGCCCAAAATCCATGGTTCCGCCTCGCAGGCACCCTCTTTGCATGTAGTTTCGCAATTACCCTCAGGACTCAGTCAATCCCACAGCTAAAACTACCCTGTCTATCTCTGACTAGTAGTTCTCATATACTCTTCACCTTCTCTATGATCATTCTTCTGTAAACAGAACTCGGATCAATTCGTATCTTTCATTTCGTTTATAAAGGCTCCAACATTCATCCATGCATCAGTCTTGATCATCTAATAGTGGCTGTCCATGCTGCACGATCTCTGGCAACCTCCCTATTCAGTCCTTTACTCCGAGGTCAAACTCTATGACCTCATCCCAGGTCTTTTTTGATCTGCCTCTTGCAACCCTACTGCTGATGTTCACACTTTTGCTTTCCACTTTCAGTTGTCACCCTCCATTCAGTTCGGTCTTTTCATCAAGGGCCACTGAAAGCACCCTGACCAAAACTAACCTTGCTTTTCAAGTGGCTCACGGTGCGCCACGAAGTGACCCTCAGTGGTTTTGGGGGTCAGTCATTTCACCGAGGGCCACTGAGAACCACCTAACATAATCTTGCTTTTTCCAGTGGCCCTCAGTGAAAAGACTCACTGCTTCAACCTCCCTATATGCCCAGACCATATCAATCTACCCTTCTTCATCCCAACATCAATATATTCGAATCTCATCCTCTTAATTCTTCATTCGTAAATCTAGCCAGCCAGGCCTCACATTCAAGGATGCACCGATGCACCGCACATCCACCTAATCACTGCAATTTATGTACATTTGAGCCTATGGATCTCCGCTTCCTTTTCTGCCCAGGTCTCATTACCATACAGCCTTACGCTGCTAACACATGTCACGTGCAAGGATTCCTTAGCACAGGAGGGAGAGCCCTCTGAATTTCAAGAGAGGCAACAGTTCCCTGAACTTCCTATAACCACTGCTTACCCTAGTCACAGAGCTAGCTCCAGGCCCACCTCCAGCACATAACATGTTCCCTAAATAATAAAACTCTTACACATACTCAAGAGACTCACCAGCACAATCAATCCTTTCATGCCTGGTAATCTCTACATGCTCTCCCCGACACACAAACACACACACACACACACACACACACACACACACACACACACACACACACACGAAATCAACATTATCTCAGTCTACCTCTAATGCTACTCCATCCCTTATTCGCATACTTATCACACATGCTGAGCAAGATGGAGTCATTTCCCACGGCCACACCTTAGTGTTAAATTGCACATGGCCACACTCATTCTACTTTGACAGTACCACCACCACCCTTACATATCATCACTTTCGTTTTATCCGAATTAACCATCAAACCCTTATCCCCCATTCCATCTCTCTACTTCCAAATCTTATCTCCATCTCCCTTTCATTCTTTGCAGTCAAAACCAGTCATCAGTAACTTCCATGAGAGTGAATTTCTGAAGTCACACGAGGGAGCTTCAAGTACCATGACAAACAATAAGGGGTTCAAGACTGATCCCTGATGCACTCCAACATTCACCTGTAGTATTCAACAAAGGCAGAGTCACAGCCATCTTCCACTCTTTTCACACTTTAGCACCAATCGAACAGGGCAATACTCCCGTGAAGGACGGAAAGCTGGTGACAAGGAGATCTGGAGCTCCTGTTTTAAAGCCCTCAAGACTTGCTTCTAGCCTAGCCACTTTACTGAACATTTTCAGTGTCTCTGTAACATGGGAATAAGCCAGCATATCCTTCTATACATTTTCATCTAACTACATTTGCATTATATAACACCTCACTTCCTGTTCCAAAATTTTGCAAAAATGGCATCTCAACACCCACATAGGGAGTCCTTGCAGGGGAGGAGGGAGACCATAAATGCCCCCATCATCAACCCTTCTTCCAGTGATGAGCAAGTGACATCAATGAAACCATTGTGTGGCTCTCGTTTTATTAACCTCTGCACCAGTTATGGTCTTTCCCCCAGTTTCGCTGTATCAGACCACCTCGCTTCCATTAAACCACACCTCTTCCTCGCTTAGGCTCAGCAGTCAGGTGCTACTTTCTGTATACAGTAATCCCTCCAAGATCCGATGTAATAGAGCCAAAGGCATGTCCGGGACTTGGTTTTGTCTGGGACTTTGGAAAAATGCCCCTGGAAAGGAACTTATAGACGCCAATCCAACCTAACTTTGAAAGCCACCTAGATAACTCCCTACTGGACATGCACAACACCTATTTAAGACCCTCTTCACAATATAAGGGACAGAAACCATGAAATAAATGAAAAGGAAGCAGAGAATGAGAAATTAGAAGTGAGTATGGAAAATACTTAGCAGTGTACAGGGTACTTACGACACGTCCGTGGCCATGACGAAGATTAACCTGCCTCCTCTAAGGCTTTGACAATTGTAAAAGTGCACTTGAAGCACGTACAGTAATCCAGTGTTTTGCTGCACTTAATCCTTCGCACTGTGAATTATAATTTTCACTGCACATTCTGTTCTTACTTACGCCACGCCAGTTGCAACATGCCAGTGTTGCACTTTGCACTTAATCCTTTGCACCCTGAATTCCAATTTCTTGGCACTACACAGCAGTGTAAATTCCCATATGGTTTTGCGGTGAGGTATTGCAGTTTATTCACTCTTTATTCACAAAAATGAGCATGTGGCACAGTCATGGCAACGAGCATGCAGTCACGATGATAGGTAGGTGGGAACTGGGGAGGGAAGATGCAAGGGCACTCTACTATGCGCCAAAACACAGCTGTTCGTCACTGCATAGTAGATTTAAAGTAGGGATGAACATATATCGGCTTTTTTTTATTTATTTGCATTTTTAAAATTTTTGGCAATTTTTGGTGTCCAAGGACCCGAGCCCAAAATGTCCGGGACATGGGCGTCTGGGTCTTAAAGGGATTGCCATCACTTTAAGCCACGGACCGTTGTTGTCTGTATGCATGCAGCAATATATCTTACTCTCGTGTCCCTGAACATGAATCCTCTGAGTTTTCTAAATCTGACTTCGGCTATCCTGTCATTCTCTGACTAAATATGTTTGTCCTGTGTACTTGTTCATTAGTTCTACTGACTAAGAAAAATACTTTGACTATCATACTTCTATGATAGAACACACTCAATCAGTTTCTCACTTCTATGAAACTACTTTCTAAGTGATGTCAATGCTGATCACCAGCTTTGGGTTTCCTTTCTATTTACTGATCCAGCTATATCGAAGACTACATCTTTCTGATCCTTAATGACCTTGAGCAGGTTGTACAGCACCCTACACATATCCCTGACTGCCTTGGAGAGAGTGCTAACATGCTTGACCTATTCCTTCTTCTTAGTCAATCTTTTCTCTCTGTTGGGCTTCTTCGATCACAACCTAGTAACCCTAATTTGTCCTATTACTCCAGGAAGGCCTGTGAACCCCCCCAAGAAGTAGTGGCGGCGGCACTTTGGAGTTGCTGATTGGGAGGTCTTTGGGCAGTATTTCTTTGAATTTCCCTTGAATGATTACTGCTTTCATGGCCGAAAGTCATCTGAGTGTGCCCTGCATTTTATGGAGATCATTCTCTTGCATATGGAAGGATGCATTCCTTTCTCTCATCGTTTGACTAATGCAAAGAAACCTTAGTTAAATCATGCTTATTCTAATCCTGTCAGCAACAAGGAGGATGCCCACAATAGGTACCAGTGCCACCATACCAATGAATCTCATCTTTTTTATGTTTCTGCCTGGAATCATGACCAGTATTTTCTTTACACTGATGAGAATAATTTCATTCATTCTATGTGGTCTGCATTGTTTGACCTCTTTTCGCCTCTGATGGCTCTGTCACTGGTACTTCTACTAGAGAGGCAGAACTCTTTGCTCTGGTGCTGTTTCTCCACCTCTTCTTCCCTCTGACTTCCTTATGATTGACGTTAAAATTTCATTGGTTGATGTGCCTTCTATCCTCACAGGCTTCAAAACAAACAAGGCATATCGGCCCAATGGGGTCCCTCCTGTTGTTCTTAACAACTGTGTCTCTGTGCTTACACCTTGCCTAGGTAAAATCTTTAACTTTGTCAGTCGACTTGTACCTCTACTACTTCTTGCTTAAATTTGCTCCAAAGAAGGATGACCGTTCCCAGTCCTTTAACTGTCGTCTAATTACTTTAACTTCATGTATTGCTAAAGACCTTTAAATACATTCTTAACACTAAAAATGAAACACTTTTATCTAAACCTTTTCAATTTCCAGTATGGGTTGTGACAAGGATGTTCTAGGCGATCTTACCTTCCTTTCAGACTTGGTTATCCTCATTTTAGGACTTTGGCGAAAAGTTAAAACTCATATCTGTGCCTTGATCTCCAGCTTCCTTTCTGGTCTTTCTACAGCTGCCGCTGAAGACAGTCACTGATCTTCTCTTAGCGATGTGAATAGTAGTATTCCTCTGGGTTCTGTTCTTTCACTAAGTCCTTTATATTCATTCATCAGTGACTTCTAAACTGTACATCTAACCCTACTCACTCATACATCGAACACTCCACTCTTCACCTTTCTTTTTGCCGCCCACAGCGTTCATCTCAGCAGTTACTTCAACAAACTCAGAATGAGGCTATAAGACACCTAAATGGTGACTTGACTCATGTCTCTGAATGGGGTAAAAGTAACCCTGTGGTTTTAAGACATCAAAAACTCAGTTCCCTCATCTTTCAGCTTGCCAAAATCTTCCATAAGAAAATCTTTTAATATTATACAATACCCAACTCAGTTGTGCAACATTTCTGAGCATACTTGGGATTTCATTCTCTTGGGATTTATCTTGTAAACATCATATGACCTTGCTTGCGAAATCTGCTTCCAAGAGATCAGGTGTGCGAAACTAACTCTGTGTCTTCTTTAACCTTGGACGGATGTTGATTTTCTGCAAAAGTTTTATTTTACCCTGCATATAGTACAACTATATTGTGTGTTGGGGGTGGGTGGGTGCCAACATACAGCTCTTCTGAACATGGTGGAGTCAAAGGCTTTTCTTCTCATTAACATTCCTCCACTTATAGACTCCTTTCAGCCTCTCTTCGCCTAGCTTTGCATCTTTATCTCTTTTTTATCGCTGCTTTACTGATCATTGTTTTTCTGAACTGTCTATGCGCACAACACCCATGTAGCAAACTCTCACCTCTTTTCTGTGTCCATCTCTCGAATGTAGGAGATGTCTGATATTCTTAGTCTTTCATGTATGCAGCAGGTCTTTCTCTGTCCCTATTTCCTTCTGCCTATGGCCTCCAGTCTTTTAAACGCAATGTGTTCAGTCATCTCGAAACGAGTGGATCTTGAATTTAGCTCTGTTATTATTTTTTCTTGGAGGACACAATCTTGTGGGCTTCTGCTATTTAGTTCTGCCCTTTCCTGTTTAAAAAAATCCGTTCGTGTATTTTTTTTTTTTTATGTTTCCAGGAGATACTTCATTTCATTCGCCACTGCATTCAATCATCTCTGTACACACTCATGAATACCAGAAGCCATCCCATTCTTTTTACCGCAACACAGGATCCTTTACTTGTATCAACTTCGAATTATGTGCCAGTAAAAACAATAAAAGGAAAACTTTGAGCAAAACAGAGGCTGTTTCTAACGGTGATGGTGCGTCAACGTTTGGTTTTATGATGGCCTTGGCCACGCATGTGTAAGTGCGGTATAAGGACTCTCTCCTAAACATCCAACACCCACGACAATCATAACAAACAAATCTGCCCTTGATATCTCGTCTTAGTGTTACACTCTTGTCCCTAGATTCTCCACAGATAAAATTACAGAGAAAAGGAACACAATTTGTCTTTCGCCCTTTCTCTGTACTTCCCTCTCCCCTGAGAAAAAAAAAAATCAACTTCTTTCATGTCAGGTTTCTCCCTTTCTTCCAATGCTGCCTCTAACAACACAATATCACACTCCATCTCTAGTCTGTCAGAAAACTCAGTACAGCAGGAAATAGTGATGGAGACAGTGCTATTCAGTACTGCCTGCTTATTCATTAACACCACGAAGAGTATTTTAGGCTAATCCTGCCATTTCTCCTCCCCAAAATTCCTCTCAGCAGCTAACAAACACACTCAACATGGTGGTTCATATAACGCCTCTCTTCCACTCGGCCGGGTGACTTCTTACTTTTATGGTGACGGCTCAGTAAGTGTTATCGACGTCCACCCTCCATGCTTTATTAATTGCTTCCATACACTGTCACACCCAAGTGAAGTTGACTGAGACGTCACCACAACACATAGGATACAGCTGGATGAATTTCTAGTGAAACGGTATTTACGAACTACCTGTAAGTTGTAGCAGTTGTGATCCCAGGCCCATCTGAAGTGTGAACCAAGTGGACTGCCGGTTTTAGCTGTCATCCTTTTGAAGCCCACCATCCTCGTTTCTGGGGATAGGGAGATAAATCACCTCGTATTTCTTACAAACATGAGCTGGGTAAGATTAGCACAAAACAGACATCTGCATCTGAGTTTTCGTGAGAGTAACGTTTTTTTCCCAGCCTTCCCAGAATTTAGGGGAAAAAAAAAAGGTCTTGTACATCGCGTACTAATTTCTCTATTTTCTTTTTCCCCCATTTTCTCCCCCGTCACAGACAGGTCAGTATGGAAGGACATACTGAAGGAAGCCCCACCCATCCAGTACTCCACCCTGAGTGGCCCCTCCTTCACCAACACCACAGAGACCACGGTCACAGTTGTGTCTGGTACCACCGCCATGCTGCCGTGTGGTATTAGGAACCTGCATAACTACACCGTGAGTTGACACACGTTAATGGGCCAATAGTTAAAACTGTTGGGGAATGGATCAGAGTGATTGAAACACAAAGGTTGGCTTTAAGAGACTTGAAAATAGATAGACAGAGGGATAGAGAGACTAGCAAACAGATATCACATAGACAGACAAAGATAGACAGATAGGCATAGAAAGAGTGCCCGCGTGCGTGTGTGTGTGTGTGTGTGTGTGTGTGTGTGTGTGTGTGTGTGTGTGTGTGTATTAGGAACTATGGCTATAAACTCAGAGAAATTTAGAATCTTAATAACTTACACAGTGAATAACATTTTTGGCTTTAAGAGGATCACATGTAAAGTCAAACTACGAAAAATATGCTACATTTATTTGGAAAGCAGTAGGTATTCGTGGAACTAACAGAGAACCTTTGAGTGCGAGAAGGATCTCCCTAAGCTGAATATTATTATCCTGTGCTACTGTTACTGAAGTAGAATGAAGAACTACTAAAGTGTCGTGCTATACATCTACTCATTGAATCGGGTGACATATTGTAGTAACAGCACCGTGTTCATATGAAAAGTGAACCCGGTGGATTGCAGGATGAAGCTGCCCTCCTCCTGCAGTCCATTCGATAGATAGGGAATGAGTTGAGGGACGTTCGTAAAACCAGGCAGTCTAGCCGCCCAGTTATGTCGGTGTTCCAGCGTGAAGGACTCAGAAGGAGTCACTCTCCAACACCGTGACGTCTTATAAAACTTATTTTGATGTCTTAAAACGATTTATTCAAAACAAGAGAGCTGTAAAATGTAAAATAATTAGATAGGAGAAGCACGGGTCTATCCAATGCATCCGCTTTGAAAATTCTTCTGACATATATTACATTGTCAGGACACAGGCAAATCATATTTTGAACAAGTTATACTTTTGAAATGGGTTGTTTCCTGGCTCCGACATGAAACAGTTATTATGTAAGTAGGTATGTAGTAGGCCAGTCCATTATCATAATTCTATCACACTCCCACCACTTCACCTCCACAGGTCCTTTTGTAAACTGAGAAAAACAAAGACAAAAACAATTTGCATGTCTGAGAAGAGTTTGTAGAGTCGTCCTTGCAGTGGATGGATTAATGGTGATTGTTTCTAGGTCTTTCTGCATTAGAGTTCCCTGCCACACTTAAGCCCTTCAGTCCGATATGTATTTATCACAGTATTCCTGAAATTTTAACATGATTTTATGCAACATCTTAGAAAACATGTTTGAGCTGGAAAGGTTACATTTATCATTAATAAATCCTTCGATGTTTAATTCAGTTGCACTAATGAGCGTCATCAAAATAAATACAGATGCTCTTGAAGAAGTTGAGTAGTACAGTTACTTGAGGCAAACACTAAAACTAACGAAAGATCATGTAAACGGGAAGAAAGATGCATTACAACTGAATGGAAAGTTTCTGGTAAACAAAGAGGCATCATGGAAAGTAGATTGCAAGGATATGTGAAACAAAAAGTATATAACGAATATAATCCCAGCTATGACGTACGACTGAGACCTGGAAACTGGCAAAATCGATGGTACACAAACTACTCCGTTTTCAAAGAGCAATGGACATCAGTGTTGGGAATATGTTTTACAGTAGAGATAGGAAGAGATCAACTTGGGTGACACAGCAGACAAAAGACAAAGACGTTATAGAGGCTATAAAAGAAGAGATATGGAGGTGGGCAAGTCATATAGCAAGAATAAGAGATAACCAATGGAGCAAGAGGCTGACTGACTGGACTCCAAGAGACTGCAAGCGTAGCTGAAAAAACCAGACAGGAGTTGGAGAGACGAGATAGAGAAGCGTGCAGGCTAATCCTGGCAGAGACTGACTTAGTCAAGGAATTTGTGCTTCATCTGATCACCATTAACCTTTCCTTCATATAGGTGTCATGGGTACGATAATAATTGACCCCTGGAGGTCGTGCTCCAGTGGTTTAAGAAGTCATCTACTGTCTGCAATGACCCATGTTAAATCCCAATCTGAGACAGGGAGCAATTTAATTAAATGAATTTAAAATAGAATTTACTGATCCATTGATGCCATAAAATTATTTCCGTTAATATCAATATACCAGTCCAGAATGAGACAGCCCAAGCATGTATTCAGTATGGACCGTGGGTATTAACACCTAAATGACATGTGAAAGTGTGTTGTATGTCGAAGACTGCTAGACCAAAATGAACAGGCTAGTATGCATAAAAACATTCACCTTCACCTCAGACACAAGGTTGGAGTCAGCCAGCAACACCAAGCACTTAACCACCATTAACCTTTCATCCATATAAGTGTCATGGGTGCAGGGGCGGGACATTCGCCTCTTGACCACCAAGTCCGTCACCTACACTCCAGACACAAGGTTGGAGCCAGCCAAGAATGCTAAACAACTTACCACAATTTACTTTCTGTCATACAGGTGTTGTGGGTGCAGGGGCAGGACATTTGCATCCAAACCACAAAATCCATCACCAGCACTTCAGACGCCAGGTTACAGTCAGCCAGTAACACTAAGCACTTCACCACCATTAACCTTCCCTTCATACAGGTGTCGTGGGTGCGGGGGCGGGACATTCGCCTCCTGACCACTAAGTCCGTCACGTACACCTCAGACGCCAGGTTCGTGTCGGTCAACCCAGCGGGAGGGCAGCAGTGGATTCTGAAGATACACTACGTGAGGAAGACCGACGCGGGCTCCTATCTGTGTCAGGTCTCCACCACCCCGCCCATCACACACACCGTCAATCTCACTGTGCAAGGTGACTAATTATTCCTATTCACTTTAACTAGGCATTAAATGGCCATCTCTCCACTTCGAATCCTGAGTTGTAGCAATAGATTAACAATACAATATGATGCTAGCCACGAAAAAGTACTATGGAAAGGATGTAAAACCAGAGAATTGTCCTACCCTGCCTCTGAGGTACGGAAAATAAGGTGTAAAATGACAAAAAATCCCCATGTAGTTAATATGAATAAACTATAACATTTTGAACGAATATCGCAACATCACCCGCTGAAAAGAGGTTGCTGAGCTGAGTATAGTCACCCGGAGAGAGTCAGAATATAATAAATTGGTGAGACGGGGTGTCATTGAAGCGACAGAATTAACTCCTCGATCACTGCATTCCAACACAGGTACCTTAGTGGTAATGTGTGTCTGCTGTTAAAGAGAAAAGGGCTACGATTTTTGCTTCTATTTCTCTCACTATCAACGCCTGGTGTAAGCTTACGGGAATCATCTGGTGGTAAAAACGAAGACGTATGAAAAATATTACAGCGAGGAAGTTTGGGTAGTACCATAACACAAGGTAATACCACAATTCGACAACATCAATGACTTAGCCTAAGGAAGCGCTTTTCACTTCCAATTAGTTTACCACCATACCATTGAAGATGACAAGGTTTACAGACATATTAAGCCTCTGATCGGTACATTCACAGAAATATAAATGTGTGTGTCCTCCAGAATCGAGTCTTTAGCTCATCCTTACCAACAATGTAATTAGTTTTACTATTTCTAGCTGCTCTAGGGCACCCTTATCTTTCTTGAGCAATTTAATTTTCCCACCCCTTTTTGTGCGAAATTTTAGAAAAGTTCCACCTCGTGAGCCATGGCCAGAGTATTTCGTTTTGTTGTGTGCCAGCCCATGTTGGACTACAGGGAAATGAATGTGCAAATGAGGCAGCAAGGGCAACAGCTACCCTTGATGCCTCAATCAGACCTCTTCCCTACAGGGATTACTTCCCTGTGATTAAAGCTATTGTTCCGGGCCTCCTGGCAACATGCATGGGATACACTTCCTGTTCCAAGCAAGCGACAGGAGGTCACGGCTTTAGTTAGTCCATAGGTTTATACAGCCATGCCAGGTCACTGGGAAGTTGCCGTGACCCGCCTACGGATTGATCATACACACATTGCCATCTCCTGGAGGGAATATCCCCTCCTTATTGTGAAAACAGTCTTGTCCCACTGACTGTGTGGCATTTATTATTTGAGTAAAACAGTCAAGGCCCTAGGGTATGCCCTTCGTTGACGTCTCAACAGATTTAAAACGGGATATAGGTCTTACCTTTTCTCCTCAGTCCTTGGAGAGGAGGCGTGTACGTATATGACGTGTTTTGGGAATGCTGGTTTCCTTAATCAACTTTAGCCTTTATATATGGTTTTAACTTTTGTTTTTTTATGCGTAGTTCTATGGAATATACCTGATGTATTATTTTAATTCTAATGTATGAAGACTTTATCTGTCATATATATATATATATATATATATATATATATATATATATATATATATATATATATATATATATATATATATATATATAGATTGCTTGACTGACTGATTGATTCATTACACTAAAAAGATAATGGCAGTGTACCAAGAGGTCATTGCCGCCGTACAACAGGAGTAAGAGTTAAACAAAGATAACTAAATTTACACACACACACACACACACACACACATCATATATATAGATATATATATATATATATATATATATATATATATATATATATTATATATATATGGCCACAGACAAATCGCCTCCATGTCGCCCTGACCCCCGCCATTTATACCTCTCCACTTCATCCTTCCATCTCATCCTTGGCCTCCCCCTCCCACACCCCCCCTCCACCTCACTCACATACACTCTTCTCGTCAGTCTCTCACTCTCCATCCTCTCTACATGGCCAAATCACCTAAGTGTGTTTTTCCTAACGCTTCCTATCACATCCACATCCACATCACAATGCTCCCTTTCTTCACTAAGGGCTAAGGCGTTGCCCTTGGGTAGAGGACTTTGGATCTGGAATGTGTAGCACTTTATGACCGGATACCCTTCCTGAAGTCTACCAATGATCCTTGGGTGGACTCGAACTTCCGACTCCTCCGTCAGAGCACTCTAACCTACTGAGTCACGGCTGCTACAACCAGCTAGGTGACAGTAGAGCGCTATCTCTCCCGGCGAGGCAGCCTACCTGGGCGCGGTGCGAACTCATGACTCTTTGGTCTCGAGTCGGACACTTTAACACTGATCTGCCATGCTCTCCTATATATATATATATATATATATATATATATATATATATATATATAGATATATATACATGATGTGTGTATGTATGTGTGTGTGTGTGTGTGTGTGTGTGTGTAAATTTAGTTATCTTTGTTTAACTCTTACTCCTGTTGTACGGCGGCAATGACCTCTTGGTACACTGCCATTATCATTTTAGTGTAATGAATCAATCAGTCAGTTAAGCAATCAATCTAGAATCGAGTATTTTTTTTTTTTTAATAACAACGGAGGAAGGAAAAACAAATGGGGAAAAAAAAAATAATCCATACACCAGATTACTGGTGTCCTCTATTAATAAAATATCTGTAACAGTTAGACTTGAACAGTTGTGGGTTGAAATTTGGAGGAAAACAACTCTGGGGAAGCGAGTTCCAGAGAGATGCAGTTCGGGTAATGAAAGAATTCTGATAGGCAGAAGTTCTACAATATGGTTGAGTGACATTCCAGTCATGAGCGCTACCAGATGCCCGTGTAGCACGAGGGAAGGCATGGAGAGGTGGCACCATGGACGCAACTTCGTCTGAGCATTTGCCAAAAAAATATCTGTAAAATAATGCAAGGGAGGCAACATTCCTTCTTACTTACAGGGGAGGTAGTTTATATGTAATGGCAGGGTTGTTAATGATTCCAACAGCTTTACTCTGAATTTTGTCCAGTTGTCTCAATGCAACCTCTCCACAACCATTCCACAAGGGTGAGCAATATTCAAGCTGAGAGCACACATGACTCTTATAAATTATAGCTAACTGCTCATCGGCGAAGAAGTTACGGACTCTGTACAATAATCCAAGTTTCTTTGAGGCGGTTTTAGCAAGTGATCTGACATGAGAGGTCCAGCTGAGGGCACTGTTAAGTGAGACACCAAGAATTTCAATACTTTTGGAGATGGGAATATTAGTAGCACTGAAGGTAATGTACGAATCTGGCAATATCTGTCTCTTAGTAAACTGTATATATTTAGTTTTACTAGCATTAAAAGAGACAAAGTTGTTTTGTCCCCATTCACTGATTGTAGATAGATCTTGATTAATGGAGATGGCTGTACTGAGTTGAGAGGTAGAGATATTAGACTTTATAAATGGATGTCTGAGTGTGAATGAACTATGTAGTGTTGAGTCATCTGCATATGAGTGAACGGGATTGTGAGTGACAGATAAGAGATCATTAATATGAACCAGAAATAGGGTTGGCGCCAGAACTGATCCCTGCGGCACGCCGGCATTAATTGAGTGGAAATTCGAATATACATCATCTGCTTTTACTCCTATTTTCCTGTCACTAAGATAAGAAGAAATCAAAGGAACAAAAGACGTTAGTCCATAGCAAGGGAGTTTGGACAGCAGGGAACGGTGCCATACTCTGTCGAAAGCTTTAGAGATATCAAGAGCTACTGCATGAGTTTCTCCAAAAAGATCAATTGCTTGATGGATGGTATGAGTTAAGAGATTGAGTATGTCAATGGTGGATCTTTCGTGGCGAAAACCGTATTGTCTATCACTAATTAAGTTGTTGGATTCAAGATATTTAACAATATGCTTATTAATTAAAGTTTCAAATACCTTACCAAGAGAAGATGTGACAGATATTGGTCTGTAATTGGAGGGGTCAGACGAACTTCCTTTCTTCGGAACTGGGTGGATATTGGCTTCTTTCCATGAATTTGGGAATAAAGAAGTACGTATGCATAGTCTGAATAATTTGGCTAGGACAGAGGCAAGTTCAGGGGAACACTTTTTCAAAACAATTGGCGGAATTCCATCCGGGCCTGGAGCTTTGTTGGTAGGTAGATTGTCTAGGATGGATTTTACGAATCTTGTCTGTATTTTAAGTGGGGCAATTTTGGGAGAATCAAGTTCCAGTACTGAGACATTCTGGCTGGTATCAATTATGGTAGAGTTTCTTGCAAAGGTACTAGCAAAGATATCTGCTTTCCCACGTGGGTCATTTGTAATATTGCCATCTGAAGATTTTAGTGGGGGAATGGAAGATGACTTGTTAAAGTTATTATTGAAAGAATTAAGAGTTGACCAGAATATTCTATTGTCATTAGGGTTGTTAAGTAGTTTTAATGCTTGCTTTTGAAGAAAGTTTGATTTAGATAGATTTAATACAGCTTTTGCATGATTTCTAGCAATTTTAAATTGGGAGAGTGATTCAGATGTTTTTGATTTTAAGTAAGAGTTATATGCTAATGACTTTTGGGCCGTTGCTCTGGCACAATTGCCATCAAACCATTTTGGAGAGTTTGATCTTTTAGTGAACTGTTGACTTGGTATGAATAAATCCATACCAGCTAGTACTAAGTCGCAAATGTGGGACTGGGTAGAATTGGGATCACTAAAGACTGCCATGGAACATCAGCAAGATAATTTCTAAATCCAACCCAGTATGGCATCATTACCCACTGAAACATGGCAGCAGACCTGAATAAGAGTGTTTGGAGGCGGCACCGAAATTTAAAAAACAAAACAAAAAGTTCCTAATTACTTCGTTCCACCAAACGGATAAGTAAATGTGCGTCTGCTTCCTAATCAAGTATGACATCATTATCCACAGAAGCATGCCCTATGTACTGTAATCATTATTGCTTTTGCTCTCGGGCACCGTATGCACTCATTAGTATTAATCCAGCTTAATGGTCATAATGCGATCATAACTGGCTGTTTCATCGTTTGTTGATGTTCGAGAGGGACGCCTTCATGTGTTGGAATGGATATAACTATGTGACTTCATTACCTGACTATATAAACGTCCCTTAGCGACTTCCTTATCCCCAAAAGGAGGACGGTGGACTGCAAGAGAAGGCAACTGAAGCCTGCAGTACACCGGTTTACGTTTCAAATGAGCCTGGAACCACACTAATTACATACTATTCTATTATAGTAGATGAGAATTCGGTTTACGAAAATTGAATTATTATTTTAGGACAATATCCACTCTTACAACATTTCTTTCCATTAATAGAAGCTGTAGTAACAGTGCAGCCGAGCAGAGAGGTGTACGTGCAGTCTGGGAGTCGCCTGGAAGTGGTGTGCCAAGTCCAGGGATGTCCACCTCCAGCCTTCCTTGCCTGGAGCAGAGAAGGACAACCCGTTACCAACCCAAAGGCCCACGAGTTCCAGGTCACCGATAACAATGAGACCACGCCTGTGTCTCGTCTGTCCCTGGCTCGATCCCACGCCACACCCACAGACTCTGGCACCTACACGTGCACATCCACCTGTACACAGCCGGTGAATGTTACAGTGCACGTGTTAAAAGGTGAGAGTTTATATGGTAATCCAATATGCTTACTACCAAAAGACCACTTCATTCACCTCAAGAAGGAACTCTAGCAACTAAGGGAAAATGTAGAATGTATCTATTCATGACGACTCTGTAGTGAATTCACTACTCGTGAGACGACCTTTAATACATTCATAATTATTTTTGTCTGTTTTTTCTCTATCACAAGTTGAACTATTACACTTTGGGAAACAGTGTCTCAAGGAAAGGCTTAATAAAGATTTTTTCTGACCACATCACCACCGGAAATTACCATATTTGTTAAAGATAACTGAATAGCAAAAATAATATAGGAAGGCTTCACTGTAATAGAAGGGCTTTGACATAAGGACTTTTACTATATTCAGGATGCCTTTAAAGTGTATTTCTTACCCTGCCCACACTGCATGACGAAATTTTCAGGTGAGGAACTGGCCGCCATGCAGCACCACAACACCTCTTGCCAACTAAGCCTGTCCACCAGCCTGGCCTGTTCTTTAATAGTCTCCGCCACCCTACTGCTGCTCACTAGGTCCTAGACGGAGCCTCCTTCAGTCACGCCAGCGTGGAGTTGCACTCTGCCCTGTCTCTGTCATACCGTGCCTAAGCACTCTCCGCCTTTTAGGCAGGGAGAAGCAGGGGGAGGCATGGCATGGGAAGGTTAAGGTTGTTTAACACAGGTGAGGAATTCTGTACTGCCTGAGACAATAGAGAGATTGACAGGAAAGAGTACTGATAAGAATTAAAGAAAGGGAACACTGACTGCAATACTTTAATACCAAAGAAAATGTGCAGTTTCTTCCTTTGCATTCAGATAAAGCATGGAGACAGCACACCCAATTCTGCGATATTTATGCCGATTTCTTTGAAATCCATGTGCCCTCAATTTCTGAACATTTTGATTTTTGGAAGAGGGGCTTACTTCCCCAAAGATTCATTGGGAGGTTCACGTTCATTAAATACTGCATTACGGATGAGAGTCCATTGGACACCAGTTACTAAGATATGAAAGCCACGTATGCCCTCCTTTCACTGTTTGATATTTTTCTTTCATTTGGTGAGGGAGCTGGCACCATAAAAACCATGGCTGTAATATTGTTTATAATGGAAAACCTTTCCAGTAACCAGACGAACTCACCTTTCAAATCCATCAAATAGTCTAGGAGCAGTTAAAGAATACACACATAGGAGCAGTTAAAGAATACACACACACACACACACACACACACACACACACACACACACACACACACACACACACACACACACACACACACACACACACACACACACACATTGAATCTCGCGCAACAGTAAAGGGTGGGATGCACCAAACTACATGCACAGTACACACCACACTTCCTTTTCCAAAATTAAAAAAAAAAACAAATCATGGCGTCTCATCACCCAGCCTCGGAGTCCCAAGGGGGCGGGGACCATAATTGCCTCCACCTTCTGCCCCTCTCCCGGTGACGACTCGAGGTGCCTGGAACCACTGTTTTACTCTCTTCTTCATTTCTAAAACATTCGCGGCCTTCCCTCTAACTTTCGCTCTGTTGAGCACCACCTCTCCTCCTCTAACCCTCACCTTCTTTTTCTAACAGAGACTCAGCTGTGTGAGGCAACTGACAGCAAACCCTTTTCTGTATCCTCCTACTTTCTCTATACTCATTTCAAAGCCAAAGGTGGCTGTTGTGTATGTATACGCAACGACTTATCTTGCTCTCGTGTTCCTGAACTCGATTCTTCTGAATTCTCTACACTCTGGCTTCGGCTTTCCTGTAATTCTCTGACTAAATATATCTGTGCTGTTTACTTATCCCCTAATTCTACTGACTATCAAAAATTCTTTGACTATCTTACTTCTATGATGGAACACATTCTATCCATTTCTCCTTTTTCTGAAATCTCCATTCTAGGAGATTTCAATGTTCACCACCACCTTTGGCTCTCCTCTCCTTTCACTGATCCACTTAGTGAACAAGCCTACATCTTTTCTATCCTTAATGACCTAGAGCAGCTTGTACAGCACCCTACCCGTATCCCAGACCGCCTTGAAGAGAGCTCCAACATACTTGACCTCTTCCTTACAACTAATCCTTCTGCTTACACTGTTAATCTTTTCTCTCCGTTGGGCTCCTCCGATCACAACGTTATCACCTTAACCTGTCCTATCACTCCGGTACGGCCTGTGGACCCTCCAGGGAAACGTCGTCTGTGGCATTTTGGAGCCGTGGATTGGGAAGCCCTCAGGCAGTACTTCTTTGATTTTCTCTGGAATGATTATTGCTTCCATGGCCGGGAGCCATCTGAGTGTGCCTTACGCATTACAGAGGTTATTCTATCAGGCATGGAAGCATACATTCCTTTCTCATATCCTTTGACTAACACAAGAAAGCCTTGGTTTAATCACGCTTGTTCTAATGCTGTCCGCAACAAGGAGAGGGCCTACAAAAGGTACCGGAGCCAACCCACCCCTGAATCACATCATCTTTACGTTTTTGCCCGGAATCATGCTAAGTCTGTTCTTCGCACTACTAAAAATAATTTCATCCATACTAAATGCTCTCAACTCTCCAACTCGAATTCTTCCCGCTCCTTCTGGCACCTTGCCAAAAACCTTTCTAAGAATACCTCATCATCCATCCCTCCTCTTTTCTACTCTGATGGTTCTGTAGCTATTTCTTGTACTGATAAAGCAGAACTCTTCACACAGACTTTCTCCTCCAATTCCACCTTAGACGATTCCGGTGCTGTTCCTCCATCACTTCCCGCCTCTGACTTCCTCATGGCTGACATTAAAATTTCCCAGCTGATGTATTTTCTGCCATCACTGGCCTCAATAATTACAAGGCATATGGGCCTGATGGAGTCCCTCCTGTTGTTCTCAAGAACTGTGCTTCTGTGCTTACACCCTGCCTAGGCAAACTCTTTTGTCATTGTCTGTCAACTTGTACCTTTCCTTCTTGCTGGAAGTTTGCTCTCATTCAGCCAGTCCCAAAGAAGGGTGACAACTCCCAACCCTCCAACTATCGTCCAATTGCCTTAACGTCCTGTATTTCAAAAGTTTTCTAGTCAATTCTCAATAGAAAAATTTTAAGGCATCTTTCCAATTACAACCTTCTTTCTGATCGTCAGTACAGGTTCCGTCAGGGACGCTCCACTGGCGTTCTTCTCACCTACCTTTCAGACTCCTGGTCATCCTCCTTTCGGGACTTTGGCGAAAGCTTTGCCATTGCACTTGACATCTCAAAGGCTTTCGATCGAGTCTGGCATAAATCTTTAATTTCCACACTGCCCTCTTACGGTTTCTATCATTCTATCTGTGCCTTCATCGCTAGCTTCCTTTCTGGTCGTTCTATAGGCACTATTGTAGACGGCCATCGTTCTTCTCCTAGATCTATCAACAGTGGTGTTCCTCAGGGCTCTGTCCTATCACCAACACTCTTCCTTTTATTTATCAATGACCTTCTAAGCTGTACATCTAACCCTATCCACTCATACACTGATGACTCCACCCTTCACCTTTCCATTCAGTTCCCTCAACTTCCATCTCAGCAGTTACTTCAACAAACAAGGGATGAGGCTATGGAACACGTAATGTCTGACTTGGCTCGTATCTCTGACTGGGGTAAAAATAATCTTGTTGGTTTGAATGCATCTAAGACTCAGTTCTTACACCTATCAACCCATCAAAATCTTCCACAGGTATACCCACTAATGTTTAATAATATTCAGCTTAATCCTGCATCATCCTCGAACATGCTTGGGGTTTCGTTTACTCGGAACTTATCTTGGAAAGATCATATTACATCTCTTGTAAAATCTGCTTCTAAGAGATTGGGTGTGGTAAGCCGACTCCATTCTTTTTTACCCCTGCACAGTTGTTGACTCTATACAGGGGTTTTATCCGCCCCTGTGTGGAGTACAACTCTCATGTGTGGGAGGCTCCCCACATACAGCTCTTCTCAATAGGGTGGAGGCAAAGGCTTTTCGTCTCATTAACTCTCCTATTCTTACTGATTCCCTTCAACTTCTGTCTCTTCACCGCAATGTTGCATCTTTATCTCTTTTCTATCGCTACTTTAATGGTCACTGCTCCTCTGAACTGTCTGCATGCATTCCTCCACCTCTACGACGGGCGCGTAGAACCCGTCTAGCAGCAAACTCTCATCCCTTTTCTGTCCAACTCTCTAATGCAAGAGTTTACCGTTACTCCCAGTCCTTCATTTATGCAACAGGTCAACTCTGGAACTGTCTCCCTCTGTCTGTATTTCTTGCTGCCTATGATCTCCAGTCTTTCAAACGCAGTGTGTCCAGGCATCTCGAAATGAATAGATCTTGAATTTGGCTCTCTCTTGTATTTTGTTTTTCTCTTGGAGGGAACTGTTATTGCGGGCTCATGGTCTTTGGGTCCTTCTTTCTCGCATAAGAAAAAAAAAAAATGTTATCATCATGCTCCGCTAGACTGATAATAATAATAATAATTATTATTTTTATTATTATTATTATCATTATTATTGTAAAAATTTTTATTAAATGGAGCCAGTATGTGAATATACACACTTCTATAATCTTGTATCTATCTACCTATCTATATATATATATCTATATCTATCTATCTATCTATCTATCTATCTATCTATATATATATATAAATATATATATATATATATATATATATATATATATATATATATGGAGCCTCTGTGGTACAGTGGTAAAGTGTGCATTTCCGTACACTGAAGAACGAGGGTTCGCGCCCAGAGAGGGTAATAAACTTTAGGAGCGTTCTTCTGGCCACATACTGCTTTGACGGACATCTGGGGTGCTGTGGTTGAACCAGTCTCGCGTACTATAAAGTACCACTTTGCTTGCACCCACTTGGCTTGCGCGGGCCGATTACACTTGGTTCACAGATTACACACACATCGAAAGCCACTCCAACACTACAATTACACTTACAAGCACTTGTCACCCTACATACAGTCTCTACCAGACAGCCTAAGCCACTTGGTAGAGATACATTGGTTGTATCGTCCCGACTTCGACTGGGATAGGCCGGTCCTGCAGTGGACACTCAGACGGCTGATAATACTACCGGGTATATATATATATATATATATATATATATATATATATATATATATATATATATATGTGAGTTTGAGAATGCAGAAATACTGTTTTTAATTCATATATTTTTCTTTTTTACAGGGCCAAGCCTCCGAATGGCTATCTCCTCTGAAGCAAGGTTTCTGGAACAATGGCGGACACACTGAGCGCTTTACATGAATAAAAGGTTTTTTATAGCACATTTTTTATCATTTTCCCAAGTAGATGTGATGAGTGAAGTGGCAGAGGGCAACTGGAGATGGCACGTGCTGCAAGGCGAGAAGAAATAAAGCTGCAGGAGGAAGAAAAAAAAAATGCTCCGTGCAAGAGAAAACTGGAAGGGCAACTGACACATATGATCTGAATCTGATGGAAGAGGTACAACGCATATGTAAAGAATTCCCAAAAGATGTCTGTGCATCATGTGAGGTAGTAGGCAGGGTGAAGAGATGATACAAGCGAGTGGAAGAAGAAGACAGGTGGGAAAGAAGGGAGAGATCAGTTGGATGGAAGTATATGAAACATCTAGAAAGTCAGTGCTGTGAAAACCCCAGGACCTGATGGAATGTGCGGCGAAATGCTCAAATATACTGCAGGGGAAAAAAAAAAAAAAAAAGCGCAATTGAACAGAAACAAAAGGTATGCAGATTGACATGAGAGGAAGGTGGAGATCCAGAGGATAGAAGTCAGCTACAATAGTTCCCCTATGCAAAGGAAGAGAGGGAAAAGTAGAGTGTGTGGCAGTTGGGTAGATACTTAAGGAAGTTGTTGGTGAGTAACAAAAGGGCTTTAGAAGTGGGCTGGGTGTGAAGAGCAGATATTCGTTCTAAGATGTTTCGTGGAAAAGTTTTTAAAGAAGGAAAAGAAGTTGTATGCTGCCTGGATGAATCTGTTGTTCTTATTGATCAGCCTCACTCTGTCTGGCCGAGCAGACCCATCAACCGTAGGCAAGATACCGCCAATGCAGGACCCTCGCATGCAGGCGGAAGATGACTACCAGTATCTCTCCGTTTTGATTTCGAAGCTGTAATAATACTTTAATGCTAGAAAATGAGGTTAGTGACGAAGAATGTCTCTGGGAAGACCAGAGACCTATATTATTGTCTCATTCTGACATTCGGCTATGAATAATAAGATGCCATTAATTTTAAAGATTCTCGTCAAGTTAAAGAGAATGAACTATAGAAACATTTCCTACATTGAATAAGATCGTCTGTAAGCAACAGCCTTCACTATTTTGTTCACGTTTTACTTTAGGGTCGATACTTCAGGGGAAACATGGAATATTTTTTTCAATAATAAAGCAGTCGATATCAAAAATACCGTTTATTATCGCCTTTAATACCAAAAAGGGCTCATGTCAAGGGGGAAGATGGAAATACGAAATAAAATGCAAATGAATCATCGTCTGATACAAAGGAATCGACTTGTGAAATCAAGTATTAAATTTTGTTTAAGTTGGCTTATTTCGCAGAATCTCTAAAGACGAGAATTTGATAAACTTTCTCAACAATACACCGCGGAGACTAATCACTAACGAATGCTGAATTTGTCGATACTGTTGGCCTCTTAGAAAGCGTCCTTACCCCTGACAATCAATAATAACCCTAATGATAAAGAACACTCTTGCTGGGGCTAACTGGACTGGCACAACGGATTTAAGAATACCAAAGAACTGGCCTAAATACTAGGCGTGATTAACATAAGAAATTTGTGCAAAATGGGAGAAGCAAATTAAAGAAAGCACAAAATGGAGAAATCAAACACAATTCTACATTTAATTAAGCTCAAAGAACTATATATTTACTATTTACAAGAAAATAAATTTATGTTACAAGACTCTCAAAGTGAATTCAAAATATCAAAGCAAAGAAAATAAACTCACACACACCAAAAAATAGCTAAATAATCTTAAGCCTAGAAAAACAAGGAACGAAAATACTGGTCAGTGGAGAAAAATGGAGCTGTAGCTGCAAAGAGACTTGGCATCTGTCTGTTGCTTCTCGAGGTGCTGCAGTCCACTGCTGATGTCCACTACTGCCGATCAGCAAATCGGTGGGGAGGTGCGGGAAATTGTAGAACTGGTGGAGACTATAGCCACGGCGACACGTGGTGGGGGGTCTTACTCTTAAAGTCGTTCTATTTTATGAAGGCAGTTTGGGTGGGACGCTGTGGGACCTCACTCTGTTAGCTCTGTTGCAACAGCGTCGCCACACACGTGCTCTCTCTCTCTCTCTCTCTCTCTTTCATTTATTAACCACTACTAATTGTATTTTCTTTATTTTTTCTCTTGTTTTCGACTTTTTTAACACACCACCCCTGAGGTAAAAGTCTATAGATGCATTTTTTAAATTTTCTTTATAGCTTCCATGGTGGGAGACTGACCGAGTATGACCCGCTCACACAGGGCTATCCCTCGTGTCACCACCTGACAACATCGCAAAAGCAACGCTTACAAGTCTTGAGATTTATACTATACTATAGCTTTTTTACTGAATTACATCAATACAGTGTGTTTAAAATTCATTTATAAGTAGTTACTAGCTTAAAATAGGAGAGTGAGAGAGATAGAGAGAGGTGAGCACAAATAATTACACGTGTGTCAGTGGCGATGTGGCAACAGAGCTAACAGTGTGAGGTCCCAGATCACCCCACCCAAACTGCCTTCATAAAATAGAACGACTGTAGCACTGCGCAAGACAACGCTTTACTCTCGTGGCTGTCCAACACTAACTAGTGTTACCACTCCCAAGCCGGTACAGGGGCGTGAGAAATGGGCATGGCTTAACTTAACGGCTAGAGAAGCAAGGCAAAAAATTACACAAAAATATCATTCAGTGAAATGTACCATCTATACTTAAAGACAGTCACTTATGAAGCAGTGACGAATGTTATGAAAACTGTTTCAAATTGGAGTGCAAACACACGCAGTTAAATGACTGAGCGAAGTTCTATGGGTTTCAACATTGTTCAAGCGTTCCCATAATAATAATAATACCATGTCACGAACTACCATACCAATAATACGATCTAGTGAAATTGTGACAGCTCATAACAGTAAAGCCCCTGTCTCACATATGCGACTCAAGTCCCGACCGTGGCGCAACTCGAGGTCGTAATGGCGTTTGTCATCGGTCGTCCTTTGATTCTCCAACATGGCCCAGACTCTGGAGGGCAGTCGTGAGCCACTGGGATGACTCCTCGAGCCTCACGAATTTTTAACATGAGTGTTAAAAAATCGTTGCCACCTCACGACTTGCCAAAAGTCGGGTCACAGTTGCATCATAGTCGGAACTGTCGTAGGTCAGTCTTGAAGCAGTCTTAGCTCAATTGGATGCATCGTGATGCGTTCGTTGCGTGTCAGCGTGCAGTCACAGACAAAAAAAATGTTACGACTGTGTAATGAGTCACCGACCATGACCAGACCACGATCAGACCACAACCAGACCCCGAGCCGACCATGCAACGCATTTTGACAGTCCAGTCGGCAATTCGGAATCATGGCTCATGACCACGTGACAACTGCAAGCAGACCACAAGCAGACTGGTCGTTCTATAGCCGCTGTTGTAGACGGCCATCGTTCTTCTAGATCTGTCAACAGTGGTGTTCCTCAGGGCTCTGTCCTATAACCAACTCTCTTACTTTTATTCATCAATGACCTTCTAAGCTGAACATCTAACTCTATCCACTCATACGCTGATAATTCCACCCTTCACCTTTCCATTCGGTTCCCGCAACGCCCATCTCAGCAGTTACTTCAACAAACAAGGGATGAGGCTATGGCACACCTAATGTCTGACTTGGCTCGTATCTCTGACTGGGGTAAAAATAATCTTGTTGGTTTGAATGCATCTAAGACTCAGTTCTTACACCTATCAACCCATCAGAATCTTCTACAGGTATACCCACTAATGTTTAATAATATTCAGCTTAATCCTGCATCATCCTTGAACATGCTTGGGGTTTCATTTACTCGGGACTTATCTTGGAAAGATCGTATTACATCTCTTGTAAAATCTGCTTCCAAGAGATTGGATGTGCTAAGCCGACTCCATTCTTTGTTTAACCCTGCACAGTTGTTGACTCTATACAGGGGTATTATCCGCCCCTGTGTGGAGTACAACTCTCATGTGTGGGGAGGCTCCCCACATACAGATCTTCTCAATAGAGTGGAGTCAAAGGCTTTTCGTCTCATTAACTCTCCTCCTCTTACTGACTCCCTTCAACCTCTGTCTCTTCGCTGCACTGTTGCATCTTTATCTCTTTTCTATCGCTACTTTAATGGTCACTGCTCCTCTGAACTGTCTGCATGCATTCCTCCACCTCTATGACGGGTGTGTAGAACCCGTCTAGCAGCAAACTCTCATCCCATTTCTGTCCAACTCTCTAATGCAAGAATTAACCGTTACTCTCAATCCTTCATTTATGCAACAGGTCAACTCTGGAACTGTCTCCCTCTGTCTGTATTTCCTGCTGCCTATGATCTCCAGTCTTTCAAACGCAGTGTGTCCAGGCATCTCGAAATGAATGGATCTTGAATTTGGTTCTCTCTTGTATTTTGTTTTTCTCTTGGAGGGAACCGTTATTGCGGGCTCATGGCCTTTGGTTCCTTCTTCTTCGCATAAAAAAAAAAAATGACCCTTTGTGGTGCAGCAGCAACTTTAAGCCGTTTCTTTAACTCTTTCAGTCAAATTTTTTTTTTACCAGTCGCGATAGCGAAGCTAGTATCGTTCCAGTCTGTCTGTCTGTGTGTATGTTAGCACGATAACTTCGCAACCCCTGAAGATATTACCTCAAAATTTTACATATGTGTATTAGGGAAAGGCGAGTTCGATTTTAGTTGAAAGTAGGTCAAGGCCTGTGTGTCTGTTACCACGATAACTTCGCAATTGCTCAAGATATCATCGCAATATATTGCAGGTGTGTAGTAGGGATGAAAATCTCCTACGAGTTCGAAATTGGTGGAAGCATGTCAAGATCAAAGCCATATTCTGAGCAGCGCTAGATATGTATCGGCTCGCAGCTGGTGTGTTTTCCCCCTTGCGGTGGCCTGTAATTTTATTTATTAGCATTACTTCCAGACTATTTACTTCAGCTCAACTCAAGTGAGACATTTCGAACTAAAAAGTTTGGATACAGCCTTCATTAAACCCTTCACTACAATAAATATCTCTGAAACTGAATTAAATCGTCTGGCGGTATTTTGAAATGAAAAAGACGTCATAGAAATGAAGAGTTAACGCTTCCACCTCGCCTTTTGCACTTTATGCTTGCTGCCTTCAAATCATTTTTTTAACACCTCTCGTACTGAAACGCATCTCAGTTTCTTCACCCTGTTTATGTCATCTGTATTTTACTCGCCTTATCTCCAAATGATTTTATTCAACTTAAGAGAGTAAATTCTAACTGAAGGGGTTAAATGTAATCTATATTATGATCTTCATTATGAAAGGCGTATCCCAAATAAACTCGTTTATGAAGAGCAAAACCTTTATTTTACACAGGAAGAATCATCCAAAATATTACCATTATGCCGGGAATCGAACCCGGGACTCTCGGGTGAGACAGGCAGCAATTCATTACACCATGACCAGGTAAAAATGGCTTGACATTGTAGCAACTTCGTAAACAATGTATAAAGTTCAAGTTTCTCTCTTCATTCTGATTTGCCGTAAGTTCTTAGGACAGATTAAAGCATCTACCTGCCCGAATGCTAGTGGGTTATCTCATTCTCTTGAGGCTGACAGTGGGCGCGGAGGGACATTGATTACAAAATTGTGACAATGTGAGGTAACTCTTACCAGGTTGTTACTTAGTGGATTACTGCTTGGCTCTCACCTGAGAGGCCCGGGTTCAACTCCCTGCATAATGTAATATAGTGGAACACTCGTTTACGGGCAACAAGAAAATCTCGGACGTCCTTGGGCTGAAGACGTGAAGACTCCTGCGGTCTGATTATTTTCTTGGTTTATTATTGCTACGACCGAATATTTTATTCAGACGGTATGAGATTTTTGTAGTGAGGAGCTTAGAGATGACTATTAATTCCCTCCAGTTCTAAAGCTTTTTCCGAAATTAAATAGAAATCTGGAAGTACAGTTAAAAAAAATGTTCTCCTTATACTTCATCTCGTATGCTTCTCACCTCTGCTGTCTAATATTGCTAAGTTGGAAGAGGCTGGGTACAGTCTCAGACAGAAGAATCTGGTACAGGGCAGCTGAGATTTGTCACTTTATAAGCATGCTGTTAAGTGCATTTCATCATACATCAGTAATTCTAGTGGACTGAAATTTGTTAAACAAGATATTTCCCGTGAAGTGAAGGGATGATGTATGGCCAAATTTTATATAAATCTAGTAGATAATGAGACAGCCCGACTCACATCACGTTATATTTAACATCTTGATTGTAGGAAAGAAGCCAAGGTTTTATGCGGCAGACACTACAGTATATGGGTAGTTTTATGGAAGGTGATAAAGAAACTTCCAACACCATTTTATGGCAATAATTCATGCTTTCGTACTGTACGTTAACTATCACTGTGAAGGAATGTACAACTTAGGTGAATCAGTCTAAACAAACCCCCGACTACCGAGATTGTGGCGTCAATAATAAAACGAATGTTATGATCGTTTCATGACCTGTGTTATCTTAAACACTGTATAACAAGAAAAGGTAAACATTTTGTAAATCCAGGCTAGAAAACTATGACAGTTCCCAGTCCAAAATGAAAACTGACAAATATCATACAGCGATTGTTAAACGGATCATGTTGGGCAGTGGAAAGGAGACTGCAAACTCCATCTTGACTGTGGCAGTCTTCTGTCCATGACTGTACGTTTCTCTGCTAAAAGATTAGTATACAAGCGAGAGCGGTTGTTTTGGTTTCTTTCGACGAGCGTGCACGCGCGCGCGTGCGTGTGTGTGTGTGTGTGTGTGTGTGTGTGTGTGTGTGTGTGTGTGTGTGTGTGTGTGTGTGTGTGTGTGTGTGTGTGTGTGTGTGTGTGTGTGTGTGTGTGTGTGTGTGTGTGTGTGTGTGTGTGTGTGTGTGTGTCTGTGTGTGTGAGTGTGTGTGTGTGTGTGTGTGTGTGTGTGTGTGTGTGTGTGTGTGTGTGTGTGTGTGTTTATACGCCGATTTTGGGCATTAGCTAAAGCCCCTGTCACACATACGCGACTCAAGGCCCGACCGCAGCCGGACTCAAGGTCGTGTCCTAGTTGGCTCCCGCGCCTCCCGACTGGCCCCGAATCTAATCTGCTCATGACTGCCTCACGACTGGTCGTGACGTCCTCAAGAACGTGACCAGATCACAAGGTGACCGGGAGGTGACAGAGAGGCGACCACAAGGCGACCTTTGGGAGATAGAGCAACGAGTCTTCAAGTCTGAAATTTTAACTGATTTTTGTCAGCCACGACCACCCAAGAATGCAACACGACTGCGTGATGCATTTGGGGAATGCACGACGACCCCCCTCGAGCCTCCCCCGACCTCCCACCAACCCCCCCACGATGGCAAGCGTGGGTCTCTCACGCTTTATATGCCGCTCACTCGCCGGCACGCAGTTGCCATGTGTGACCGGTGTTGCCAGATCGCCGACCGAGCCCGGTTTCCCGCCAAGACTCTTGGCGCACTCTTTGCGTGGTCTGGGATTGGTCCTAGCCCAGTCGTTGTGTAGTCTGCTTGCATTTGTCACGTGGTCATGAGCCATGATTCCGAATCGCCGACTGGACTGTCAAAACGCATTGCATGGTCGGCTTGGGGTCTCGTTGCGGTCTGATCGTGGTCTGATCGTGGCTGGCAACGTGTTATGCAGTTGTAACATTTTTTTTGTTGGTGACTACACGCTGACACGCAACGAACGGATCATGACGTATCCAATTGAGCTAAGACTGCTTCAGGACTGACTTACGACACTCCCGACTATGATGCAACTGTGATACGACTTTTGGCAAGTCGTGAGGTGGCAATAAGTTTTTTAATGCGTGTGATAAAAATTCGTGAGGCTCGAGAAGTCGTCCCAGCAGCTCACGACCGCCCTCCAGAGTCCAGCCTTTGTTGAAGAATCAAGGGACGACCAATGATAAAAGCCGTTACAACATTAAATTGCACCACAGTCGGGCCTTGAGTTGCGTATGTGTGACAGGGGCTTAAGCTGCCTCTGCATGAGGCCCAGCAGTCCTGTTTCGTACCATACATCTCATGTCACCACTTCGGCACTAACATCCATCCTCCAATTATGAATACGTCCTTGGGCCGTCCCGTACTGGACTTGCGTACTGTACTGCTTTTAATGGAGGTGTTTTTTACGTATGTCAGTGGGTCTCATGGTAGGTCAGTAAAAGCTGTTTTAATGAAACTTAAATCCTTAAACTATTGCCTGACCAAGCAGGGAATCAAACTCGTATCCATATGGATAGAGACCATTTCTCAGCTGACTCACTGAATGGGCTGATCTGTTGTCTTTGAGAAAAATAGGTCAGAGGTCAAGGTCATAGGACCCGATTAAAGGTTAACCTTGTAACACGGGTATGTCCAAGTTTGAGGAAAAGGTTAAAGGTGAGACAAGCTCTAAAGGATTTGTTTTTAAGTGAATTCAAAACAATCAAAGGTCAAGATCACAGGGCAAGGACAAAGTTTGATCTATGTTTATGAGTTTGAACAAGAGGGTGAGGCGGTGTCTGGATCGGTGGAGAGCCGACCTGCAGTCCTAATGGACCCAGGATCGAATCCGGCTGGGGTAGAGAACAGTTAAAGGATTTGAAATTCAAAAAGACAGACTTTACTGATCAACCAGAAGACCCGCCAACATGTCGTGAAAATACCCCTGCTAATACCACTACACCAGTCATGTATGGGACAGCCCTAACATGTATTCAGTATTGACGGTGGGTGTTAATGCTGAAGTGGTGACATGTGGAAGAATGCAGGAGGATTACTGGCCTTAGGATAGGCCCTGAAGCCTTTGCCCACAGTCAGACACATTATAAAAAAAAACTAAAACAAAAACGGCTTTCTTGCTTTCCTTTTTCTGTCCCTCTCTCCCTTTTCCGTCTTTCCCACCCTTTTTCCCACATTCTCCTTTCCTCTCTCCCCATTACTCATTCTCCTTCCATTTCCTGGTCTCTCGTACTTCCCTTTTCTTTCCGTGTCTCTTTTTCTTGCCCCCTTCCATCCTTCTTCCGCCATTCATCCTCCTCCCATCTCCTTATATTCCTTATTCCTCTTATTTCCCCTCCAATTCCTCTTCAAGAATCACTTCCCCAAATATTACAGCCTCTCCCTTTCTTAGGTGTTTGGCCATAAATATGCAGATTGATCCATAATAATAAGTTTTGTAGGGAATTTCATTTTCATCAAGTCAAATATCAATCTATCTATGTATCTATAGCCAGAAACCTTCATCCTATAAGGGGTGGACGCAAACATATCGGCTCCATGTCGCCCTTTTCCCACCTTTTCGCTGCCTTACCCCTAACTCACACACCCATCTCTCACATACCTCTCCAGCCCATCCGGCCATCTCAACCTCGGTCTCTCACTCGCTCACCCCTCCCTCCACCTCACTCACATACACCCTCCACGTTAATCTCTCGCTCTCCATCCTCAGTGTATATCTCTTAACGCTTTCTGTCACATCGACATCCACACCACAACGCTTCTTCACTTCCCCATTTGTCAGTCTCTCCATGTAGCTCCACATGCTTCTTTCAACTCATTTCCACTGCTCTCACTTCTGCTTTGTATCGTTCCAACAAGGCTCAAGTTTCTCTTCCATACGTTGGAGTTCGTATCACAGTATTACCATGATGTGACTTTTAAACTCCCATGCTCACTTCCCTATTTCTTAACACAGCTTTCAAAGAACCAGCAACCTTTCTTCCCTGTCATACCCTTTCAAGCACTTCATTCTGTAAACGTCCATCCTTACTCATCACACTACCGACGTACTTAAATGCACTCACATTTTCCATTTCCTCATCATCCAACATCACTGTGCATCTCGAAGACCACGACTTTGCTCTTCTCTGGACTCACCTTTAGATTCCGTTTGGTACACACTCTCCCAGACTCATTCACCAAACCTTGCAGTTAACCCTTCGTCTTCACTTAACAATACAGTATCATCTGAAAACAACAGAACATGAAGTTTCCAAATGCTGTCCTCTCTAATTAGGGCCGTTCCAACATCCAGTGCACTACCTTGTATCTCTTTCATGACCTCATCCATATACAAATTGAACAACCATTGGGAAATGACACATCCCTGTTTTAATCCAATATTCAGATAAAAAAATTCACTCAGTTCACTATCCACACGCACTACAGCCTCAGCGCCTATATGCATACTCTTCACAGCATTCATTAACTTCCCTTTTACTCCATATATTCTTAATATTTTCCACATTCCTTGTCATTCTGCTCTGTTCTATGGTTTCTCTAAATCCATAAAGGCCATTGACAACTTCTTTCCCTCCTCTAGCAACCAAACACCTTAGGATGAATATCTGATCTATACAGCCTCTTCCCTTCCTAAAGCCTCCCTGTTTTTCTGCAACTAATTGCTCTATAATTTCCCTGACTCTGTCAATAAGTATCCTACCATATAATTTCCCTATTACACTAAGACGACAAATGCCCCTACGATTACCACACACTTTTTGTTCCCCTTTTCCTTTGTACATGGTACTACTTATACCAGACCTCCAATCCTTTCAGGCCATAATACTGTACACATCTTCCATATTCATTCTGCCACTATCGCTCCCCCGTGCTTCATCATTTCATCGCACACTTCATCAATTCCTGGGACTTCCCCTATTTTGACTTTCTTCATTTCGTCCGCTACTATCAACCTACTGATCTCTTCCTCCCATCTCAGCTCCCTCTTTCTCCCAGCCATTCCCCAGCCAATTACACTTACGCTACCTTCTGTTTGTTTCGTTTCATTTCGTTTTTGAAGGCTCCAACATGCTTGCATACGTCGGCCTTGGTCACGTAATGGCGGCTCTCCATGATGCTCAATCTATGGCAGCCTCCTTATTTAGGCCCTTAACAATGAGGTCACACTTAATGACCTCGTCCCATGTCTTTCTCGGTCTACCCCTCGCAACCCCATCCCCTATATTAACACTTCTCACCTTCGGCACCCAGTTACCATCCCCCATCCTCTCCACATGCCCAAACCATCTCAATCTACCTCTCCTCAACACATCACTAATACACGCCAGTCCCATCCTACCTCTCAACTCTTCCATCATAAACCCAGCCCCCCCCCCCCAGGCCTTGCACGCAGGGATGCACTGCACATCCACCTAATCATTGTCATTTCTGTACGTTTGAGCCTGCGAATATCTTCTTCCTTTACTGCTCAGGTCTCACTACCATACAGCATCACACTCCTAACACATGCTGCATACAAAGACCCCTTAGCACGTAGGGAGAGTCCTCTCAATGTCAGGAGAGGCAACAGCTCCCGGAACTTCTTCCAACCACTTCTCATCCTAGCCCCACCTCCAGCACATAACATGTCTCCCAAATAACAAAACTCTTCCACACACTCAAGAGACTCACCAGGAAGTTCAATCCTTTCAATCTCTGCCTGTTCTCCCTGACACGCCGCACACATAAATTCAGCATTATCTCGCAGTCTACCTCTAATACCACTACATCTCTTGTGCACCCATTTATCACAAACACTGCACAAGATGGAATTACTTCCCACGCCCTTGTGCAAATTGCACATGGCCACTCTCCCTCTCCTTTGACTGTACTGCCACCAACCCTAGATATCATCACTTTTGTTTAATCTGCATTTACCCTTAAGCCCTTGTGCCCCATACCATCTCTTCACTTCCTAAATCTTTCCTCCACCTCCCTTTCATTCTCTGCAATCAACACCAAATCATTAGCATACAACATCTCCCACGGGAGTCCATTTCTGAAGTCACGTGAGAGGGCTTCAAGTACCATGATAAACAACATGGGACTCAAAACTGACCCCAGATGCACGCCAACATTCACGGAAAACTCATCACTCAAATCTCCATTTACACTTATGTGGGTGCGAACACGCACATTCATGGCCATAACCACCCCAACCGACCACTCTTCCAACCCAAGCTTTCTCATTGCCCACTTCACCATCTCTCTAGGGACTCTGTCAAAGGCCTTTTCCAAATCAACAAAAACAAAATACAGATCCCTTTTCTTTCCAATATATTTTTCTTGAAGTTGTCGAACAATGAATATGGCATCAATGGTCCTCCTGCCTGGCATAAACCCAAACTGTATCTCTTCAATATTCACTCTTTCTCTAATCATACCTTCTAGAACTCTGTCGATTACCTTCATTATCTGATCTAAAAGCTTTGTACCTCTATAATTTCCTCTTTCCAGGGCATCACCTTTCCCTTCTGTCTGTTTGTTTGATGATTCCTTGAAGTGTTCTCTCCATCTGCTCACTTTTTCTCCCTTCTCCACTAACAATCCAACATTTTTATCTTTCAGTTCCCTACTACCTTCTTTATCACCCTGTCGAACTCTCTTTACCTCCTTCCAGAACATTTCGTACATTCCCTCAAATCTACACATAAATTCCTTCCTAGTTCCTCATCCACTCTCGTCTTACTCTCTCTCTTACTAATCTTTTCCTCTCTTTTTTCCTCTCTACATATAACTCTCTCTTCCATCTCTCAACTTCCTCCATGCCTCTGCTTCCAATCCACTCACTACTGGCTTTCTTCTTTTGTGCCACGGCTTGTCTCACCTCTTCATTCCTTCATGCTGTTCTTTGCACCCCCTTTCGTCATCTATACACCCCACACATCACCTCACATCGGCACAGATTTCTTCTGTGAATATCTTGCACACAGCTTCCACTTCCACCCTTCACCTTTCCATTCGCTTCCCACAGCGTCCATCTCAGCATTTACTTCAACAAACAAGGGATGAGGCACACCTAATGGCTAACTTGGCTTATATCTCTGATGAGGGTAAATGTAGTCTTTTCAATTTTAATGCATCAAAAACTCAGTTCTTGCATCTTTCAACCAGACAAAACTCTCAGTACGAGTGACTTATAGTTTTCAACAATATCCAGCCCAATCCTGCAGCATCTTTAAACATACTTGGCGCTCGAGCCCTTGGAATTTATCTCAGAAAGATCATATTACATCTCTTATAAAATCTGCTTCCAAAAGATTAGGTGTGCTAAGTCGACTCCGTGCCTTCTTCACCCCTGCAAAGATGTTGTACGGTTTTATTCGCCCTGTGTGGGGAGGCTCCCCACATACAGCTCTTCTCAACAGGATGAATTCAAAGCCTTTCCGGCTCATTAACTCTTTTCCCTTTACTAGCTCCCTTCAACCTCTGTCTGTTCGCTGCACAATTGTATTTTCTTCTCGTTTCTACCACTTCTTCAATGGTCATTGCACCTTCTGAACTCTGCTTGCCTATGCAGGGCGCGTAGCACCCGTTTAGCAACAAAATCTCATCCCTTTTCTGTCCAGCTCACTAAAGCAAGAGTTAACCGTTACCACCAACTTTTCATGTATGTAAAAGGTCATCTCGGTAACTATCCCTCTGTCCGTATTTCCTACTCCCTATGATCTCCAGTCTTTCAAACGTTGTGTGTCCAGGCATCCCGAAATGAATGGGTATTCATTTTGGCTCACTGTTATTTTGTTTTTGTTTATTCTTGAAAGAAACAATAATGCTGGCTCCTGGCCTATGGTCTCTTCTTTCTTGCATTTAAAAAATCATATTTATCCAGTTGCTCCTCCACTTCTTACTCCTATTTTGCTTTTTTTTTTTTCATCCTGTTGCAATCATTCCTCCCTCCTCTTATCTCCTTCCTCCTTCCCTTCTCTCCTTCTGTTCATCCATCACATTTGCATCTTAACTTTCACCACCACCAAGTAGAGGTCAAAAAGTCCACTCCCCCAACCTCTGCATGTACTCGCATCCAATACATACCTTCTCTTTCTCTCAAATACACAAACACGTAATGAGTCATTGCCTTCCGTTCATTCAGTTCATCACTCATCCTTCTCATCACTCGTCACTTATACTGTACATGTGGATCTTCTTGTGACTAAAGAGGATACTGGCTAATCACCAACCCCCTCTCCGCACAAATGTCCACTAAAACACTGCCATTCGCATCCACTTCTGCAGGCAAACCCCATACACCAACCACTCCATCCACCATCACATTCCCTACTTTTTCATTCATATCTCTAATCAAAAACATTCTCTCACTCCCTTCAAAACTTTTCCGTGCACTCTTCCATATTTGCCCAGAACTCTTTCACATTGCTCTCACGGTCTTCCCCAGGCGCATATATACGCACACAATCGCACACTCTTGTGTTCTTACTTTCAGTCTTACCCACACAATCCTTGAACCAACTGAATCATACTCTCTTACATACTCCTATCGCTTGCACACAACAATACATAGACCCTCCTTTGCCCTCTCATTCTCACCTACTCCTGCACATATACCTAATCCGTACTCCCACTCTCTCACACTCAATAATATATATATATATATATATATATATATATATATATATACGATTAGGGTCTAGAAAATGTTTTTTGACAGATCAGCAATGGATTATAATCGGTTTGGTATTTTTGTTGTTTAGAGTTTATGTGCATTATTTTTCTTCTCTGTTTATCTCTGTAACCCTCCCTCCCACCCACCCCCCCGTGTGTGTGGGGGGGGAGAGACAGTGACAGACAGACGTTGTTTCTCTTTCTCTGTCTGTCTGTCTGTCTGTCTCTCTCTCTCTCTCTCTCTCTCTCTCTCTCTCTCTCTCTCTCTAATGATGACAATGGTGACATCGACAATGATGATGATGATACTTATGACCAGGAGGACAACAACGATGACTACCACTACGGTAATGATGACAATTATTAATTTATTTCCACAATGCATTTTCAGGGGGATTTGGGATGCAGTATTGGTTCTTGTCAAAACTTTCCAATGTATTGGTTTTCTGTCAGTTTGAGCTTGCAATAACATCAACAGCAACATCTTTCACTGTCACCTTGGTTCTCTCTCTCTCTCTCTCTCTCTCTCTCTCTCTCTCTCTCGGGTGTGAGTGGGGGCTATTCTACTGTAGTTGCTGAATAATAATGGGTTTGTCAATGTATGTGTATGAATATTTGAGTGTACTAGTGTGTGTGTGTGTGTGTGTGTGTGTGTGTGTGTGTGTGTGTGTGTGTGTGTGTGTGTGTGTGTGTGTGTGTGTGTATACACCCTCTCAGAATATTATTATGCAAATGTCCTTCTCACCAGCAGAATAATGTAGGGTAATACACACGCTGACTTTCTATTCAGATGTTCCATCAACATAATTAATAGTGTGATTGTGGACTCGTGAGTGTGTGTGTGTGTGTGTGTGTGTGTGTGTGTGTGTGTGTTTTATCCTCAGTACCATGTCTCTCTCTTTCTCTCTCTCTGTCTCTATCTATCTATCTCTCTATCTGTCTGTATATTTATCTGTCTACCTATTTATTAATCTATCCGTCTATGTATATATCTTTCGTCTATTATGTAAAGAAAATATAGCTTACCTGTTTCAGGTACTTTTCAGCTTCTACCAGATAGTCGCATTATCTGTAATTTATGCTACTTGTGCTTTTAGCTGTTATGTTGTGAGTGTTATATATGCCAGTGGGAAGGGAAGACTGAGTCACAAGTGAAATTCATTAACATATTGGGTGATTCTTACATGCTGTCATTTTACTCTCAAGGATGCAGATGGGTTACATACAGCCTTCATCTGCATTTCCTGTACGAGAGGCCTTTTCAAAGTAAAATCGTTGTGAAGTAAATAGACTGACAAAACTACATTGATTTGATTTTTATCTTCAAAACAAGAAATGGAAGGGTTAGAGGAGGAGGAGGAGAAGGAGAAGGAAGAGAAAGAGAAAATGGAAGGATAAGATGATATAGAAAAATATCAAATTAGATGCCTTGCTGCTGAATTTAAGAGAAAATGGACAGATGAGAAAAAAGTAGAAAACAAAACTCTTTGCTGTTGATTTAATCGTATGTCAGTACCAAAAATGACGAGGAAACACACCATAACACCGAAATCTATTACAGTATTGGGAGAGAGAAAAGAGAGAGTGCCTCAGAGAAAATTTCCCGGCACATCTCTTTCAGGTTTGAGAGATAAATTAATGGACAAGCAACGAGACTGCTCGTCAAACTAAAAAGGGTGGAATCAGTAAGCATGCAGTGCTGGGGACTATGGAAAATGACAAGGACAGAGACAGAGAGAGAGAGAC
This sequence comes from Coenobita brevimanus, assembly GCF_032717465.1. Classification (NCBI taxonomy): domain Eukaryota; kingdom Metazoa; phylum Arthropoda; class Malacostraca; order Decapoda; family Coenobitidae; genus Coenobita; species Coenobita brevimanus. Next base: position 39,340,382 of record NC_137057.1, read on the forward strand.
AGACAGAGAGAGAGAGAGTTTCGTGGTACGTCTTTTTTTTTTTTTTTTGGTACTGATAATTCGTTTGGTGATTGAGGAGGAGGAGGAAGAAGAGGAGGAGGAGGAGGAGGAGGAGGAGGAAGAGGAAATCTCCCCTTACCTGCATCAGATCTCATCGTAGGCCAGGGGAAAAAAATAATAAACACATGTGCTATTGAAAATGATTACCCTTTTACCAATAGCTGGCTCTTGTAATCTGAAGAAAAAAGAAAAGAGCTTCCGTCGGTAGTGAAAATAAAATGCATGAAATCTGGTAAGCCTTAGCTATGAGGCAGAAGTGAGTCGCCTTGGTTATTACTCAAATCAAACCCTCAGTCTGACTATATTTGGTCATCATCTCAGCTGAAAGGTGTTACGGATACTTGCCAGGTTAGAACTAAATTTCCGTAGCAAAGAATGAAGTCCTTTTATAGGTGAGGCGTGGCTCAATTGGTAGAGAGGTGGCCTGCAGTTCTAACGGACCCAGGTTCAAATCCTGGCTGGGGCAGGGAACAGGTTAAAGATTTGAATTTCATTAAATCAGGCTTTACTGATCTACCAGAAGACCCGCCGACGTGTAGTAAAAATACCCCAGCTAATACCAATACACCAGTCCTGCATGGGACAGCCCTAGCATGGATTCAATATGGACAGTGGGTGTTAGTGCCGAAGTGGTGACATGTAGAGGTGTGTGGTATGTAGGAGGACTACTGGGCCTTGATAGCAGGCTGTGAAGCCTATGCTCAGAGTCGGACACATAAAAAAATAAAAGTCATCTCAGTGATTTTTTTTTTTTTTCTTTTTATTTTTTTTTACTACTCTAGCAAAAATCCAAAATAAGATGTGTGGAATGCTGGAATGGAAAAATGTTAGGCAAGATTTTATTTGAAAATGTCATAGGAAGGGTTGCCTTGCAAATAGAGCACTATAACCTTTCTCCACATTAAAAAAAGAAAAGAAAGGTAGATAGAGAAAAGTAGCGTAGTCTATATAGTTGAGAAAAAGTAGCGTAGTATATGTAGTTATTCTGCAGATGTTTGCATTTCCCCCCCCCATCTCTCTCTCTCTCTCTCTCTCTCTCTCTCTCTCTCTCTCTCTCTCTCTCTCTCTCTCTCTCTCTCTCTCTCACTACTAAGCCATTAAGCTATTTGCCTCTCCTCTCGTAATTTCTTGTATCAGTCTATCCTCTAAATTTTCTCGTTCTCCTTCCTTCTTTCTCTCCTCCTCCTCCTCCTTCCTTTCGCTTATTCTCTCCTTCTGTTCCTCTTCCTCCCTTCCCCTTTCTTTTTTCTCTCTTCGTTTTTCATGTTTGTCTAATCCTTATTATCTTTATTGTCTATCTCCTCTCTTCCTTCCCTCTTCATCCCTCCTCCTCTTCCCTCCCTCCCTCCTTTTCTCTTTCCCTTCTTGCTTCTTCCTTTTCCCTCACTTTTTTCTCCTTTTATTATCCCTACTTCTCTTCTTCCATCCAAGTTTCCTCTTCCTTCCATCTCTCTTTATTCTTTCGTCAGCCCCCGTTTCTCAGCTTTCTCTCTCTTTCTCTTTGCCTCTTTGTCCACTTGATCATTCCTTTTCTCTCTATCTCCAGCTCGTCAGTATTTTCCTTGTTTCTCTCCTAATTCATAATCTTATTCTCCTTCCCTCCTTCCCTTCACTTTTCTCACCATTACTCCCCTCTTCTCTCTTTCTCTCATCCCCTACATGTCATTCACCTGTTCTCATATCCTGATCTCTCTCTCCCTGCACATCATCTTTCGTACCCTCCGTTTCTTCTTTCCATTTCCTTCCTTTCTTTTCTTTCCACTCTCCACTTTCTCTCCATCTCTCCACTTTCTCTCCATCTTTCCACCATTTGCCCCGGTTCTCCAATCATTTCTCATCTCGCTTTCACTCCTGCCATGAGGCCATTTTGCAGTCTCTCTCTCTCTCTCTCTCTCTCTCTCTCTCTCTCTCTCTCTCTCTCAAATTCTTTCTTCTTCCCTCGGGGTTTACTCTAAGCTAGCATCATCTTATTCCTCTCTTCTTTCTTCATAATCTCTCTTCCTTTCATCATTAGCCTATCATCATATCTCTCTTTCCTGCTCTCTCACTCCTACCCCCCTCCCTTCGTCATTTCCTCTTTTCCTCCCATCAGTTCTTTCCCTCCTCCATCTGCACATCATCCTCCAAATCCTTCTCACACATTCTTCACTTTTCTTCTCTCTATCCTCTCCCTCCTCCTCCTCCACTCCCATAGCCTTTCTCCTCCTCTGCTCCTCTCCTTCATCCTGTATATCACAATTTCCTTCCAGTTCTTTCCTTTTCCTCTTTAGTATCATAGTTATTTTAGTTTTCCATAAAATCTTCATTCCCTGTCTTCCACTCCTCATTATTGATCACATTTTCCTATCTCCTTCTCCTGTTCTGTGAGATTTTCTTGTCAATAGCCTACTCACCATCATGGCCATATAATTCTCTCTCTCTCTCTCTCTCTCTCTCTCTCTCTCTCTCTATCACATATTAACCATACTCTCCCCACTCCTCATCATACCTCCATACTGGCCATTAGCCAAAGATATTTTCAGGCGTGTTTGTGTGGTCGGTCCTTTCTTCCTCCCTCCCTTCATTCATTCATTCATTCATTCATTCATTCTTTGGTTCATTTTCTCCCTTCATTCTTTACATTTATATATTGTTTTCCATATGCTTTTCAAATAATCTGTTATATGGCCTCCTCGTTCCGTTCTTTGTTGCTTTAGTTCTTCGATCTCTCTCTCATGCAGTCATTGTATTTCTATCTATCTATTGCCAGACGCCTTAATCCCGTTTGGGGTGGCACCAAAAAAATCGCCTCCAAGTCCCCATGTCCCCCGCCATTTCACTGCCCTGCTCCCAACTCACACCCCCCTCTCTCATATACCTCTCCACCCCATCCCTCCACCACATTCTCGGCCTCCCCCTCCCTCTTCCCCCCTCCACCTCACTCACATACACTCTCTTCGTCAGTCTTTCACCCTCCATCCTCTCCACATGTCCAAACCACCTCAGTGTTTTCCTCATAACGCTTCCTATCACATCCACATCCACACCACAACGCTCCTTTATATCCTCATTCGTCAGCCTGTCTCTCCATATGACTCCACAGGCTCCTTTTAAATAACTCATTTCCACTGCTCTCACTCTTGACTTGTGTCCTTCCAACAAAGTCCAAGCTTCACTTCCGTACGTTAGAATTGGTATCACAATACTGTCATGTAGTAACTGTCACGGTTTTTTTTTTTTAATAAACACAATATTAAAGGATAATTCTCAATAATACTGAAGAGCAGGGACAATGAATTGTCTTGCTAAATCAAGCAATGATTACTTTATGCCGGCTTGCTTCGCCGATTCTCTCAGAACGAGAATTTATAAACTTTCTCAACAGTACACAGCAGAGACTAATTACTCACAATTGCTGTTTAGTAGTACTGTTAGCCTCTGGAGAAAGTGACTTCACCCCTGACTATAAATAACTAATACTATTAATGATATCAGGTTCTTGCTGATGCGTTAACTCCTAGAAGGCACAACGGATTTTAAGCTTAATGCAACAAGACTGGCCTAAGTACCAGTTATGAATGGCAAAGCGTTTATGCAAGCTAGGAGCTAATAGAGAAATAAGCTTAGTATGGAGAAATGAAACACGAGTTTACAATACATTAAGCTCGAGAAAAAGAACTGTTAAATTTATTGACTACAAAGAAATAAATTTAACGTTACATTTCAAAATGAATTCAAAATAAAGAGATCACACTCACTCGCTCATTCAGAAGCTAACCTCTTAAACCTAGGAAAATACGAAAAGGAAATACTGGTCAATGTAGCGTATCACCAAGGAAGGGTGAGAGCCTGGAGAACTGTAGTCTAGTGGAGTCTGGGTGCTAGATGACCTCTCTCACTCTCACTACTGGAGCACAGAACCACACTCCATCGCGACAGACAAAAGACTGATTCAAATACGATCCATGTGGTAGGATGCACAGGCCAGCCGGAAGAAGGCGTGGCCAATGGTTGAGGCAAGCAGGGGCGAACAATATAGAAACAATAATATCGCTCAGTAGAGCACTTAATAACGTGCATTAGAACGGTCACTTTTGAAACAGTGATGAATGCTTTGAAAAAAGTAGACCATCGAAATGGAGAAACGGTTAACTGAACGATACACAGTGAGTTTTCCACTAATAGTTCGTGGTTTCTCACAAAGGGAAAATGTCGCGAATTTGATTCGTGACATTACACCCCTGCAAAATGAAATTTTTTCTTTATGGGAAAAAATTTGTGGATATATATATATGTACACATCCTAACTCAGTCACACAAGATTCACACTGTGGTGTGTGTGCTGTCCTGCTACAGGAGAAAATCACTATCGCCAATGAGCGTAAAAACCTCGTATTTACGTTAATAGAGGCAAGCTTGAGGGGAAAAAACTCCGTGACGACGGTGAAAATCCTGTACTCAGGTCAAACTGAGCAAAAGTTCGCTACATTTACACTGATAACTAAGTGTTGTGTAGCGTGGTGTATGTGATACACGGTGTAGGTGTGACAGTTGTAGTGTAACTGTACCTATGTGCAAAATAATATAGTCTATCTATCTATCTATCTATAGCTCGACGCCCTAATCCCGCAAAGGGTGGCCGCAGACAAAACGCCTCCAAGTCGCTCTGTCACCCACCATTTGACTACCCTCCCCCCAACTCACCCCCCCCTCCCTCATATACCTCTCAACTCCATCCCTCCACCTCATCCTTGGTCTACCTCTCCCTCTCCCTCCTCCCACCTCACCCACATACACCCTCTTAGTCAGTCTTTCATTCTCCATTCTCTCCACATGTCCAAACCACCTCAGTGTATTTCTCCTAATCTTCTCAATATAGTGAATATTAATAATATGGCGATGACGAAGGCAGAGGAGAGGAGGCGGCAGCGTGCGGCAGACAATTAGCTGGCCCGCACAGCAAAACTACTACACCCATCGTTGTACCTGCAAAATCAATTAAGATGGAGCATCAAAAGTGTCAGTGAGACAAAAATTCTTATTACATTACAATTACTTCCCTTCCTAGCAATCAGTACATGCTACGAAAGGTACGCTCTAGCTGAAAAATACGAGTGACAGCCTAAGCTTCATACATTCGAGGTCGCCATTAATTTATTAGGTACATTATTAACCAGGAAACGTAGTCCCTGGACGCTGTTGGTCTCGAGGACTCGTGTAGTTTACTGGTTAAACTTAACTCTACACTTACGTTTAGTGTCAGCAAGTTGAGAATCCTTATGCAAACTCGGGCTCGTGTGTCGGCAGACACAGCCTCGGACTGCACACGGGTCCTCAACCTCTGCCTTAACCTAGTGCCTATATTAATATCGGGGAGCTGAGAATCCTTGTGAAACTCGGGCTCGTGTGTCCGCAGACACAGCCTCGGGTCGCCTCTGCGGGGTTCTCTCTTGAACTTCCCCCTTAACCTACAGTACCTATATTAATATCGGGGAGCTGAGAATCCTTGTGCAAACAAGGGCTCATGTGTCCGCAGACACAGCCTTGGACTGCACACGGGTCCTTAAACTTCCCCCCCTTTAGCCTAGAGTACACATGTATATACAATATCGGGGCAGCTGAGAATCCTTACGCAAACTCAGGTTCGTGTGTCTGCAGACACAGCCTCGGGTCACCTCTGCGGGTTCTTGAACTTTCCCCTTTAACTTACGGTACATATGTATGTACAGGCCCTGGACATACTGTGTCCTGTGGGGCCAATGGGAGAGACGTCAGGTCTGCACCCACTTCACCACTACCCTGTCTCTCAACTGACTCAGAGATTACGGGTGTGGTTACAAACGGCACAGGAAGGACTTGTCCCTGATTGGTGATACATGGACACATATTGCAGGAACGCACAAAACTATCTATGTCTCGTCCCATCCCTGGCCAGAAAAAGTCAGCTCGGATACGGCCCTGGGTCTTCCTTTTGCCCATGTGACCTCCTGAGGCTGAACAATGACCCCATTGTAACACTGCTAGGTGGTACTTGGCAGGAACGACAAACTGCAGTCGAACCTCGCCCTTGGGTGTTCGTGACTCACGGTAGAGCCGTCCTTGTTTGCGAAGGAACTTGGCTCGACCTCCCCATGAATACTTTATCACTCTACCCTTTTGTTTCTTTCACACGGCAGCAAGTGTCAGGTCAGAATGTTGTTCTTGAGCAACAATTTGGCTACACATCATATCTTGCAGCGATTCAATGGTCACTGGGGTGACACAATCTGGAGCCTCAGCCATGGCTCGTGTTACTGTAGCAGAAGTCTGAGTAGCATCATCTTTGGTGCAACTATCCTTGACACCGGGAATATTGCCTACGATTAGGTCAAATAAAGGTTCTGGCATGACAACTGCGAGTGTCGTACCAGTATAAAATGGAGATGCCACCTGGACACATGCCTCAGGGAACAATCTCACTGATCCATCAATAAAGTTTGCATGGATCTGTCGACCTATGTACTGCTCAGGCCGAACTAAACTCTGCTTGACAGAGCAACCTGAGGATCCATTATCTCTCAGGACCTTCACAGGAATGTCTCCCACAAACCCTGGCTGAACAAGGAAGGCACTGTCACCTGTGGGAGGGCCTGTGGAGGAAGCAGCTAGCCACTTATGAGGCTGCTGCATAATTGATGCGGCACACATTGTGCTTTGATAATTTGATACTTGTGGGGTCGTACTCACTGCCTGTGGAGATGGAACATTGGCCATCTGTGGAGGGGAGTTCACTGTCACTGTGGGACTAGTGAACTGTGGGGGAGTACCCGTACTGGTAGGGACGTGACCACCGTGCTGCTGCTGAGGAATGAAGGCTGCATTTACATCCTGCCTCCTATTTACTTGAGCTGGTGGAAGGACGGTCTCGACGGTCGGTTGCGTGGCTGATACTGCCGCTGGTTAGGGTACCTGTTGCACCTCTTCCACTCAGGTTTCTGAGTGTTTTCCCCCTTGTCCTTCCACTGCAGTTTGCTTGGACCTTGGCCATTACTCTGAGAATGGCCTTGGTGCTGGGATTCAGTCTGAGACGGCTTCCCAGACTTGGCAGTATCTTTTCTGCTGTTTCAGGTGTTTTGCTTACAAGTTTGGTACCCGTAAGCAGTGAAATATGCCTCAGCCTTGTCCACCATTTGGCTGGCATCTTTCACCTGGCAGATCTTAAGCTGTGCTATGAGCTCAGCAAGCCACGACCTCTCTAGCTGTGTACGCAGCATGAGGTCAATTATCCCCTCATGCGTGAAAGGAGTTTCATCTTTCTCCATCCACTCATTTAAGTAAGCAGTGAGACGGTCGAGGAACTGAACAGCTGTCTCCTTGTCTTGGAGACAAGCTCGCATGAACTGAACTTTGGCGTCGTCTACTGTGAGACCATACTCCTTAATGAGTGCAGCTTTCATCATCTCATACGTGAGATTGTCTCCACGAATTCTGGGGAGAATATCGAGGGCAGGGCCCTCAAATAAACTAAGAAATTGGAGCCGCTTAGCTGCCTTATCCAGTTGATACATGTCTGCCATGTCCTCAAAATGAGCTATGTACGGCTCGATTCGCTCGCCTTCCTTGTATGAAGGAAGCTTGATGCGTGGGGTCGCCATAACATGTGCAGGGAGAACGCTCGTGGAGCTTGGACCAACTGCACCAGATGTGTCTAAAGCCCAGGAATCTCGCTTGAGTTTCAGCACTTCAAGTTCATGTTTTTCTCATGCTTCTCACTCGACACGTTCGTGTTCTCGTTCTCTGTTTCATTGTTCACGCTCGTATTCGCGTTGTTCTCGCTCTTGTACTAGCTCGAGTTCGCGTTGTTTTTGCTCGTGTTCGCGCTGCTTCTGCTCGTGTTCGCGCTGTTCTCGCTCGTATTCGCACTCCTTTTCGCGTTCCTCACGCTGAATTCGACGCTCTTCATGACCATCACTCTCGTGCTGCTGTTCGTAATTAAACCGAGAGAGGACGAACTCCTTGATTTCAATTGGGTCCATAAGACCCATATCTTTGGCTTCCTGTACATAGATGTTGGTCGACATGATGCTAACTCAATCTAAGTACTAGCAACTACAGTACTGACTGCTTCTTTGCAAAAGAATGCTAATAAACACAAGTAAAGAATACAGACACAAGCTAGTGGTGACCAGTCTTATCTAGTTAACTGGCAAAGAATAAAGCAAGAATGCAAATGACTGGGAAGACTCAATAATTAACGCAATGGGTACGGCGACTTCCCAGGAGCGAATAAAATTGTCTGGCATTACCAAGAATAAAGTACTAAATAGAGTTAAGTACTCTATGGATTAACAAAGCAGAAATTCACTTGCTAAACTAACGATAAACACCAGTAAGCTTGTGCCTATAAACTTTAATGATAAATACCTAAATATGAACGAGTGAGTATTATCTCGTGAATAGCTTTAGAGCTAGGAGTTAATATCCTGGAATGAGGTCGCCAATTGTCACGGGGTTTTAAAAATAAGCACAATATTAAAGGATAATTCTCAATAATACTGAAGAGCAGGGACAATGAATTGTCTTGCTAAATCAAGCAATGATTACTTTATGCCGGCTTGCTTCGCCAATTCTCTCAGAACGAGAATTTATAAACTTTCTCAACAGTACACAGCAGAGACTAATTACTCACAATTGCTGTTTAGTAGTACTGTTAGCCTCTGGAGAAAGTGACTTCACCCCTGACAATAAATAACTAATACTATTAATGATATGAGGTTCTTGCTGATGCGTTAACTCCTAGAAGGCACAACGGATTTTAAGCTTAATACAACAAGACTGGCCTAAGTACCAGTTATGAATGGCAAAGCGTTTATGCAAGCTAAGAGCTAATAGAGAAATAAGCTTAGTATGAAGAAATGAAACACGAGTTTAAAATACATTAAGCTCGAGAAAAAGAACTGTTAAATTTATTGATTACAAAGAAATAAAATTAACATTACATTTCAAAATGAATTCAAAATAAAGAGATCGCACTCACTCACTCACTCAGAAGCTAACCTCTTAAACCTAGGAAAATACGAAAAGGAAATACTGGTCAATGTAGCGTATCACCAAGGAAGGGTGGGAGCCTAGAGAACTGTAGTCTAGTGGAGTTTGGGTGCTAGATGACCTCTCTCACTCTCACTACTGGAGCACAGAACCACACTCCGTCGCGACAGACAAAAGACTGATTCAAATACGATGCGTGTGGTAGGATGCACAGGCCACCCGGAAGAAGGCGTGGCCAACGGTTGAGGCAAGCAGGGGCGAACAATACAGAAACAATAATATCGCTCAGTAGAGCACTTAATAACGTGCATTAGAACGGTCACTTTTGAAACAGTGACGAATGTTTTGAAAAAAGTTTACCATCGAAATGGAGAGAGAAACGGTTAACTGAACGATACACAATGAGTTTTCCACTAATAGTTCGTGGTTTCTCACAAAAGGAAAATGTTGCGAATTTGATTCGTGACTAACTTTTTCACTTCCATGCTCACTTCCCTGTTTCTTATCACTGCTTTCAAAAGAACCAGCAACCTTTCTTCCCTGCTGTACCCTTTCAAGCACTTCAACCTCCAAACCTCCATCCTTACTCATCACACTACCCAAGTACTAACGTACTTACATTTTCCAATTCCTCACCATCCAACCTCGCTGTACATTCACTGACTTCACCTCTCTCAAAGACCATCACTTAACTTTTCCCTACATTCACCTTTAGATGCCGTTTCTTACACACTCTCCCAAACTCATCCACCAAGCCTTGCAGCTCCCCTTCGTCTTCACTCAACAACACAGTATCATCTGCAAACAACAGTACAGGGAGTTTCCAAACACTATCCTCTCTCACCAGGGCCACTCCAACATCCACTACCCTACCTTGTACCTCTTTTATTACCCCATCCATGGACAGATTGAACAACCATGGAGACATGACACATCCCTGTTTCAACCCAACTTTCAAAGAGAAAAATTCACTTAGTTCACCATCCACGCGCACCGCAGCATTCGCACCATCGTACATACTCCTCACAGCATTCAGCAACTTCCAATCTACTCCACATATTCTTTACACTTTCCACAATCCTTGTCTATCCACCCTGTCATATGCTTTCTTCAGATCCATGAAAGCCGCATACAACTTCTTTCCCTTCTCTAGAAACTTTTCCACTAAAGATCTAAGAATGAATATCTGATCTACACAACCTCTTCCCTTCCTAAAGCCTCCCTGTTCTTCTCCAACTAATTTCTCTGTTCTTTCTCTAACTCTGTCAATAAGTATCCTACAATACACTTTTCCTATTATACTAAGAAGACAAATGCCTCTATGATTACCACACACTTCTTTTTCCCCTTTTCCTTTGTACAAGTTAAAAATTATACCTGACTTCCAATCCTCCAGGACTCTACCTTCCTCCCAGGCCAATCTGTACATCTTCCACATCCATTCTACTTCTATCTCTCCCCCATGCTTCAGCATTTCACCACACACTCCATCAATTCCTGGGGCTTTCCCCGATTTAACTTTCTTCATTGCTTCCACTACTTCTATCCTACTGATTTCTTCCTGTCTTCTCACCTCCCTCCTTCTCCCAGCCATTCCCCAACCACTTATACTCGCATTACTTCCATCCTCTATGTTCAACAATTCCTTTAAGTGTTCTCTCCATCTGCTCACTTTTTCTCCCTTCTCCACTAGTAATCTACCATTTTTATCTTTCACTCCCCTGCTAACTTCATTTCCACCCTGTCTTACTCTTTTCACCTGTTTCCAGAACATTTTCTCACAGTCCCTCCACTTTACACTCAAATTCCTTCCAAATTCCTCATCCACTCTCTTCTTACTCTCTCTTACTAATCTTTTCACCTCTTTCTTTCTACGTATAACTCTCTCTTCCGCCTCTCAACTTCTTCCATCCCCCTATTTCTCATCCATTCATTTTATGCGTTCTTCTTTTGTGCCACAGCCTGTTTCACCTCTTCAGTCCACCACGCTGTTCCTTGCACCCCCCTCCTTCTTCTCTTCCTTCCACACACCACATCACATGCTGCACATATTTCTTCTGTAAATATCCTACACACACCTTCCACATCTCCCATCTGCTCCAATTCATATCTGCCCAATCGTTCCTCCACTTCTCTCTTATACTCTGCCTTTTTCTCATCCTCTTGTAACCTTTCCACTCTCCTTGAAACTACTCCTTCCTCTCGTCTTTCCCTTCTTCTATTCCTCCATCTTCCTTGGATCCTAATTCTGGCCACCACCAAGTAGTGGTCAGAAAGTCCACTCCCCCAACCTCTATAAACTCTTGCATCCATTACACATCTTCACATCCTTTCATCCACACACACATAATCAATCATTGCCTTCCTTTCATTCAGTTCACCACCCACCCTTCTCATCACTCGCCATGTATTCCTGTGGATCATTTTATGCCTGAAGAGGGTATTGGCTATCACCAACCCCCTCCCAGCACAAATGTCCACTAACGCACTCCCATTCTCATCTATCTCAGCACGTACACCCCACTCCCCAACTATTCCATCCACCTTCACATTCCCAACTTTACCATTCATATCACCGATCAAAAACACTCTCTCATTCCTTCCAAACTTTTCCATGCACACTTCTACATTTGTCCAGAACTCTTCTCTCACTCTTCTAGCACGATCTTGCGTTGGCGCATACACACACACATTCGCCCACATTTGTATTCCAACTTTCAACTTTACCCACACAATCCTTGACCCAACTGATCCATACTGTCTTATGCTCTTCTTCCATCTTTTACTCACAACTATACATACTCCTTCCTTTGCCCTCTCATTCTCACCTACTCCTGCACATATACCTCATCCATACTCCCATTCTCTCACACTTTCTCCTCTCCGTTTTGTTTCAGTTATTCCACATACATCCACTTTCGCACCCTCAGGCACCTGGACAATCTCTCTCTCTTTCACCTCATCATTCGCTCCCCTTACATTGTATTTGCTTTATCATATTTGCTTTCCTACCTTCCTAGCCTCCGTTTTTCCTATCCATTTCTCTTTTTACTTCTTTCGTCTCCATATTTTCCTCCACTGCTCCTCTCATCTTCTCTCTTATCACTTCCTTCCTTCCATCTTTCCTTTCTTACTTTCTTTCCTGTCGTTTCTTTTTACTTTCTTAATTCAATCATTTTTCCATGATTCCTCTAAACACTGCAATTTTTCCCATCCTCTGCGTTTTGCCTGTTTTTTCCTTCTCCTTTACCTTTATTCCTTCATCAATTCTTTCCTTCATTCTCTCACAGTTTTTCTTCCCGACATTAATTTTTCCTATACTGTAGCCTAAACTGTTTGGTCCCTGCACGTTTCTTTCCTATTACTTCTGTTCCTTGGTTAACTTTAATCTTCTTTTATTAAACTTAGTGACACTTCCCTGGTTCCGTGCGGTCTTCATTCTGTTTGTTTTGTATTTCATTCTTTTTGTCCGACTTCCTTTTCTTCCTTCCTTCCTTCCTTCCTTTTTGGTCATGGGTTCCTCCTTACTCTTTTTATTCCCCTTTTTGTCATTTTCATTCGTACTTTCATTCAATATTTTATTATTTTTCTTCATTCTTGTTTGTCTCAGTTCTCTTGCTTTTCGTATTTCATTCATGCATTCATTTTTGCCTAACCATTTCCTTCTTTTCTTCCACCTCTTCTACATCCTTTCCTTCTTCACTCCTTTCCTCCTTCCTTATTTACATTCTCTTGTCCTAGATTCACCTTGCTATTTCTCTCTCTCTCTCTCTCTCTCTCTTATTTACTTTAATCCTTTCCTCTCTCTGATTTAATATGTCCTCATGCTTTCCCCTCGATCCCCTTTCCTTTCCTCTTCCTCCTCTTTCTTACTTCCATTCTAATTCTCATCTTCTTTCTTCTCTTGTTCTTTCACTATCTTTTCTCATCAGTCATTACCTTCCTTATCTGTCATTTCCCTCCTATCCTCTGCTTTCTTTCTTTCTTAGTTTCCTTATGAGATTCCAATTTTCTTCACTACTTTCAGATTTTTAATATTCTCTCCACATTTATTCAGCCTTTTATTCAGGTATTAGAGCCGTTCTTCCATAACACTTAAAAAGGTTGACAGGGTCTCTTTTCCTCTTTACCTTGGTCACATCATTACTTTTTTTTTCTTTTCATTCATTCATTCTTACATCCTCATTATTATTCTCATTATTTCGTTTAATGTTTCTGGCTCTATCGTTTGTTATATCTCCTTATTCTCTTTCGTCTTTCCCTCTACCCTCTTCTTGCTCCACTCCTTGTGCTCCTAAAACTCTTCCTTTCTTGCTTCTCTTTGTCTTTCCTTCTCCCCAATTTCTTTTTTCCTCCTCCTCCTCCTCCTTCCATTCCATTCACACCTCATCTCCTGATTCTTAATGTCTCTCTTGTCATTCTTTTTCTTGTTCACTTCTCTCTCTCTCTCTCTCTCTCTCTCTCTCTCTCTCTCTCTCTCTCTCTCTCTCTCTCTCTCTCTCTCTCTCTCTCTCAGTATATTCCATTTTTCTCCTTCCCTTCGTCACCCAGTCGACTTCACGTCTCTCAGTTGCTGAATTGCGAAATCGTGGGTTTGAAGCTGTGTATGAGAGAGAGAGAGAGAGAGAGAGAGAGAGAGAGAGAGAGAGGAGTGAGAGAGAGAATATAACTGCATCAAGTCGTTTGGTCCATATTAAGCAGTTATTGTCAATGGTCATCAATGGACTACGAGAAAATGACAAGGATGGAAAAAAGGACGAAGGGAGTAAAGAGTGAGGAAAGAGGAAAAGGAGGGGAGGAGAAGGGTGAGGAGAGTGGGGAGGAAAGTGAAGAGGACACACACACACACACACACATTCTCTCTCTCTCTCTGTGATTACCACTCAGGCCAACTAAATGACCCCATTCACCTCTCCCCAGCCACTGTATGTTAATCTGATAGAGTTTGTATGGCAAATTCATATGCTGTAATTAATTCTTCATCGGCCCGTTTGTTACTGTCTGAACACTTGCTAATGAAGTGCCGGGTATTGCGATTATTATTATTATTATTATTATTATTATTATTATTATTATTATTATTGTTATTATTATTATCATAATTATGATTACCTTTATTATCATTACTTCTACTACTACTACTACTACTGCTACTACTACTACTACTACTACTACTACTACTATTACTACTACTACTACTTCTGCTTCTAGTAATAATAATAAAACAACTTCTGCTGCTACTGCTTCTACCACTACCACTTCTACCACTAATACTACTAACCCTACTCTTAATGAGTATCATGAACATCAGTAAAACAAGAGATATATTTCAGTACGTCAAAAACCTCTCGGCGTTTTCCTGCATCACAAACTGAGGAACGACGATCATGTTCATTGTAAAGCAGCTGACAGTATTTCTTGTTGAATTTCCCGAACAGTAATGAAAGGAAATGAGATCTGTCTAAAATAACCAACAAAAATCTTAACCTATACGATACTGTGTTCACTTAACCTTTCGTGGGCAAATGGGGTCCCTGCAGACCCCAGCATGTTTTTAAAATGTTGCCATTAAGCCATTTTTTTACTTTCACAGCCTGGCCTCTTATGACTTTTATTGTAGATGGTTATTTTATATCCTCATAAAATTTGAGGAAAAAATCTCGCACGATTAAGGGACCCTTCGTGTGGCTAATTTTTTTTTACATTTATTTTTTTCAGATATTTCAGATTATAAACATTAGCACAATGTCAATACCAGTAGCAAAGTTTTATGCCTCAATGGTGGTGGCAGAAGGTGGCCAAGAAGAAGAAAATTATTCAGATGGTGATTTATCTGTATCCGACACGTATGATTATGAAGTGCATGAACGATCAGACAGTGAAATTAGTGTGAGTAGTATTGAGTCTCCTGTGAGTGCTGATGATAATTCTGAAAATGTAAGTGGTGGTAGTAATACAGAAGTTACTCATCAAGAGGATAAAACAAGAAATTGTTGTACCAAATTTGAACATTATAGGGATAGTTTTATTTTATGATCATGCTAATTTACTTTACACAAGAATTTGTTATTATTTTGAGAACCTGTTCCAAGAATACTGACAGTCAGACATTCAAATAAGTGTAGACTCAGTACTTCCACACTTGAACTTTAATAAAATTGTGATAAAATGAAAAAAAAAATAAAATCATAATAATAAAAACAAAAACAAAAAGGGACACTTGGTGGGTTGGTTCTATGTGCCGTGTCCTGGGCAACATATGTACAAAGTTTAGTAGATATAACTTTATGAATATGGCAAAAATACACCTTTAAGGTTTGGAGTCCACTGGGACCCCATCGGCCTTTGTAACTTGGTAACCCCTGGCCCACGAAGGGTTAAACTAGGCATAAAATTGCCTCTACACCGATATCAGTTTTTACTATAGCAAGAGATTAATGCTATAATAGGGTGTTAGTCACGAGGAAGTGCTGTGGTAAGGATGTAGAGCCGTAGTATCGTCTTATTCTGCCACGAGGCTCCAGCAAATATGCTGCAAATGGACTAAAATTTCCTTCTACAGTAGTTGAAATGGATGAAACAGAGTCAGCTGAAAATAAAGGGAAAAAAATGTGTTAGGATGTCTTTGCAGTAATTCGAACTCCCGTAGTGTAAATGAATGTTTGACCTTGGTGTTGCAGTATCTTACAATATTTTGAAGGACTGTCAGTTACACTGGTGTTGCATGCATCCCTCAACCAGCCTACGCCTCAGTTATTATCAATGGAAGTTACATTCAATGATTTGGACCCCAGCGGAGTGTGGGGGGCATCTGACTGAAGTTCCTCTGGTCATCACAGACCTAATCAATGTTGAGCATTAATCCTCTCAGGCTTGGAACAACGCTCTCTCTAGTGTTCTATCTCAGCTTAAGCCAGACGATTTAATTCAGTTGAAGGGAGTCATAGGAGCCTGAGAGCACTAATAATGTCACCATTTATTCTCTCATGGTCAGTTTAACTCTAAAACTCTATTCCACATGACGCCAGATGAGTCATAGGGGCCTGAGAGTATTTCCTTTCTCACGCCTCAGTTACAGTCAGTGGAAGTTAGTTTCAGTGTTTTCGACATGACCAATGTGTGAGGGAATTTACAGAATTCCCCCTTTCTTTCCGATTTCGTAACGCCTCTCCCATTGCGAGTTATTTTGCTTATTTCAGCTAATTATCGTCCTTCTCTCTCCTCTCCACAGTTCTTCCTCTTCCTTTGCACATTGTCTCTATACTTCTATATGTCTCTCCTCTCTCATCCTCCCCTCTCCCGTCCTCCTTCCTTCTCCCTACATTCCCTTTTCTTTCTCCTTCCTCCATCTTCCCTTCATATCTTCCTCTCTCTTCCTACTTCTCATACTTCTCCATCACTTTCATCATTCTTTCATACTCTCCCCTCCCACCTCTATATCTCTTTATCTTTTCCTCTCTCCTCCCTTCTTTTGTCCCTCTACCCTCTCCTTCTCCGTCCCTCACGACTCCTTTCGCTTTGATTCACCTCTTTCCACTCCTCCCTTCCTTTGTTTTGCCCCTATCCCCTCTCCCCCTTCTTTTCCTTTAGGTTTCTCTCCTACTTCTTCTAATTTGACTTCTCTCTTTTTCTCATTTTCCTCTCCACTCATTCCTCTTCCATACTTTCTTCCCTGCTACTCATCTTTCAGTAATGTCATTAGTGCTGGTACTATGACCCAACAAGTACTCTCACCGAATAATCTGGAAGTTAATCTCTCTCTCTCTCTCTCTCTCTCTCTCTCTCTCTCTCTCTCTCTCTCTCTCTCTCTCTCTCTCTCTCTCTCTCTCTCTCTCTCTCTCTCTCTCTCTCTCTCTCTCTCTCTCTCTCTCTCTCTCTCTCTCTCTCTCTCTCTCTCTCTCTCTCTCATCCTTCTATTTGCTCTCTCCCCTTTTCCGTTTCTTTTGCCTTATATATATATATATATATATATATATATATATATATATATATATATATATATATATATTTATATATATTTATTATATATATATATATATATTTATATATAGATATATATATATATATATATATATATATATATATATATATATATATACATACATATATATTTTATTTATTTCATCAACTCCCTAGATACATCCTCAATACGAATTTCTCTCCCTTCCCCCTTGTTTTCCCTTCCCTCCTTCCCTACTATTCCCTCCCCTTTACCCGGTGCATCTTATCCTTTGTACATTCCCATTCCCTTCTCTTCTCCCTATCAGCTCTTTTCTCTGCTCTCTCTCTTCTCTATTCTCCTTCCCCACCTATCCTCCTCTCCCTTCCTCTCCTCTTTATTCTCCCTTCTCTCTCTAATCTTCTCCTGCCTTTCTGTGTGTATCAATTCCTCTCCACTCTCCTCTCCCGCCCACACTCAAGTTCCCTTCCTCTCTTCTTTGTGTCTTCTCTTCATTCCTCTCCTTTTCCTCCCCTCTTCCCTCTACTCATCTCCCCCACCCTACTTCATCACCTCTCCACGTCTCTACAGGGTGGGGGATGGCCTGCTGCATTGCTATGCTATTCCTGGAGTTCTTTCATTAGGGAATGTTTCTATTACTATTAAGGCCAAACCACTTGCAAGAGAGAGAGATAGAGTTGGTACTTGAAGGAGATCGAAACGAAGGGGACGGGGGAGAGGAAGACCGAGACCGAGGAAGAGGAAGAGGGAGACGGAGTTAGGCGAGAGGGAGACTGAAGGCGAGAAGGGCGAGAGGGAAACCAATAATGAGGTGGAGCTGTAGAACTGAAGGCTGGGAGGGAGGGTTCAGTGAACTAGGCTACTAGACAAAACCAACAGCAACTAAGCTTTTGGGTCTGTCCAGGCTGTTTCTTACATGGCAGGTGATAACTGAGATATTTTTTCCTGAATCAAAGACTGGGATAGCAAACCAGGAAGGTTCCTAACATCCATCAGTCCTTTAAGCTGCAGCCACCAGGAAAAAGTGAACAGGACCGTCCTTTAGTGAAGAAAAGCTAACTTTGATATTTCGTAGCAAGAATTTCTCCTTTACGGAAAACACACACACACACACACACACACACACACACACACACACACACACACACACACACACACAAAATACTGACTCAAGAAAATGATTGTTCATCTTTATCTGATGTGACAACAAATACTCGTACGTAACATTACCTCATCCCTGCCTCCAAAAATACACTGCTGCCTTCCTGCTGGCCATGCCCCCAGTTAAAAGAAAAAATCTAGATCACCACCAGATTCATGAAAAGTCTGAATTATTCCATCAAAATATTAATAATTCTCTGATGAAACTCCCGTCATTGATTTCCTGTGATTACGGTTTAAACAAAGCCTTTTGAATAAGGGAGTTAAGTGGTTTTATAAAGTGATCGATTATGCCGTTGTGATTAGTGTGGAATAAGAAGCCGGGAATGGTTTAATTGATTGTTTGTGATATTGTGTCTGTCTGTCTGTCTGTCTGTCTCTGTCTGTCTGTCTGCCTGTCTGTCTGTCTGTCTGTCTGTCTGTCTGTCTCTGTCTCTCTCTCTCTCTCTCTCTCTCTCTCTCTCTCTCTCTCTCTCTCTCTCTCTCCCTCTCTCTCTCTCGAAATTTGCATATTTTTGTCAATGATAAATGGTTTCGTGCAATATGAAGTCAAAAAGACAAAATATAATGTAACGGTCATGCTCAGATTTTTTCCCATAATACTCTTTACATTTGAAAAGACTGATGGGTATTATGGAACGCATCTGCAGGCTGGACCATAAATTACCTGGCACTAGAAACTGATTTTATGGTATCTTGTGTGTTGTGGGGACGGCTCACTGTGCTGGTGTGTGCGTGACTGTGGCCGTAGCAGTATGGAATGAATAAGTGATGCAGGGTAGATAGTGATTACATTGACTCAGCCGTTCCCCCCTACACGCGAGAAATCACACGACGAAATGTAGGAGGAGCGTTATACCGTATATATGGACCACCCTGTATAAATAAAGCCATAAAAACAGAGAGAGAGAGAGAGAGACTGTTAGGCCTGTGATTTGGAGTCAGTATTCCGTGGGCTTGAATGTTGACAGATCAAGTGTCCTGCCCTGTTCACTGGGCATGCTGTTGATAATTCTTCCTTCGTTGTGTTTTCTCCACCGTGCTTTGTGAACCCCACCGGTGCCTCACTCTTTTGTTAATAAATGAGT
This sequence comes from Coenobita brevimanus, assembly GCF_032717465.1. NCBI lineage: Eukaryota > Metazoa > Arthropoda > Malacostraca > Decapoda > Coenobitidae > Coenobita > Coenobita brevimanus. The sequence continues at coordinate 39,359,657 of NC_137057.1, forward strand.
GATGATAATTAGTGTAATGATAATACTGACGATCATGTTGACGATGACAACGATGACGACGGTGATGATCATGATAATGATAATGATGACTCTAGTGAAATTTTTTTCTGTGTTCAGTAGCAGATATTTTTTTATCGTACTTTGGGAAGTTTTAATGTACCAGCTGGTGGTGCATTGGTCAGCGTATCCAGCTGGTGGTGCATTGGTTAACGCATCCAGCTGGTGGTGCATTGGTTAACGTATCCAGCTGGTGGTGCATTGGTTAGCGTATCCAGCTGGTGGTGCATTGGTTAGCGTATCCAGCTGGTGGTGCACTGGTTAACGTATCCAGCTGGTGGTGCATTGGTTAGCGTATCCAGCTGGTGGTGCATTGGTTATCGTATCCAGCTGGTGGTACATTAATTAGCATATCCAGCTGGTGATGCATTGGTGTATCCAGCTGGTGGTGCATTGGTTAATGTATCCAGCTCGCAACTGGATGAACCCGAGTGTCATTCTTGTGCTGGTCATACTCTGGAGTCAGTTTCTTTCCTCCTTGTCATCCGGCAGTAAACTGGGTCCTGGATATTAACTGACTTAAATCGGGTCGCATTCTAGGGGAAGAGTGTGACTTAGAACAGATTTAGAAGGTGGTCCTGATATTTCGCTCGTCTTGCACTTCTTGCAGGAATGACTGAGTCAGCGGGACCAATGTCTGTTCTGCATCGTTTAATCATTTCCTTCTCCCACTGCCACCCCCACCCCCACACCAGCAGACTGAGCATTTTCCACAACTCATAAGACACCGTCATGTGAGTTTATAGTGCGGTAATTTACGGACAACCCTATTTGTATACAGTAGATGGTTCTCGTGCAGTCGAGAAGCTAAAACTAATTCTTCTAAGCATTTGAAAAGCGTAATAATCTGGGAATCGATTCCGTACTATGGGATTTTTGTCCTTTATTGTGGCTTACTAAGAACTTTTATTCGGTTCAAGAAATGCTTTTGGGAGTGAATGGACTAAAATTGTACATTAATTCCTTTTTCTCTGATGTTGATTTCCCTCCTCCTCTTCCTATTCTTCCTCTTGCTCTTCCTGTTTTCCACCTCCTCTTCCTCCTCCTGCTCTTCCCTCCCCCCCCCGTTCGTCCTCCCCCTCCTCCCCCCCCTCCTCCATCTTTCTATTTCCCTCTGATATAAAATGGGGTGTACAGAGTGCAGGAAAAAGAAAAGGAAACGGCAAGAAATGTAATTAATCAACACGGTGTAAAGCGAAAAAGAGCAAACTCTCTCTCCCTCTCTCTCTCTCTCCCTCTCTTTCTCAGAAACTCCCTCGAGAACCCCAGTGCTCTGAAACCGGTGCCCAAGACCAAGGAGAGAGAGAGTAGTGAGTGCGTCATATATCACGTTGAATTTATGGCCAACTGGCTGGGTTGGCCGGAAGGGAGGATGATGTAAATTTAAGCTCGGGATTGGCAGGGAGGGAAGGGATACAAAATGGCGGACGTGGGACTGCACAGGCGTCATCATCTTCATCATGATCATTTTCATCGTCATCATTTACATCTTCTTCCTCCTCCTCCTCCTCCTCCTCCTCCTCTTCTTTATCATCATTATCACCAGCAGCAGCAGCAGCAGCAGCAGCAGCAGCATTGTCATCATCATCATAATCATCATAGTCATCATCATAATCATCATTGTCATCATAATCATCACCATCATCATCACTATAACATCATAATCATCATCATCATCATCATTACTATAACATCATCATCATATCATCATAAGCATCCTCATCATAATCGTCATCATCACTATATCATCATCATCATAATCATCATCATCATCATCATCATCATAATCATCATCAATATCATCATCATAACATCATCATCATCATCATCATCATCATCATCATCATAACATCATAATCATCATCATCATCATCATCGTAGTCGTTGTTGTCGTCGTATTTGTTGTGTACAGTCATGAGCAAAAATTCATCGACATTTCTCAGTCGACCGTAATAATAGGTGTTATAACACTATTGATGTGAAACCGATAGGAAGCAAAAAACAAAGAGAGGATGGGAAGGAGGGCTAATGTGTGACGTTCATGGAGGAATGGGAAGTATAGGAAGCAGGACACAACGCTGGTAGAGGGCCGTCGACGAACCTATGTTCTTGGCTGTATATAAACTCGTATGCTTGTCTTGTGGTTCTTTTTCCATGTGCATGTAAGTATCAAGGAAGACAATAATAGGTACACATGTAGGTCTTTTCTGTTTGCATTAAGTATGTACACATGTCACACAAAGTATTCAGCCTAGGAGAACAATATCAATTCCGTCTAGTTGAGGAAAAAATAGCATTTGGCTTAGTTTATGGGAAAAGCATTTAGGTCGAGCTGTCGAAAAACAAAAATGTGTTTAGCTTAGGGAAAAATTAATTCAGTCTGGCTGAGGAGAAATAACTTAGGCTTAGCTTAGGAAAAAAGAAAGTTTATTGGGTTTTGCAGTAGGAAATTATATCTTTCAAAGTAAAAAGCTTAGTGAAATAATATTTAAACGGCCGAGCTTAAGGAAAAACTTGTACTGGACTTAGATTAGGATCAATATTATGCAGGCCAAGGGCATAACTCTGGTAGTGCAGGGCTGAACACGGTAATCTGTAATTCCACCCACAACAGCTCTACACTAACCACTCTATTGCTCTGTGAATATTGCATTTGCATGAAATTATTGCAGCTCCTCTGAAATCCTCACCCTGTTCCTAGTGTGCCTCAACTGTACACATTAATTTACTGCTTCCAGTACGGAGGTGGTGCTGTAAAGGGGCGCCTTCATGTAGTGGCACTGATGTGATTAGGCTGTTGAGCTGCCCCGTTATTCAAACGTCCCTCAATCCCCTCCCAGTGCCCAGAAATGAGGATGATGGACTGCAGAAGGGCAGCTTTGGCCTGCAGTCCACCGAGCTAACGATGAGGTGAGCTTGGGGTTGCAGCTGCTGTAGTTCTTTCACCTTCACCTGGCCCAGATTTTTGTCCTTTTGAGGCTTTATTCATATGACTCAATGGCGAAATAAGACATTACGATGGTTCTACATCCATTCCATAGCACTTATTCGTGACTAGCAGCATGATCTACAATATATTGGTACAGCTCAGTATTCAAGATGGACAGATGGCAATTTTGGGTCAAGTTAGATAAAAAGGAGTGCACTTTCCTCACCAACGGGAGGAACATAATTATAAAATCTTAGATGCAATTAGAGAGAAGCTTTACAGATTATTAAAAAAATGTTATGTGGTATTAATACAACACATAATGAAATTGAAATACAGTATTTAACCAATCAACGGTCTTTGCTGTTAGATCCCTTTGTGAATATGATATTGATTTTAATACTTTAAAGAGTACAGGGAAAATAAAAGATTAGGAATTACTTCACCCATTATCGTGAAATTGTATTAATCAAACAATCAGTATGACAGAAGATGATATTTGGTGTAGGCATGGTTCATAATGAACACACACTCACACACACACACACACACACACCGCTCACCGGCTCAGTGGTAACGCTCTTGCCTAGCATCTCCTAAGACGGGGGTTTGTGCCTTGCTCGGGATGCGAAAAGTTTCATTGACAAAGTAGGTGGGTACTGTCCCCCTTGAGCAAGGGGATGGGTGTGTGCGTGTGTGAAGGTCAAGACTTTGCTCTTAGATCGGACTATATGAGTTCTCAGCTCTGTTATACTGAGTAAATTTTAAACTATTTTATTCAGCTGTGGGAAAAAGTCACAAGCCTGTAGGTGTAATATTACTCCTTTGAATGCGTAAAGATTTTCACCTGTAATCAATGAGAAAAAATTACAATAGGTGAGCAGGAATATTTGTGTGAGATGGATAAACTGAAATTCTGTTCTTCCCCTTCAGTGGGAGACGTATTCTTTTTTTTTTTTTTTTTTTTTTTTTGGCACAAGGTGACTTTGGAGACTAAGGAGAATCTTTTCGAGCTGAGACGCTCATATATTTTTATTAACTTTTAATTTTTTCGTTCAGTACTAGAGATCTTTCCTAGGCTAAATATAATCGTCTGGAGGTAGCAATAACAAGCTGTTGACTCTGCGATACTAAAAAGGGTTTAATTACTGTACTGTATAACAATATCTATGTGAACTTACAATATTCAGCTGTCGGGAGCAGACAGCGGAATTCTGTGTAATTTGTTAAGTTTTTAGTTTCCCCCTCTAGATTTATGTATTTTTTAGTCTTCTTCAGGATGTTACAACTTGCAGAGGTTACCCTATGGCCTGCTGGGTGTGTTGTTGTTGTGACTGTTAATGTACGTGTTTGTTTTATTTACGGGTCTTCCGGATTTGTTTAGACAGAAACACACACACACACTTCAAACTTACGAGTAATTCCGTTACATATATGATTTACAACGGGAAGAACAAGATACACGAGAAGGTTATGCATTCATCGCTCGCTCCCCATCATTCAGTTATAACTTATAGTTACAACAGGCCCTTGACCATAATTTTGTGCGTAAATTAACGTTATCTGTATGTTGCATGTATTTTTCACTCTCCATTTAGTACAATATTTATTTCATATGTACGCTCTCATCTGAATCTTTGTCGTTATTAGTATACTTTAAAGTAAGCTTATTATAGAATTTTGAATTATTCTTCAGTATTTAGTAATCGAAATTTGGATTACCATGTCAAAATCTGGATAAAAATTGAGATACTACGGTTAATAACTGCTGTTATTGGTGGTAATAATAGTGATGTTTTAGTAGTTTTTGTATTCTGCAGTCATTGCTTTGTTCTTGGATTATTCCTCTCGTGTTATTGGTTGTACTATTATTGTTAATGCTGTTGTCATGGATCTAAGCTTATGTGGCTGTATACCCAGTTGACTTCAGAAATCCGGGGACTCAACAGGATGACGCGAGCAATCCTTTGCTATGGTAAGGTTAAAATGTTTATATAACGAGAGTGAGATGCAGGAGGTAAGTGTGTTGTGCTGTGGGGCTGCGTTAGAGGAAGGGCAGAGTGTTGTGAGAGTGTGGCGCTGGAAGTGAGCTGATGTGTAGTGTGAGAGATTGCATAAAGATGAAGGCAGAATGTGCTGTAAGAGTGAGGTGTGCGAAATACGTGTGCAATGGCGTGAGGGAGGACTGCATTACTTAGAGCAAGAGCAACATTGAGTTTCTGAATTATAGTCCTGTGAGTATTAAGAGAGCGCCAAGAATGTGGCATGATGAGAAGGAATAGCACTCCAATGAGATTTTAGTGTGTTGTGCGGGTAAGGTGTGTGCAGTGAGTGTGTTGTGGAGTGAGAAAGTTGCATTACAGTGTGTTGTGATAGTGAGGTGCAAAAGGTAAGTACGCTATTGTCATATGAGAGACTGCATTACAGGGAGGATAAAGTGTACTGTGAGAGTGAGATGCGTGAGTGAATGAATAAAATCCAAGTGCCAGGCAACAGACATTGTATGGCACAGTGAGATGTGTGAAGTGAGTGTGTTGTGGTATGAGGGGCGACTTTACAGAAGGAACAGAGTGCAGAGCGATATTTATTGTAGTTAATGTTATGGGAGTGAAATACATTAGGTGAGAGAGTGTGTTGTGGTGTGAGGGACTGTAAAATGATGAGGACATTGTATATTGTTTATGAACTATATTTCATACTGATGCTGGAGTAGAAATATTTCGTTGTTGTTCTAGCTCCTGGTTCATCTGAATATAATCCTGGTGGACTGCAGGCTGAAGTTCTCCCTTTTCTGCAACCCACCATCCTCCTTTCGAGGGATAGAGAGGGAGTTGAGGGACGTTTTTATTACCTGGCAGATCTACCACCCGTCTCTATCGGTGGCACTACATGAAGGCGTCCCTCTCCAGCACCAGAACCACATGGCACTCTGGCCAAGCTAACTATGAATATCTGGTGGGGTTTATGCTGCCTGACTGAAGCATTTAGATGGCTGTGGCTGTGTGGCTGTTTCTGTGTATGTGTCAGTGTAGCCTATATGTTAGTGTAAATGTTTGCTTGTGTATGTTTATGTACAACGTGTCTATCTGTGCTTGTGTATGTGTGCTTGTGTATATGTTTGTGTATTTGTGTACTTGTGTATATGTTTGTGTATTTGTGTACTTGTGTATATGTTTGTGTATTTGTGTACTTGTGTATATGTTTGTGTATATGTGTACTTGTGTATATGTTTGTGTATATGTGTACTTGTGTATATGTTTGTGTATTTGTGTACTTGTGTATATGTTTGTGTATATGTGTACCTGTGTATATGTTTGTGTTTACGATGTGTTTGTATAAATGATATACTTGTGTATAGTTTTGTTTATATGATGTGTCCGTGTGTATGTTTGTGCACATATGAGATTGTATATATGTTTGTGTGTCTCTTTGTGTATAATATGAGTGTTTGTGTATATCATTATGTTTTAAAAATTACTTATGTATGTGCATGATTGTGTATGCATACGACTGTGTATGGGTGAGTGAGGCTGCTCACTCTCATCTTAAATGTCAGGACCAACTTGCCTAGCCCCGGGCTCCTACGCTCCTTATGGGGCAACATAGGAGTGGATAATGGATGAATGGATATATATATAAAGCCTCGTAGAAGATTACACACTTGCTAACTTAATGACTGAACTGGAAGACATTAGTTGGGATATTGTAGGTTTGAGTGAGACCCAAAGAAGAAATAGTAATTCACCTCGGAGACAGCGA